>NC_134580.1:113692864-114010641 GCF_037038515.1 Microtus pennsylvanicus | reverse complement strand
TGGGCAGGAGTTGTGCCTACCTTTAATCCCAGCCCTAGAGAGGACTATAAAATGGAAGGAGACAGCTGACAGCTCAGTCTCATTCTGAGGATTCTTGGAGGCAGGATCCCCATTTCGGACTGAGGTAGAGGTAAGAGCCAGGGGATGGCTAATTTGCTTTTCTGACCTTCAGGTTGAACCCCAATATCTGTCTCTTGGTTTTTATTAATTGTTCTGTGGGTGCCTGGGAGTTGAAAACCTTTTCAGTTCATTGGGGAATTCTTGGGGCCACTTCTTCATAGTCTCTTAAACTTGGAATGACCTCTTAAGATTTCTTCTGATCCCTGCCTGACAGGAATGAAAAGTAAACATACAGAGACTTCAGAAGTAGGTTATTGGCTAGGGTTTACACAACTCCCAGAGGAAAAGTGAAAGGCGCTCCCTGCTATGCTCTCTCTATATACACTGGTTTATAAACTGCTGGGGAGTAAGTGACCTGGGAACAGAGGTACAGGCAGTTAGGAGAGAGGTAAGACGAGGTTCATACTTGGTGTCTAGCTGGCTAGAATTAGCGTCTAACTTGTTTTCCGGGCAATGAATGTACACAACACAAAATAGAAGTGGTAGGGCTTCATCAAGGAGCTAAAAGGAAAATAAAAAAGAGCCAACAAAATGCAAAAACCACAGTACCTTTGCGTGTTTCTTCTTTAATGAGTTTAACTCTTTCTGTTGTTTCTTTAAATGCTTCAAGTAAGCCTTCAGGAGAGAAAAAGAGCATTCAAAATAAGATCTTTCTTTTTTTCTTCCTTCCCTCCCTCTATTCTATTCTTTCTTCCCTTCTATCCTTTCTCCAGAGGTAGTCATAATAATTATACTTTGTGAGCTAAAAAAAAAAAACCACTTGTTTTATCGGTGTGCATGGTACAAGAACATTTGAAAGTGGTCAAAACATTTTACCTTCATTTGCTTTAAATCTTCTATCCTCACTTGAGGGATAAGTTCAATACCTTTAAAAGAAAAGTCACAACAATGTCAATGTATATTAAAAATTAGACTAAATAACAGACAATATGAACTTCCATTCTCAAGCCATACCTAAAGCATCTAAAGCAGCTTACATGCTACAGACAGAAACATCTTACATTCTTAGATACGCACTGAACGGGACCATTGTCATGATTTGTGTCCCTGTTTCTCCACCAGCCTCTGATTCAGGCCCACAGATGTCAGAGAGGGCAGATGGCAAGAGAAAGCTCTAAGATAGCCCTTGGACAGGACACGGGAAAAAAGCAGGTAGGTGTACCCAGGCTCAGGCAGTCTCAGGCTCTGGAGCTCTCACGTGTAATGGCTTGGGAGCCACCCTATCTGAACGGAGGGGGCTTTGTGGAGTCACGTGTGTCAGCTGAGAGTGTTGGAGATTTCCTGAAACCTTCCAGGCATTTCAGTGGGGAATTCCTACAGTCTCAGGACTGTGGGATTTTGCGATAGTGGAGAAGTATCTATAGTTCCCAATCAACCATACCTCTTAGCACCCCATAAAGAAGTTAGGAACAATAGTATCTGTTGCAGTTTTTTTTATCTCTGTATTCAAAGTACACAGTATCAGTCAACTAACTTTCAACTCTGTTCCTACCTTAATCATCTATCATCAAAAAGTAAGGCTTTGTGAACTTCTTTTTGACAAATTTAACCTCAATATTTAAGCAATATGTTTTGAGTATGGTAATGTTTTAAACACAGAGGAAATCATGAAAAATGACTCCTTGTCTAAAGGATTCTGTCTTGAGATCCTAGAGTAACACACTTAGCCTGCTTGCTAGCTGAGCAAAGCCTGCCTGGACTCAGATAGTCAGGGCAAGCACAACTGTAGAAGAATCCCTAATGGGGTGTTTGACTGCAGATTTTCACCGTGGGTAAAAAGGATGCATGTGTACTCAAGGGTAATTGAATTCTATTGGAATCCCAAAGGCGGGTATGGTGTATTTAAGAAAGGTAGGTATGGCGTCCCATGCTCTTGCCTTTAAATTTTATTTAAGATTTACACAGTCCAGTGAATGTCGAAGCAAAGTCAGCTGGAAGAATCAGTGCTGGGATCCATGGTATTTTGTGGTAGGATAGAAAGAGTATACAGAACCATTTTCTGATATTTCATGTCTGGTGTCACAAGAACCCCAACCTCCCCCAGGCCTCACAGTGCACAGTGAAAGAGAGAGGCAGTATAAACACGTGAATGTTGCAAGGCTAAGGGCTGCTGTGCACCGCAGCCCCGTGTCTGCGCTCTGTGCACTGTCACCCAGTTACCGAGCTTTGGGCAGGGAGCTGGAGGTCAAAATACACAAACACACACAGACAGAGAGACAGCAACATGGGTCATCCTTGAATTCCCCAAGAATGCCGCCTTTATTGTGTTCAGGGGCAGATTATATAGAGATAGCCACGCCCCAGCCTAACCCACCAGAAACCACTCTCCTGCCATCAGGAATGCCTGAAGGTCTCGTGCTCAGAGCAGCTGTAGGCACTCAGATCAGGGGATTACAAGAAATTCAGGATCTGGGGTCTCACTGCTCCCAACAAAGGGCTTTCTAGTCATGGCTGCCAGCTCTCTTGTTTACATAAAGAACACAGGGTATAGGATACTGCAAGGTCCTCAGATACCTAGCAAGTCCTCAGGACTTAGGCCATACCAGCAAGACTTTCTTCCCTTGTTTTGGTCTTAACCAAATCTTGATAACACCAGAGCCTGAAAACCACATACCTTCCTCAGTCACAATTTTCACTGTTGGAGAAATACACAAATGGTGTGTGAAATTTTTACTTTCCCTAAGTAGTTAGGAAAATCTCATATTTTATAGAAATTGCTCGTTATACATGCTTAGAGTCGTGTGGTCAATAGGACATCTGACAGTAGTAGAGATAGCTTATGTGTGAGTTCTCTACAGAACATGTAGCTCCTGAGCGCTGGAAACGTGGGCATGCAAGGAGCTGAATGTTCAAGCTTACTCTCAGCTCCCTTGCATTGCTCCATGTGGCCACAGGCTACCATGCAGAACAGTGCATGTCTGCTGGCTGGCCTGGTACAGAAGTGGGTCACACACCATATCTTAAGTTCCAAAGGTTCTGGCTTGTTGTAGTTTTGCTAAAGCTTTTGATACTATCAATATAGCTCCATAAAACAACTTGCTTTCTCAAATCCTAACCTAGAAACTAGCTATGACCCCAGTATGCCTGATCCCTTTCTGTTTAACATCAAAATAATGCAGCATGGGTATGGTCATTGCTGGTTTTCGGCTGCACAGCTAGACATTACAGTTTGAATTCCTCACTTCCAACATCTCCACATCTGCTCTTCCAGGGGCCCACAACACTCTGCACCCTCTTACATTTTCCTTCTGTCTCTCTTCATTGCTTGCTACTGACATCAGAACTATCAGAACATGTGTTTCATGCCTTAAGTCATCAATTTTGATAGCCAGGCTTTTGAACTCAGCAACCAGGCATCCCTGATTGTACAGAAATATTATTATCATGATTTCTCTAAATCGAGAATTCTTCCTCTAAATGAATGCTCATGTAATTTTCAGACCTCTAGTCTTATTTTTCATTCATTTCTGTCATTCATTCTGCCTGAGGGTTCTTATCTCCTCACTCCTCTGCCTCTCCCACTCCGCGCCTAACACAGATCCGCTGCTCATGTGTCCATATCAGCATCACTTGATTTTTTAAAATAAATTGTCTTTTATTAGCATTCTACTTATTCATCTTTTGTTTTTGAGTCAGAATATTTTTTATTTTTATTTTATGATCATTAGCATTTGCCTACATGTATATCTCCTTGAGGGTATCAGAAGCCCAGAAACTGGAGTTACAGACAGTTGTGAGCTGCCATGTGGGTGCTGGGAATTCTTCCTCTGGAAGAATAGCTAATGCTCTTAACAGCTGAGCCCTCTCTCCAGTCCCTCAGCATCAGTTTAAACTCGGGAGCCAGAGTCACTTCTTACCAAAATGGGCCCTCCCTCAACTCCTCTATTGCTCTTGCCATCCACTTGCAGAGTGTCACCCTGAAGACTCTTAAAATACATCTGAGTTTTTTTTTTCTTCTCTTGAAGATCCACATCCAAACTACTAAATCCTTTCTCCCTGGTTCT
The DNA here is from genome assembly GCF_037038515.1 of Microtus pennsylvanicus. NCBI lineage: Eukaryota > Metazoa > Chordata > Mammalia > Rodentia > Cricetidae > Microtus > Microtus pennsylvanicus. Next base: position 114,006,517 of record NC_134580.1, on the reverse strand, counting down.
TTTCTCATGATTACCTCCAGTTTAATCATGCCCTCCCTGGTCAGCCATTTACTAGTCATGTGCTTCCTAAGAAAGGACACTGCCAGATCTTTCCAACATGGTTCCAGGGACACAGTAATGGTGCAGGATGTGTCTGTCTGTGTTAACCTTTTCTCTGGTTAACCCTCCAATCATAATGTGCTAAGTGCTTTAGACAGTCCCGTGTATCAGGAGCCTTGATGGCTTGTAGCATCTCTCCTGATAATGAATCCTGATGTTGATGTTGTCCTCCACTGCCTTCTTAGAGTGATCCCAGAGCTATTTTCTGATCAGGGCAAGTGAGCGGCTTCCACTTTCCCTTCAGGTAGCGGTTTTCCCTTGGTTTCTCTACCCACTTCCTTTTGGTGGAGCCAGACCTATGTTTCAAGGTCCAACTCAAGGAAGATCTTATCTCTGAGTCCTCTCTCCTCTTCTGTTCTAACTAGTTAGTCCTCATTGTACCTGCTTAGGCTGGTCATTGCAATGGAGACTCTCCTTACTCTCCCCTGCTCATTCATGTGTATCCCCAAAGGTATACAGGCCTTTATTATTGTTATTATTATTACTACTATTATTATTATTATAGTGGTAGAACCTAGTATGGTGGTGGCTCCTTGTAGGCTCCCAAGTCTCCTGAATAATGTGCAAAAATGAAACTGCCAGGAAATCCTAACTTTTGGGTAAATTGGGGAAAAGCCATTAGACTTAAATTGACAGCTGCTTGGTTCCGTCAACTGTAACCTTGTTGAGGAACAAAGATAAGGCAGCTATAAACCCAAGTACAGACCCATTAGAGCTATGGACACTTTGAGCCTCCGCAAGCTGGTTATCCTGCACTGTTTTCGGGGCTACTGTACACTGTAATTACTACAGTCCCTATGGACTGGTGGATGAGAGCTTTACCACTTGCATTTTCCACTGCCTCTCTCTGCAGGAGTGTCAGTGCTAATACTAACCAGGACTGGGGAGGAAATGCCTTAGCTTGGGTCATTACCTCCATCCATGATCTTTCCTGAGAAGAACAGACAAACAGCTGCAGGGGTCAGTACAAACTGGGCTACTTTTGTGCAGCTTGATTTTCTAATTTGTTTCACAAAGCTCGGGGCACACTTAGTTTCCTGCTAAATACCCAGGCTGTTTCAGTTGGGAAAGACTGTCTCATCTTACCTTAAATTATTAGCACCGTATGTACGTATTTGTATGGACAACTTAATTTCCTTATACCATGGGCAATAATTTACTTCTAAATAGGGACAACACACATTCAGAAACCCATAGGAGAGAAAGAGATTACTATTAAAATGAATAGACTGAGCGTAGTCAGTTATTTATGATCGAGGACGTATTTTAAGTATTTAATTGTCAATTTGAAATGGGTACCATTCAGTTAGAATAGATGCCTGGCCTTCTTGAACTAAAGTCCACAATACCCAACATAGATGTTTCCCTATATACAGACTGTTTAGTAGCACAAAGTCACATGATTCATTATGATGACACTTCTTATGACAGTGGTTCTCAACCTTCCTAATGCTGTCACCCTTTAATACAGTTCTTTATGTTGTGGTGATCCCACGCAATAAAATTACGTTTGTTGCTGCTTCATAACAGCAATTTTGCCACTGCTATGAACCCCATTGTAAATATCTGATATTCAGTATATCTGATATGTGACATCTGTGAAAGGGTTGTCCAGCTCTCAAAGGGGTCGGGACCCACAGGTTGAGAACCACCTCTTATGCACCGTTATCCTGCCAAGGGAAAACCATTTGAAAATGGTCTTTAGAGGCCCATCTGATGGCTTTAAAAATAAGCAGTCGAGCCAATCTCTACGTACAGGGAAATTATGTAGGATATTTGTGACTCTGCTGCTTCACGCACCCCCTGCCTGCCTTCTGGAAGACAGAGGGTATTAGTTATCTACCAGCATTGTCGCAGCAATGGCTCCTCTACCTTTGCCGCAAAAGGCACCGAAGTAAACACTGTACAGCTAAGGATAACTCAGTGTTTAGTTCAGGTGCTTGGCCTCCAGCCCATGAAGCACAAACAGTGATAGCCTGTTAAACTCTCAGGGAAGGAAATCAAGCAGCTTGTACAGTAAGTCTGTCTTTGAGTCTCAAGTCAAATGAAAGTTGACAGTTCCAAACGCCTCCATGAAGACTGTCTATAACGAAGCTAACATTGCGAAATTGACAAGGAGTCTAGCAGTACACCTCACCTTTCTTGGCTTCCTGGCCAGAGCCCAGGGCGGCCGTGGTGGTCGGTCTGAGCTCAGAGCTGCTCTGAGGGGTCACGTTTGCTTTGGCTGGGTTGGCTTTGCCTTTCTTGTCATTTTTGGAAGTGTCACTGGGCACATCTGCTATGTCACTCTGCAACAGAAACATCTCTGGTGACTGGAATGCATGCAGCGAGAAGCATCTTCACTTTAATGAGACCCTTCAGCTTCTCAGTCTTCTACTATCTTTAAAGATCTTTATCTGAAGCTAGGCTGAGTGATGCTCACCTTTAATCTCAGCACTAAGGAGTCAGAGACAGGGAGATCTTTATGAGTTCAAGGCCAGCCTGGTCAAGTTACTGAGTGAGTTCCAGCTGAGGTGAAATCACGTGACCTTGTCTCAAACAAAACAAGAGAAGTTCTTTGACTAAGGGGACTAATTATGCTGGACGAAAAGATCTAGACAAGGACACACAATCCAACTCCTTTTCAAGCAGGACGTTTTCTAGCTGCTAGAGATTAGCTGAATATGCTCCAACCTGAGCAGTCTAGCCAAGGAACACTTAAACAGAGAAACAGACCTAAGGAATGCTGGAATGCAAAGACAAAGAGATGAGTATCTAGGAATAAATGCCACTTTGATTAACGCACTGAATTCAGTTATTGGGCATTTCATCCTTGATTATAGTTCCTAATGGAGAGTTACTATTTCATTTATAATGTAACAGGTATCCCCAGATGTCTCACTGGTGACTAAAAGGCTCTTTCTGATGGTGGCCACGTTTTATAAAATGTGCTGCATTTTTGTAGCCCCTTCAAACTACTATTAGATTGATAAACTTGGTTTTGAAAACCTTTGTAAACTTCCTCAATCACCTTTCTCTTGTTTTTCAGCCACTGTTTGGAAACAAAGTCCCCCAAACCAGACCGTCTGTAGCCCACAGTTTCCACTTACAGTTTCAATGCCCATAGCTCTCATTTGGTCGGCTCTCTTTTCAGTGATTGAAAGAAACTTCTTTGGGTCAGATAGAGCATCCACAATATCTGAAAAACAACCAGTGAACTATAAATGTTCTGTTGAAATGAACACACCAAGAAAATGCAGCTAAATTCTCAAGATGCGGCTGTGAAACACAGTTAGTTATAGATAACAAAAATAAGAAAAAGTGAGAGTCAGCACCTGGACAACTTTCTCTTCTCCCCCAAATGACAAGGCCAGGTTGTCAGGCTATCAGAATGAATTTCTAGGGATCCCATTTTTGGTTTTGGTTTTTTGAAGCGGAGTCTCAAGCTGTTGTTTATTCTTCTAACTCACCTTCCAACTGTTGGAATCATAGACATGAGTACCCGTGGCTAGCTGCCAGGGGATGCTAACTCATTTATTTGTATAAATTTAGCAAGATGATTAATGAGATGAGCCTAAGTTTCTCCTTCTGTAGGGTAGAGCTCCGATGGCCTTCCCTGAACAGCTACTGGTGAACTCGAAGCAATGATGAACACAAGGACATGAGATGTACATCCTAGACAGTGAACAAACAGCCTGGGCCAGTACCATTCTAATATCAAAACCACATAAAGACACAATAAAAGAGAAAAACCACAGGCCAATATCTGATGAACATAGCTTCAAAAATGCTCCATTAAATATTAGCAAACAGAATACAGACATGCACCAACAAGATAATCACCACGATCACGTTGGCTTTATATTGAAATGCAGAGATGGTAAACAGAGGCAAGTCAATAAATGTAATAAAGCATATAAATGGGCCTAAAGACAAAAATCACATGATAATCTCAATAGAGGCAAAAAAGCCTTTGACAAAACCCAATATGTCATCATGATAAAAGTCCTAGAGAGAGAATGTCAGCCTAGAGGGAAGAGACATCAATATAATACAACCATATATGAGAAACCTACAGCCAACAGCATCCTAAGTGGAAAATAGCTTGAAGTAATTACACTGAAGTCCAGAAAAGATAAGGCAGCCCCCATCCCCTCTCCTTTTCAACACTGTGTCTGAAGTACTCGCTAAAGCAATAAGAAAGAGAAGAAAAGTGAAAGGATGCAAATAGGGAAAGAAGTCAAACTATCCCCATCTGCAGATGATATGATTCTATATATTAAAGATCCCAAAAACTCTACCAGAAAACTTCTAAAAATGATAAACAAATTCAGCAATGTGGCAGAATACTAAATCAACTTGCACAGATAAATACCAATAACAAATGCACAGAGGAGGCAATCACTCACCCAATCATAATAACCTCAAGAAAAAAACAATATCCTGAAATCAGCTTAACCAAGGAAGTGATGGACCTCCACAAACAAACCTTTAAAATCTTTATAAAGAGATGAGAAAGACGGAAGAAAAGAAAAACTTCCTGTAATCATGGATTGGTAGAATTAAGTGCAAAAATCAACCATTTTACCAAAATCTATTTTCAGATTCAATGCAATCCCAATAAAAATCCCCATCTTAGTCTTTACAGAGGTACAAAAACTATGTTAGAACTCAAATGGAACCATCAGTGACGCTGGGCAGCAAAAACAACCCTGAGCAGAAGGAACAATGCTGGAGGGACTGCAATTCTACACCTTAAGATATATTACAGGGCCTCAGTGGTAACAATAATATGGTTCTGGGACAAAGGAGACATGTAGACCAATGGAGCAAAGCCAAAGACTGTTGGGGAATATTATTTGAAGGTGTGTGACTTTTGTTTATGCTTCATTTGTTTAACTCTGTGAAGCTGTGATTCTTAGCCTGTCTAAAACACCTGATGGTCCTAATAAAGAGCTAAACGGCCAATAGTGAGGCAGGAGCAAGGATAGGGAGGCTGGCAGGCAGATAATATAAAAAGAAGGAGTACTATGGAAGAGGGATGAGAAACAAGAGAACAACGGAAGGAGGATGCCAGGGGTCAGCCAACCAGCTACACAGTCAGACAGTGAGAAGAGGGGAAGTAAGATATACAGAAGTAAGAAAGATAACAGCCCAGAGAGAAAAGTAAGATGGGATAATTTAAGTCAAGAAAAGCTGCTATAAAAAAAGCCAAGCTAAGGTCAGGTATTATAATTAAGAATAAGCCTCTGTGTGTGTGTGATTTATTTGGAAGTTGGTGACAGGCCCCCAAAACAGTAAAAGCGTAAAGACTGAAACCACTGCCAGCAAAAGATCAGAACATGAGCACACATAATTTCAGCCCTGTGATTGCTGACAAAGGTGTCAGAAACAGAAGTGGGAAAAAGAAAGCGAAATTGGACCCACATCTATCACCTCACACACAACACTCGTGCCCCCAACTCCCTGTCTACACAAGTTTTAGAATGTGAAGTCACTTATAAGTAGGCTACTGGTATTAATTTCAGTTAAAGATAAAAATGAAATCATTCTGGATTAGCAGAGGGGTATCCTAAACTTAGTGTCAATGATGAGTGTCCTCCTATAAAGAGGAAAATTCAAAACTCATGGTGAGAGTTTTCTTTAAGAAAGTAGCTTCTGATAAGTCAACCAAGGTCCATAGGAAGCTCGTACATTCAAGGCTATCTGGACAGTCCAAACTGTATTTGAAGAGTTTTAATAAAAGGAGGATTCAAAGTTGGATGAGAAGGGAAAGGGGTGGGTCTTGGAAGAGTGGGGGTAAGGTGGGTGAAAATAATCAAAACACACTGTACGACAGTGAAAACCAAAACAGAAACCAAATCATGCCCACTAATACACATTCTCCACTACAACAATGCGCGAAGCAGCACAAAGACCTGAGCAGGAGCTGAGCAGAAGGAGCCACTCTGACTGTGCATCAAGAACAAAAGCCAAAACATCTCTCCTTGGGTTCAGTGGTTAGGAGCACTTGTTGCTCTTGCAGAGGATCCAGGTTCAGTTTCCAGTACCCAAATAGTGGATTACAACCATCTGTCTGTAACTCTAGCTCCAGGGGGTCTGATGCCTTCTTCTGACCATGCACACATGTTGGGCACATACATGTAAACAAAGTACTCACACATATAAAATAAAATAAATCTTAAAAAATACACCTTTTCTACTTCATAAGCTAGCCAATGTAGGGTGTTTAGTTACAGTAAAGGGAAATAAAGCAAAAAACCACTATTAGTGTTATTTTTCTGTGCAGTTGAGTGATTGTATTTTAGTAGCGAGGGAAGCAATTTCAACAAAATCTCTACTTCTATTTCCTAAGGCTTGGGGTGGCAGAAAGGTGAGGAGGGAAACAGGTATTCATGTGAATGGAAGAAAATCAGGGTTAAAAACTGAGCTGTGGACCTATCTGGTGCAGGAAAGAAGCTGGGTCAGCCAGAGTTCACGGTGTCTAAGAAGCACTAGATACATAGGGGAGCGGGTGGGGGAGGAGCAGGGCTAATCTTGAACAATCGCACATAGCTAAGTTTGTCATCTGTGGGAATCCACCATCACAGATAGCTGACCTGTAGGAGCCTGCCTGAGCCTAAGCCAAAGGAAGGGCCCAAGCTTGGAAAAGACTCAAGAACATTTTCCATAGTTTTATATATATAAAAAAGATTCCGCCCACATGCTAGGACTGCAAATGAAAATACACTTAAAAGTCGTGCAGAACATAGCGCTGACACTGCCAACGCTCCAAGTTCAGAAACTTCGCAGTGGGTAGGAATTAAAAAGATTTTTGTTTCCTCCTCAGGATGCTGAATTGCATAAAATATAATTATTTCCTATGCTGTCTTATGTAAAATACAGGGTAAGTTCGGGTGATGATCCTACAATCAACAGATTTTTCTTTAGGGTGCTAAAACTAAACAAAATGTCTACAAGCAGGGTGTGGTGGTACACACCTGCACTCTGAGCTACTTGGGATACTGAAGAAGGAGAGTGCATGTTTAAGACCAGTTAAAGCAACTTAGAAAGACTCTGCCTGGAAAAATCTCCATGGTGCAATGCTTGTCTAGCATGTATGGGTAATAAAAAGAGTTGGGGGAAAGAAAGAGAGGGTAAGAAGAAGGAGGAGGAGGAGGAGCGGAAGGAAGAGAAGAAAAAGGGAGGGAGGGAGGCAGTGAGGGCAGGGAAAGACTAGAGCAGTTCACTCTGGACATAGGACTGATGAGTGACCCTTACTGCATGTAAGCATCTCTCTCTGATGTCCACTCTAACATCTTATCTGTTATGGAATAACCTTATCGTATGTACTTACAAATGAACCACTGAGTTCACATAAACTGTCTTTAGCCATATAAACTTCTTTTTATTACGATTTTTTATGAGCATTAGTATTTTGCCTGTGTGAGGGTGCTGGGTCCCCTGGAACTGGAGTTAAAGTTGTGAACTGCCATGTGGGTGCTGGGAATTGAATCCAGGTCCTCTGGAAGAGCAGTTAGTGCTCTTAACCACTGAGCCATCTCTCCAGCCCTAAAGGTTTTTTTTTTTAATTTTTTTATGAGGCCAAATAAACTTCCAATGATGTATATAGCCACTTTCTTTTTGTTTCCTTGATGGTACAGTTTCATTTGAGCTTGTCCTTATGGAATAAAGGAGAACATCAACATACTAGGGAACATGCCTGACTGCACAGGTACACTCTTAGATGTAAACGCAGGAGGTTAACTAGACACCACAAGAACACTGTGAAGTCAGGATCGGAAATTCAGAAAAAAAGGCAATCTCCATATTCACGTTATGTTCTCCTTTGCGAAAACCACTAAATCTCCAGTGTCTTCCCTTGGTATCTCCATGTCTCTAGATGACCAGAGGGCTAAGGATGCCATTGTTGAATATCAAATCTGAGATTAAGACGCTGACTGCAGAACCTCAGTCCTGAGATTCCCAACAAACTGGTGGAAAGGCGGCGGGTTTGCACAATATTAAATGCTGGCCTGGCAGATGCCACATTACAAATGCAAACATTTCTCAGCACAGACCTGCGCACACCTACACCCTTGCAGATGGAGTCCACATTTTGAGGCTCTCTTTATTTAAGTGCTTGGCATAAACCAAGAGCTCAGCAAATGATTTTTTTTTCCCTTTTCTAATAAAACGGCTCATTTCCCAGGAAGAAATTAGAGTTTCATTTGAAATGTGGCCCATTGCAAAGGAAAAGCTTTAAAAAGTTTTTTTTTAATCAAATGGGTTTGTATAACATTTTCCACAATGTAATAAGTATTGATTGCCCTTTGATTTCTGTGTGTGTGTGTGTGTGTGCGCGCGCGCGTGTGCGCGCGTGAGTGTGTTCAAGTGTGCTGCATGCTTGTGTGGTGTATGCTCATGTGTGGGCATCTCTGTATTTGTCCTGGGGCCACAGGGAGAGCAGCGGACTACTCCATCACCTTACCTTACAGCTTTGGGACAAGTTCTCTCAGAGAGTCTGCAGCTAGGATGGTGACCAGCAGGCCCTAGAGGTTCTCTTGTTTCCCTCCTCCACAGAGAGTTACGGAGCACCTGGGGCTATGGCCAGTTATGGCCAGCTATTATATGGATGCAGGGACCTGAACTCAGGTCCTAGTATGTGTGCAGCAAGTACTTTGACCCACTATCTCCACAGACCTGTTTTCTACCTCAAACATGGAATTCCCTGTTTCCTACCTCAAACATGGAAAAGGATTCTTTCTGGCCTCCAGTCCACAGCTGTGCCTGTGCTGCTGGTCACTCTGGAGGGTGGTATGACCTGCACTGCAGCCTGAGAACGCATCTGACAGACTCCTGTCTCACTCCCTGACCCATTTTCCCAGCCCCATGGCCTTGCTCTAGCTGCTTTGATGGATTCCTTGTCTGTTTTTCTATGCTGCTGCCTCCAATTTCTGCCTTTTTTTTTAAATGACAAGCAAAGGGTACAAATAAAGAAATAATTCCTACCCATTCTGAGTGAAACTCTCCTGGCTAAGTTTACTTTTTGAACCTATAATCTATCATGTTATTAAAACTGAAGGTTAGTTACATAAAAGCTGCCCACCAGAGAAGCATGAATTCCTAAGAACAATAAACCACCCAACCTTATTCCCTCAATAAAATAATGTATAGTAAGGGAATTTCATTCTGTCAGTGGGCATACACCCATATTCACGTACGTTCTGTGTGGGTGTAGATGGGATTGATGTTTCTATGTGTCTAAGCATATATGTAAACATGCTGAAAGAGGCCAGAGGTTGACATGGGGTATTTTCCTCAATCACTCTTGACCTCAATTATTGAGACCAGGGTCTTTGCTTCAAACAGAGAGCTTGCCAATCTGGCTAACTTAGCTAGGCAGCATGCTTTGAGGGTCCCCAGTTTTACTTTTAGAGCACAGGAGGACTGCCATGATGATCTAGCATCACAAGCACCCACATTTTGAGCCTTGCTAAGTTATTCTCTGTATTATTAGGATGTGAGCTTTCCTAGAATGCTTAGAGGGAGGGAGACTGTCATACTACCTTCATTTTATTGGTGAAGAAAAGTCAGAATGGTTCTTCTGAGATTGCAAGGCCACCAGCCAACCACTTGGAACTGAGACTTGAACCCCTGGCTAACATGATACAGCCATACGCTGCCTGTTTCCTGTGATCCAAAGATGTAGAAGCTAAGAAGTTTTTCCCTTCCTTATAATGTTATACCAGCTTACTGGAGGCCATGTAGAGTCTACCTATGTAGTTGTAAGCAAAATCCTAGGACATAGTCTAGTGTGGGTTCCTACCATTGATAGTCTTAGTAAAGGAGACACAGATCTTTTTGTGAAAGTGAACTCTCTTATGGGTTTGCCAAGAAAATTCAAGCACATTAGTAACTGAGTTCAACAAATCTTTCAGTGATAATAACTGATAAGATACAGTCTCTTACAGTTGCTTTGCTCACTTTGATTGACAGTATCATAAATACTATATTCATAAAGCATTTGTAAGATGTTAAATAATGTATAATTACAATATTTTGAAATAATATCTGAGGAAATGTCACTTGCTTTCCTCAAAGCCACCAGCATTCTCAGCACAGAGAGGAAAACACATAGTCATTTTTGCTGTTTTCAGGAATGGGCAAAATGATTCACAGTCTTGTGACATAGGACCTCGTCTGCATTATAGTCTGTATCAGATTTCTCTTACCTCCAAACCCATCAGGCACATATGTTTTAAGAACAATATTGCAGAAAATTGTTGGCAGTGATAATGGTTTGTTCCCCTCATTCCTTAGGGAAATGTGTCGGTAGCCTGCTTGGAGGCCATCCAAAGGAAGGATTCGCTGGCCAATCAGCTTGTTGTTGTCATCATACACCGCGATTCTCAGGACGGCCAGGTCAGGCAGAATCACCTGCAATTACAAGTTTGGACATTTCATTGTTTATTGCAATAAGGCTCCCAAGAACTATGACTCCATGATTTGGGAAAAAAACCAATACTGCTCCTTAAATGCCTCTTCATGATGAAACAAACCAATGAGCCACTTGCATTCCTAAATATTCAGCATAAGATTCGTGCCCAAGATACCAATAAGGCAATAGGTGCAGGTATTTTGGAAGTCACCTCCTTAAATATATTAAATGAATGAATGTCAAAGACTGCAGTTCCAATTCTTGTCATTTTTCCCCACCTACACCCAATACAAAAACAGAGACCCAGAACAACTGAATGGTTTTTCTTATGTTAGAGTTCATCAGTGGAGCCTGGGCTTGCGACTCTACTTCTAGTCCTGTTTGTCTGCCACTTGGGCTACTTAGAGCATTTAGTTTTTCTTGGCTTTAAGAACATGAAGAGTGTTTTTGAGGGAACACTTCATGTATAAAACAAAATTCATGTGCTAATTTTCATTCTTCATGGGAAGGTAAGCCAGTCCAGCCACTATAGAAATCAGTATGGGGGGGGCCTCAGAAAACCAGATGCATCACAGGACCTAGACACAGACTCCTGGCATTTACCCAAATGCCTCTAAGTGAACACACCACAGAGGGGACTGGCACATGGGTGCTCACTGCAGCCCTGTTCATCATGGCTAAGTTACACACCAACCCAGATGTCCAAAAGCAGAGGACTGGAGCAAGAAAATGTGATAGACACACAGTGGACCTTTTCTCAGACACAAAGACAGGAAATGAGGCAATGGTGATAATCACATTAAATGGAAAAAACTCAGCACTAGACAGACAAACATCATACGCCTTTTCTCCTGTGTGTGTCCTAGACTTTACACAGACACATGGAATTATGCTACACCTATATATATCCTGAAATGAGAAAAGAAACTATCCAGGGAAACAGAGAAGTACGGGGAGAAGGAAAGGGGAGAAGAGGACAAAGGACCAGGGTGTGTGGTGCACATGATCAGCACACATTATATGTGTGCATGGCAATGTCCCGAAGCAATAGTCTACAGCGACAATTATAAAAATGACAAAGAAAACAAGCTGGATATTTGTTTATCAAAAAGGATACTGTCTGGGAAAAGTTTCTGACTTTCTACAAATGTGTGGGGATTATTCATTACAAGAAAGTATTTCTTCATGGCAGTAGTTGAGAAATACAAGGAAGGGAAAAGGCACAACACAACATTCTATGCTGCACTGTGACAGGAGAGAAATGACAGTGGGGATGGGAATCATGATAGTATTCCCATCACAGGGGAACCCCAGTTCAAAGTGACCTGCTTTATCAGTGGAGGTGGGAATAACAATAGCATTCCCATCACAGGGGAACCTCAGTTCACAGTGACCTGTTGTATCAGCCCTACTTTGGTTTCTCTCAGCCAGGCATTCTGTTCTAAAATAAGCAGTCCCTATCTTGTCAGGAAGGACCGAAAACTGATTCTATTTGTTTCATGACAAATGGATGAAGCAGAAACACCTGGAAAATCTGCGTCCAAAAAAGCAAGAAAACATTTTTGCTTGACAACAAACCAGGCTAGGGAAATCACCAGCATGTTGGAGAGATCTCTGCCTGTGTGCAGGGTTTTCAAAGCATTCTTAACTGAGGAGATGAAAAAAATGACCATAAGAGAAGATGGCTGCTCGCTCTCAGGACCTGGCAGACAGAACTGGGAAAAGACACGGAGGCCCTGAAAATTATGTGCAAAAAACAAAAACAAAACTGATCAGTGGTGTTTCATTACTGAACACAGCACCCACCCACGTCACAAAACTGACCTTAGTGTTGTTGTAGCTTTCTGTCCAACCTTTGCACTACCAACCCTTCAGTGTGTGATGCTAGCCACCATGACCTTGAGGTATATTCTCCGTGACTGAAGGTGGCCAAAAAGGAGGCAGAGCTAAAAGAGCCAATTTGTTAAGCACAATCGTAAGACAGGGACAGAAGTGTCCTCGGGGTGGCGAATGGCATTCCTCTATCTTGTGGGTTCCATGCGGAAAATCGGCCTCTCTGGTTTCTGAGGAACAGTGACACACAGCTAATGCCCTACCTTCCGAAATACGAACGATTCTTCATTGTAAACTGGGTTGAGTCCATTGTTCATAACCATGCGAGTCCGGAATTCCTTCCGTATGGTGTCGGTAGGCAATCCATACATGTCTACTTCCACGTATGTGCCGATCTTCTTATCTGATAGGAATTGCCCTGATATAACCTGCAGTAACACAGACACAGGGTGGGTGAGCAGTGGCCTCTGTGTGAGTACTGGTGACAAACTGTAAGGAAGAGTTGAAAATTTTTGTTTGGGGAATTTCGATTAATATGAATATTTGATCTTTTCTCGGGAATTTTCTGTATGAAAACAAAGTATTTTGGAGAAACTATTCTTTGAAAGTAAAAGTTCTTAGGTAATATCCTCTAAATATGTCCTGAAAAAGAGCAGGAAATGAACATGCACAATATCCTATGACGAGGTCGTGCCCTCAGCATGGTTTGACCACCCAAGTCTCCAGATCTGTGCAAAGAAGCAAAGGCTGTGGATATGCCCCAAGATCCCTTCTGGTTCTGGGCTCCTATAAGGCTAGAAACTAACTCCTGAACTCTTCTAGAAGTCTTGAAAAGAAATACAGCAGAAGAAAATCAGTGCTAGACTCGGCCTGCTAGTCCTTAGTGATATCAATGGTGGCTAGCAGTGAGAGTTGTTCAATTATAGAGATCAGTATTAAATTTTATCTACCTTAAAGCTGGGAGTAACTTTATTTACATTTACTTTCCAAACAAGTATGCCCTTCATTTATTTATTTATCATTTTATCTAATTTTGAAACAGCTTTTTGAAGTATAATCAATACATGCTAAACTATATAAATTTAATTATATAGTAAGATCAATTTTTCAGATATGGACACACGTCTTTAAAACCACAGTGAGGGAAACAAGCATTTATAGCACTTCCATGCCTAGCTTTTTTGTGCTTTATGATAATCTGCCCCTTTCATCAGTGTCCAGAAACAAGTATTGATTTGCTTCCTGTCATCATAGCTTACTTATTTTTTTTAAAGAATTCTATATGAATGCAATCAGGTGAGAGATACTTTCTGGATGGTGGATTTCACTTAAAGTTGCTCATAAATTTAGTAGTGAAAACTCAGAATACAGCAGAAATTAAGTCCACATTGAGAACTACGTACAATTCTTACAACGTGATGCTAAACATTTTGACTCTCCTTTTCTTCTGGGTGCGTTTGTACATGGATGTGTGTTTGCAGAATCTGTGATGAGCAGGGGCATACCTGTACTGAGCATGTGGCTGCAATAACCCCATCCACAGGGGTTTCAGAGAAGGGATCAAACGTCCGGTCAGGCCGCCTCATGAAATCTGGCTTGAGAAGGTACCTGGCAGGACAGAGGCACAGGTGTTTATTCTACTGGTGGCTTGTGCAATGGCTTAAATACCAGACACGTCCTTTCTCTCTTCCATAACTCAGGAGCTAGACTTTCAGGCAGATACTATGGATTAAAGACAATGGCCGTGACCTTTGGGGACTCCTGAAGAGCAAACACTAGGCAGCCAACACAGGCCACATGTGCTGTGTCAAAGACGAGAAGACTGTTTCTTTGCTTGATCAACAGAGAGTGTACTGACAGAGCTGTCTCCTTTGACCAAAGGTTTGGTTGGTTCCTGGGTCCTTTTCCATTTGGCTAAATGTTAGTCTCTTTTCCTTATAGAATGCATGCTGAACAAGACTCCTGCACAGATTCCTCAGGATAGGTAAGCTGTTGGTGGTGGATGGGCACTCTGGCAAGACATTATCTGTCACACGGGCACAGGAACGGAGTGTGCAGATGGGGGAGTTGTTTCTAATGCACAACTGTGGAAAGCCTGCTATCTCGCCTTGTTTTCCATGGTTGAGATTAAAGTATCCCACTACTCAAGTCACCACAAAGAACTCCTAGACAGCATCACCACTGGACAGCACGGGATTCCTGCGCATCCATCTAAGGGCCACTGGGCTCTGATCTTGGCTGATCTTTTAATCGTTGCAAAATCTGAGTTCTGCACTTTCATTTAACTTCAGAAGAATTAACATTTCCTATTCTGCTACTGGATTCACAGATTTTTAAGTGTTATTTAGGTAAAATAGAACAACATTCACATCATTATATAACCGCTATTTATAAGCCTGCAAGAGAATCCAGAGAGGATGAACATTTATTTCCGGAAGAATTAAATTCAACTTTACACCCACAGCTTCATTTGAAATGAAATTTGCTTCATATTCCACGGCAAGAAAGCTATACATATTTGATGCCCACATCTCTGGTTAATGCCCGGATGAGCATGCCCCACTGCCTATTTCAGACACAAAAATATCCGCTATTGAATTTAGAATGAAACGATCCAACTCTTGAGTATATATGAGGGACTGCATAGTTTGTGGTTAAAAGAAAACCAGCTTAACAACATGAGACAGATCAAAGTTGTATATTTGTAAATATAATCTACCTAGAGACTTCACTTATTTCTATTTCCGCTTCAGAACCAGCATATATTCAGCTGTTCCTAGTTTAAAATGACATAGTTTCATTAAAGCTGAAGCAGGGTGTCCTGAAAGTAGCTGGTAACAGTTTAAATAATATTACTCACCCACAGGATCCATTATACTCAAATTTTCCCTGATTCAGTTGCATCGCTAAATCTGTCAAAAGACAAACATAATTTAGGATCTCATCTCTCTGGATAAAGAAGTCCTGACAGGGTAACTGGGAACAATGGAAGCCATATTACTTCCAGGCTCAGAAGACTGCTACTGGCTTAGTTTAGGGCCCATGACTCTCTTCCAAGTTGAAATGACCTCATATTTGATTTAAATTACACACTGAGTATGTTTTCCTAAAGGTCACCCTAGAACTGCTCTGCAGAGTGGATTGGGTACAGGAGTTAGATGATGTTTAGTTGATGCTGTGAGTAGAGATGTATGCTGCAGTTAGGGAATGGGCAGCAACTCAGTGGCACAGGGGGCAAGGATGCTAGAGCCACCAGAGGGCTATCAAGAACATAAAACATGATTAAAAGGAACATAAAATCATCTGGCTAAGCATCCCATAAAATTTGACAGCTTATCTGTATGAGACCTAAAATTCTTCTCATAAGGGTACCCTGGGAGGGCCTGAATTAAAATTTTTCTCTTGTACACAGAGAAACTTTTGCTTTTTTTTTCTCATAATTAAACACAAACGTTCTTCTCAGAATAAAATACACGGTTGCTCAAAACATGAACTGCTTTAGGAGCATGCTGTCCCTCATTGTGAGTTCATGGGCTTCTTAGACCACAGCTTGAGTCACTGGTAAGGAAAAGCAGTGGCATCATTTTGTTTCAGTCCTGATGATGATAATAATAATAATAACAACAACAATAATATGAGAGATTCTATCAGGACCTGCATCCAGACTCTTCTAGGGAGGACTGTTGGGATTCTAAGCAGGGATGTATTTCTAAAGAACTCTGGCCACCAGGGAGGTTCTCCCGGAGGTAAGAAACACAGCCAGCTCATGTTCATGCCAAAGAGAGGCAGGTGAGCCCGGATCAAGGAGAGGAAGTTGCACAGGGGTCCTCAGAGGAGATGCCTGAGAAAAGGAAGGAAATGGCTCCAGTGCTGGCAAGTATTGGGAGGTGTCCTCTTAAAGCCAGGGACTATGTGTTTTACTTTTATCTTTATTTCAACCAATTTTAAAATCTATGCCGAAGAATGTATCATATAAAGTAAACATGGTTTGTGCCCTTTGTCTATTTTTGTGTCTATTTTTATTTCACTGTCTGTAGTCACAGGATTATGACCAGAGGCTCCTAAGCAAACTTCAGAAATCTGTACCTTTATCAAAAGTTACTCCTTTTAGGGAAAAAAGAAAAAGAATCACTGTGTATTGGAGAGCTGTCCACAAATATACTTTGGAGGACCAAATTACAGCTCAGCACCTGGGACAACATCTAGCTCTTCGTGCTGCATCTTCCAGAGCTTATGGTGTAAGTCTGTGGTGTCATGGTGAAATGCTACCACCATCAATGTTTGCTGAATGGCAACAGTGGCCAGAGCACTTTCCCAAGGGGGAAGAAAAATCTCAGTTACCACACAAAGACACACAGACTCTTCTCACCGAATTCCATCTAGAAACAAAGACACAACCTTGACCCAGAAGGAAGAATAATTAGAAATATTTTAGAATTGGAACTACCATTTGGCAGCTTAGTCATGGCATTGATGAAAGAGATTAAATTGAAATATTATCTTCTATTATGGCTTCAATGGGGTTTTAATGTTTTACCATAATATAAAGCCAAGAAAACAATGTTTTGCTACATGAGAGCTTCTAAAAAATAAAAAAAGGAAAAACTGCCTCAAGCAAATGGAGGCAGCTGCAAGGCTGCCCCGTCCCAGTGTTCTTGTGGAATTTGGGGTCACTGGACATTAGCTCCTACCTGGGGTTTGATAGTTCAGTGAAACCATCTGGCAACCAGCGTTCCAGAAAATCTGAGGCATGTAATTACTGGAATCAACTCGGCCTCCCTTGGGGTAAATGCGGCTCATTTGTCGCTTATTGTAACTGGGTAACTTATTAAGGAAATCCAGAAGCAGCCTAGACAAACATAACAAAGAACTAACACAGTGGAGGTGTGGGACAACAATGACACACAGGTAGATAACACAAGACAATTCCCATAATCAATGGTGCTCAGAGGAAGATCACAGTCGCAGTGTGGAGTCTAGAAATTATTCACATCCAGGGAGGTCGCCACAGCTGCCAGGGTCTTCTTTCACACACATAATTTTATCAGCGTGACAATAAAAATTATACAAAAACCCTAAATATTAAAAATTACAAATAGCTGCTAATCTCTTGTAAAGCCCCCTGCTGCTCCTAAGGAGTACCATCCATCCCATTTAGTACATTAGGATACTTTACAAATTCAATCGCGTGTGTCTTCAAGTAGCCAAGGCCAACTGACTCGTTAAAAGAAGACATGTTATAGTGAATATTGCGCTCTGTAAAAGAAAAACAAAGATATACTCAGAAACTCAGTCACCGAACCCCTAAAAAAAGCAAGCAGCCGATACAATCACACCCTGAGCCTTACACCCCAAATCAGGAATTGTTTGTGGCCTAGTCTACACATCTGTGCCAGTTGCTCTGAGTTTCATTAGCACTCTGTGCAAATGGTGAATTAAATGTATAATAATTAAACAAATGATATGTACCTCAGTCACTGCTGAGATATGTAGTTGTTGAGAATAATGGAGGAAGATAATGATAGTCATCTTGGAATAGATGTTATGTGCCGCAGAATATCAAATCTTATTCCCCCTATCTCAAGGCTACATTGTACCCACTGGCTAACTTTGCTTTCCTGCAGTCAGAGATTACACAATATACACACACAGGAATCAAGACGGATACCGGGCTTCTTAAGTATTACTAATATAATTTGCCATAACAGTAGATAAAGAAGCCCATGAAAGCATATGGAAAGCTACAAGCTCACAAGTCATGGTCTTCCACAGCCACCTTGTGGCTGATGCAGAGAACGACAGCACAATGAATCAAGGAAAAGGGCAGTGAGTCAGGCGAGAGCCAGTCAGTATTAACAGAGAAGCAGGCAGAAAGCTATTGCATTTAACCTGCAGTGTTACCTTCAGCCACATGGAAACCTTGAAACTTCACAGGCTGCGCGTAGTTGATCATTGTGGACAAGTATGGATGGATATTCGTGGTAGCACCTACGTATTTATAAGATGCCATCCATGCCTGCTCATCTTCTACAGTGACCAGGCCCTGTGAACACAAAAACACGCCAGTTTAAGTTGATGGCTTCAAGGTGGACTCATAGATTTTGCCTTAGGCATCAGAGAGCATTTGCATATACGCAGATTCAGATGTAAAAGACCTTGCTGCTCTCTTAAAGATTAAAATGCATAGGTCTACTTAATGCAGAAGGAGGTAGCCGGAAGACAACCATCTTATCTGTTAGATTTTTCAAAGGGCTTCAAAATATTCAAGAGACTATACTGGGGTCTCACGGCAACACTGACAATGGTAGGCATATCACCATTCAAACTGATGCACAAAGCTCAAAATGAGTGGCTATCCAGCATTTGGTGTACATCACATCACCCACAGGCTATGCAGCCACAAACACTTGGGTCCCACGGGAAGAGAGTGCCATGGGAGGCCCAAATGTTTGTCATGCCATAACCAGTTTTCAGGCATTGACAGCGGGGTGCTGGAGATCACCTTTTACAGCAGAACTCTTCTAGGAACTTCAGTACACATATACATGGTTTAGGTGTTTTTATTGAAGTGTTTATTAATAAAAGAACTTGATAACTTGCTATATAGGATGTATTGCTTTGTACAGAGAAAAACAAATTCAACTATTTTATTTCTTAAGAGTGCAAAGCAAAATGAACACAATCAACAACAAGAAAATAACGTCCCACAGTGGTCAGGTTTTTCCTTGTTGTTATTGTTGTTGTTGAGAACTCTGGAGTTATTTTCCTTGAGGAGACTCAACCTAGGAAGAGAAATAGCTTATGTACAGAATGAGTAAGCAATGGTCAGTAAGATTATGTTTTTATCTTCGCTAATGACTTAATCTTTGAGTCTTTTACCTGCGTTCACCTGTAAAAGCCTGTGATAGGTCATGTAAACATACAACTTGCTTTTGTTTCCATCTTTTTCCATATAGGCCCCCAACTCCAGTCCCTAGTATTTCGTGCTTATAACCCCAGTACTATATGCTGGAACCATGATGGATTCCTGATTTGTTGCCTGTGGGGTCCTATTGTATTTGGACTGAACCCTTCTCTTCCTTTTGAACCTGAAGGGTTATGGAACTTATCACTGTGTATCATGAGGATCCCCACTAGTCACGGGACAAGACTAAAGCTTTGCAGATGAAAATCATTCAGTTAACACACGGCAAGCATCAAATGTGTCCGTCTGTGTATGGCTGGATGTATCATCTAATGAAAAGCCAGTCTAGGGACAGAGGGTCCTCAGAAACACAGAAAGGTGTTCCTGAATGCTGAAGAGTTAGGGAATAGGAAGAAGACATGTCACTCCAAATGCAACAGGGCCCCACACACAGCAAGGCAGGATTTCCTGTGCTCTGAATTATGACTGAGAAGCCAGGAACAAGGCAATTTTGTCTCTGTGATTGCCATCAGTCTCCACATTATATAATAAAACACATGCATAAATTTGAACACGGCGAACCTTGAGGAGGATAAAAGAAAATTAAAACGCAATATACTTTATTTTCACAATAAGGCCAGTGTCTGTTACCACTGAATGAAGACCCTGTAAGATATACAGTGTGAAGCTAGCCTTTCAGAATGTCGGCAGCATCAGAACCGATATTACTTTTCTTCTATGCTATGGTATGGCTCTGCTGCACTACAGGCCGTTTCTATTTTCATGTTTAATATGCTAATAATTATGTAACTTTCTTCTTTGACTGAAATCTCATTACACACAAGGAAATACCTTATAGTATTAAATACCTACTTTTAGGGAAATTGGCTTACCTACCTTAGTTACGTTTTAAATCAGATTTAACGGTTTAATTGCTATTATTTTTTTCCTTTGAACTCATATAACTAGATGACTCAGACATGTCACTATTATACCTGTAAACATGACCCCTGACATTGCATGGGCTAGGAAGATTAGCAACACCTAGTAAAAGATGCTAAGTATGAGAAGGCCACATGTGGGTGTTTCCTAATGAACAAATGCTTGAGAAGTATTCGGTTACCTTTTTGTTGTTTTCATGTTCAAGGTCATCTGAGGTCTAAATTAGAGAAAGAAAATGATTTGTTTACCTCTCTAACGGGCAAATTTCCAAACTCATTAGCCCATACTTATGTAAGTAAGCATATGTAAACTTGTTATTCTATTTATTTGTTTATATGGTAAATTATTAATGCCATAAAGCCATCATCATCAAAATCAAATACCGCAGATATGCTAAGATTGCTGTCCTATACTTTGGAAGTTCTAATGTGGACACTTCCCTGCTCTGTTGACAGTCTTCACTTAGACACTTCATCATAACATTTTCACTGAGCATTATGGCATGAAGACTGAAAATGGATTACCAATGTGGCCACCTTCCCTTACATGTAAAGGGAAGCGCAAATGGGCATTTTCAGTAAGCCAGCATTCATGTTTGTGACCTTGCCATGAACTCAATGTTTGTAGCCCCACCAAAACCATATGTGGTGAAACCCTAATTCGTGTGACAGATTTTTGATGATCCCCAACTTAAATGATGGCTTGATTTATGGTTTTTTGTTTGTTTTATGAGGGTGTGAAGTGATAATCATCCAGTGGAAACTATTTTCAGTTTGATCATTTCTTGGCTAAGGATATACCATTTGCTGTCCTCTTGTGATGTAGGACAGTGGCTCCTTGTCAGCCACATAATCCCAAGGGTAAATGGCCAGAACGCTACAGTAAACTATGTTGCTGAGCTATACTGTTCAACCAGTTAAGGGTAACAGGTGCATTTTAATTTATGTTTTCACCTTTTAGGATGAATTTATCATAATCATATTGTAAGTCAAGACACATCATAATTTGCAGACGGGGCCTATGGGAGGTAATTAGATCACAGGGTGAAGTCTTCACAGTAGGGTTAGTGTTCCCATGAGTGATGCTAAGAAAAACCTTACTTACTTTCCCATTTTCTTTCCACAGTGGGAAGATATGCCGGCCAATAGAGCCTTCAAGAACATATTGGTTGGCACCATGACCTTGGCATCCAACCCAGAAAGTACCAAGAAATAAATTTTAGGTATCTGAACCAACTAGTCAGATACTATTGTTATACTAGCCTAGGCTAAGACAGGACGGATGAGGAAACATTCTTGGGTCTTAGTGGCCATCTGTATTCTCAAAATACAACTCCCTATGATCAGAAATGGATACTATTTCTTTGACTTTTCTATCAGACAAAAATAAATAAATCTATCTTGCTACCATCAAACCCTCCTATCTACATCTTTGCTCACTGTTTTCACAAAGCAAACATCCCTACTCTACCAAGGACCATACCCCCACATCGCTATGATCTCATCTATGCTCATCTTCTTAAGGAGTTCCCAGGCAGCTGGTACTCCTCTCTCTCTCTTGCAATACCAGTGACTCCCTTTCCACAGCACTAAACATCATCCAGATTCTAAAAGAGCATCCCTTCCCTACCTCCCATTTCTTTCAGGCACCAGCCCATCACTTGTTCCTTTCAAGGTAAAGCTCTCAAAGGCAGAGACAATGCCTACTGCTTCCTGCCTGTCTGCTCCACTGTTCCCTTTACTCCAAGCATGCTACTGAAACTTCTCTATGACTTCCCAAAGACCTTCATGCTACCAATCTAGAAGTCTTCGCAGCCAATCACTCAATAGCATTCAAAGCCCAGAAATGTCCTCTTCCCTTTGGTTGGCTGTTGGCAAACCCTGTTTTTCCTTCCTGCTTCCTCTCCTGTGAGCATACGTTTGATTAGGACTCCACTTGGGCCTTCTTTTTCATCTCTCATGACTCATCTCTGCTATTTCCAGGACTTCAAACATGATCTCTAAAACTTCCATCTCTTGCTCAACCTCTCTTCTAGATGCAGGTGCTGGTTGCATGAGTGATGATGAGAATGTGAATGAGAACGAAAGAAATGCAGCATGGCAGAACTATACCACGTGGATAAGGCTACCACGCACGCACGAGGCACCACTGCAAGTTCATTTAGTCTTTGGAGAGTACCTGATGAAACAGGCGTTAACACCCGCATTTTTCAGATAAGGAAGCTAAGGCAGAGAGAGGTTAAATAACTTACCCAAGGTTAAACAGGACATGAGGCCAGGGAATCAGTTCTTCTCTTGGTACTTCCACTGCAATAGCTTACAGACATCTCCAGTTGTCTGTCCCATTTGAAACTGGGGAGTCCTGTCTCACAGCATTCCCACTCCAGTAAGTGGTACCACTACCCTGTTACTCTAACAAGGACTCCAGGAGGTCATCTTGCTTCTCATTCCTTCACCTTTACCATTGCTTATGTTCTTGATATGCCTTGGAACATTCTCTCCTCTCCCTTTCTGGTTCATTCACTAGGGGCTGTCTCTGACCAATTAAAAGCCCATTCTCAATATTTTCCACACTTCTTCCCCTGCTTCCTTTTAAAGGAGAGTCCACCAAGGGACTATCAAAGTCTTCTATTAGATCACACTCCCTCCCCCTTTTAAAGTTTTGTGTGAAACAAATTATGTTTCACCTAAGTTTTGAATTTCTCATAGAAACTTGCAAACTGCCAGAGCATTTAATTCCCTGCTAGCGCGTCTCTGCTTCTTTCTCCCCATCCTTCACTCTACCTCACTCACATCGTCTTTGCTCTTACTGCCGTCCTCCTGCCTGAGATTCCACTCTCCATTTCTCTGTGGACTGAACTTATCTTTCCCTCCTGGGATCTGGGCTCCTTCTTCCTGTCCCTTCATTCTCTCATTATTCTCCACTTTCGTACTTGGGTCTAGTTTAATGATAGTACTAGCCACACACTGAATCATACAATTACTTGACTCTTCACTCTCTATTTCCCACCCCTTCTCCTAAACAATGAGAGACCTACAGAAGCTACAAAAAGGCAAAATGAAAGTGTGTTCTGATCTGTTTATGACAGAGTGCCCTACGCTGGGCACCTACCTAATAACATCCTTCCCTACCTTAATGGGTGGGAACTTTCTATACTTCCGTCAGGATGGTTTTCTCACCAGCTGGACCAGCTCGGTACCGAGGCCTGATTTGGAATGCTCGGGATTTATTCTCCTAATGGTTCAAGCAGGCTAATCTTTGGGTCTGAGATACAGTTTCCCTACCCACCAAGTATACTCAGTAAATGGTGGTATTTATAAATGCCTGACCAAAATGGGGAATGGGCAGTAGAGTCCAATCCTGCTCACACAGCAGAGAGTTTTGTCCTATATAATTAGAGGGAAGGAACGATATTTGATTCTGCCGTGGCTGTTACAGCCCCCAAATTCCACAAAAAAACTGTCACCCTTAAAAATCAGGAAGAATAGGGACGCAAAGCCTCTGACCTTCTTGACGCTGTTGGCAACTGCTTCCTTGTGACTGAAGTCATCAGCAGACAGTTCACTTCCAAATTTGTACTCAGGGTGGGCTTCTTCTTCTTGATCAGCTGCATAACAGACAGGGAAAAAAAACTATGAAGTCGATCTATTCCCAACGCTGCTTAATAGACAGGAAAACAAGCAAAAACTATGAAGTCCCAAACAGTCAGACCCTGGCCTATAAGCCCAGGCAAACACGAGAGAAGGCTCCCATGACCTACAGCATCATCCTGCCACCACTATGGAGCCTCTGCTTCATCTACAGGTGCACTAAAGAATGAGCGCACTTATTTTACCGGGCTATATGATAACAAGGAAGTAACACAAGCTGTCTGTACCATAGCTGGTATACAATCGTATAGTTATTATTAATGTTTTTCTTGCTAATTTATTCTATCATTTCGGCACTTTGTCTTATTGGATTATAGATCAGTAATTGCCGTACAAGCTTTTAGTTATCTTCTTCGAAACTTAAGATGCAGCAAAGAACTAGTTTTTCTTAATATTCCTTTTCTAAATTTTAAGACTACTGTTGACATATATATGTAATAATGTATATAAATATATCAATACTTTATTTAAATATCATTTTGCATTAATTATAAAAATTTTTAAAAATACAACTATTCCACACTGTATATTGAAAGACAGCTGCATTGCTATCTGTCACTTACCTGCTCTCCTGAGCATGGGCAGCCCTAAGATTGCTTTGACAAATGAGGTAGAGACAAAGTGATACACCAGCTCCATGCATAACTCTTAAATAATATAACGGCTCCTACTTCCTGCATCTAGGGCCGAGGTTCTTGGATTCTATAACTTAGTCAATGTGTTGTGAGATACTGAAACTACTATAGAGGCCACAAGGGGAGACTCTGCTCAAGAGATCGAGCTAAGCTCCACAGATAGCTAAACCCCTGAGCAACCTTGTCTAACTTGTCTATAAATCTTAAAATAATGCCAGCTCCAGATGTTCACCTGCAGGCAACTGTATGAAAACCCCAAGGAAAAACAGCCAAATGAACCCCTGTGGCTCACAAAATCATGGGAGGTAACTATAAGCCACAGGCTTGAGCCTCCAAATTTGGATGGTGCAATGTAAGATACAACCATGATAGGAACTAGCTGAATGATACTAGAGATCTTTGGCCTCTTCAATCCCACTAGGCACAGACAAACATAAGAAAGTCAAATGTTATGTTTTTTTTTCCTCTGGGGTTGGAGTTAAACCCATGCAGGTTCACCTGCTTCATTAGTGGAACCTCCCCCACAGTCAGGGTCTTTAATAAGGGATATTGAGTAAAATTAGGTTATTCTGACAGCTTTTAGGTTCAGTCTGTGTGTCTAATCTCCTAAAATCAGACATTGTTCAGCTGTATGAGTGACAAAGTTTCTACAAGTACTTTCTCACAGGTCAGGCTATACATCGGTGTTTCTGTTAAACCAATGCAAGTTTAAGTCATTTGGGCAGATAATTGCTAGGATATATGATCAATGGATCATTATCTGAAAACATTCCCAAATGTTCAAAAGGCCCATTGATTGCTGTTATTACTAATTATATTATTTTTCAGTGCAAGGAACTAAACCCAAGGGTTTGCTCATACGAGGTGAATATGCGACTCCTGAGCTACAACTCCAGCACCGATTTTAAACAAAACATCATGGCTGGCTATATAGACAAGTAAAACAGGTGATGGCAAATATTCAAGTATTTTAAGCAAGGCTGCCAGGAAGTCTGGTGGGAAGGCCTCTTGCATGGTAGACCTGTGCTGTATCACTGAGCTATACCTAGTATAGGTCATTAACTAATTAATAAAACCTGTAATGTATGCTTTGACCGTCAAGTACACTGTGTGCACATCAATCAATCATGTCATTAGGGTTCTCTTACCCTATATTCCTTGTCTCACTAACAAGACTGAAGTTCATGTTTTTCTTTATAGATAAAAATTACAGAGTGGACCTTGCAAAGGCTCCATTCAACCCTTGCCTAATATACAAGTGACTCAATACTGAGTCTCTGTGAATGTTTTCTGAAGTGCTCAGTGCACAGTGGGAAGGGAGATGACTAAGCCACTAATATCTACAGTCTAGATAAACTGGAAATAATAGTATCTGAAGAAAATACCAACCCCCCCAAAAGATTAAAGCTAATCAAAAAGTACTCCTGAATATTAAAGCAAGATAATGTCATCCCTATTTAAAGGGGTCTGTTAAGAGAGATTAATATTTTTCTTGTTTCTAATATAAACATTTTTGTAACATGTAGCTTGAAATGATGACTCCTTGCTCTATTTATGAATGTGCATTTGTGTGCATGTGTGTGAGTGATGTCAGTGTGGAGGATGTTCATGTGTACTAGTGAGACTATGTGAAAGAGGTGGGTGTGTGCCCACATGATGCCTGTGGAGGTCAGAAGACAACCTTGGCTGTCAGTCCTCACCTTCCACCTTGTTTTGAGACAGGCCCTCTTGTGTGTTTTCCACTGCTTTTGTCAAACTAGCTGGCCCACAAAGTTGCAGAAAGTCTCCTGTCTGTATTTCCCGTCTCCAGGGGAACTGCAGATGGTCATGGTAAGCATGTGGCTTCCACGTGGATTCTGGATGTTCAGGCTCAGGTCCTCATGCTTGCATGACAAGCTTGTACCCATGAAGCCATTTCCCCAGCCCCACAACTCACCACTTTCTATCTCCTCTTCATTGTCATCTTCTAAGATGTTCGCTGGGGCGGCTGATTCTCCGGCTTCCATCATGCTCTTCAGAGCTTCAAGCTGCTCTGTTAGTCAGATCAGACAAGCAGATGGTGAAAGATGCCAGACTCCTTACATGAAATGGGGGGTTTAAGGTCAACATGGAGGACAGGAAAAGCAGTATATTACATGGGCACCTACTCGCTATGCTCCTATCTTACATTCCTATTGCTTGGTCTTTGTAAGGATTGTGAAGCCAGCATGTTACAAACACAGGAGGGAAGTTTACTGGACCATGGGTGAATCTCCTCCCATTTCTGATTGCCGGGTTTTGGGGAGGAACCAGTACATAAAGACAAAAATCAAACGTTCATAATTTAGAGAACCTGGTATAGACCAAGATTTAGGAGCAATAACAAGGACGGGGCAGAAAGCCTACACGCATGCTAGAGATCAACAGAACTTTAGGATAAGAGTATTTACAAGTAACATGGCTGGGATTATTATCCTGGTAAATAAAACACAGTAGGAAACAACTTTCTCTGCATTTTAGAAATGGAGAAACACACAAAAGGATAAAGTACACTATACAATTAAATTGTCAAAAATAAAAGCAAAATAAATAAAGTCACTCTTTTTTTCTTTTAGTATACATACAAGTCAAAGGTAGACCATAGTCAATGCTATAAATATTCTCAGAGAAGGGATTTTTAGATACCACCAATGTGAGTGTAAATTAATTCAATTGTTATGAAACTGTGATAAGGTATGTAATAATACAAACAGTGTTTTTCCTTTTCCTTTTATATTTCAGCACATACACATACGATTAGACGTTTCCCTCTGCATGGACCAGTTGTAGAAATTAAAGATAAATGAGAATGCAGTGACGTAACCCTGGAAAGGAAATGTTATCTACATCCTATCCCCACCCCTTCTCAAATCTACAGGGAGCTCTCAATCACACTTCATCCAGGCAGCTCAGGTGCCCAAAGATACAAGTGCATTTGACTTACTTTTTTCCACTTCAGGTTTCAGCCTTTTATTTTTGATGAGTATTTTTCTTTTGAGGTCATTAGGGGATGGTAAAGGTCTGCCTGGTTCAAGCTAGAGATATACAGAAAAAGTTCAGTTAGTGACTTCACTATTTTTCCAGCCCAGCGGAGCCCCAAAATCATACCAGCCAGCGTCCACTAGATGTCAGTCTGCACAGCTCTGCTTTCAGGCCCTTCTCACATCAGTTCACAGAATCCAAATTTGATTTGAGTAACGCTGCAAGTTGGAACCCCTAATTTTCTGGAGTATACAGACCGGACCCAACTTGCCAGTAGGGCAGGGTCTGACCTGAGTGGTGCTGGGAGGCGGCAGTCTTGCTGTATGTTAAGTCTTCTAAATTCCAGGTCCATCATAAAGGACAGGGTAGAACTTGATAAAGCCCCAGACCTCCCCTCCATCTGCACCGTCTCAAAGACTAAGCCTGTCTTCTTAATAGACCGGCTTGGGATTTTAATAGGTTCACTGAAAGACGGGAGAGGTTTGAATTACTGGAATCTGAACTTCACTCTGGCTTCACTTTTTTATACTTTACAGGAAGTTAAGTTTGTTTAGGTTATTTTCTGTGACCAGGGGGACTGTTCTATCTCTAATTATTCAGTCCCCACCCATCCAACGGCACTCTTACCTATGCATCTTTCTACACAGCTTCTTTGATCCTATGTAGGACAAGCAAGCCCGTGTCTTGTCTTGTGAAGACCTTTAACAGAATGCTACCTGCTACCAGCTGGTCCCGTCTCTGGGAACACATATGTCCCTTCATTAAGAATATAATGCTTTCCCCAAAAGCAATCCTCTTCTCTTGCCCAAGAGAACAGGAAGAGGGTCCAGGAAACAACAGTAATAAAATGAATTACGGATGGCTCTCAGTATGAACTCTTCAGAATCAGCTTCCTAGACAAGGATTAGTATACTAGTATTCTGTAAATTGATGTGAGAGCTGGCTCTTGCAGATATCAACAGAGGAATGCAAAAATAAGAAAAAGAGCAGGGAGTGAAGGGTGTGTTCCTTAGATGCTCCACTGTGGGCACCTGAGCAGTACGCAGGGAGTCCTGCTGGGGAGCCCAAAGGACAGAAGAGAAGAAGTGTCCAGAAATAGCTCCTGGGAATCCGGAGTGAGGGGACTGGTGGAGATGTGCATTCTCAGACACTCTGGCCTGTCTCCCTTATGTGAGGAGAGCCTGACTAAGGACCAGAGGTCACATCCAGCCAAAAGCTGTAGGCACAGTCAGCCAAAAGTCAGGCCCAGGGTGGGGAGAGGAGGGTGCTGGGAGGAACATGGGAAGCACCTGCTCTGATGCTTCAGCAGGCTGCAGAGTCAGGTGGGGGGCAAAGGATGTAGCCTTGCCTCCCCAGGGCTTTCAGCGGCCACACCTACCTTTGGGAAAAATTCATGGTTAAACCAGCCAGATTACTCACATAGCAGAAATAGCATCGTGTCATCTACTATCCTGTCCTCGAATTGCTTTCTAATGCTCCTGTGTCCGCAGGAGGTCTGAATACCCCAATAAAACACTTTAACGTTGTTAGTAAGCCCTCTTTCTTGTGACATCTTGCTACACTGCATCTTGTCCTCTGGGACATTATGTATCCTGACAGAAATCCAAGGAACTCTCTGGAACAATCACACATGCATTCAGACTTCATAAAGCCCTTCTATGGACCGCAGACTTAATAAAAGCCCCTTTATGAAGAAACTGGCAGGTATACAATGAAGCTCAAAAATGGCCATGTGACTTTGCCTGAATATTTATTTTGGAGTTGGGAACTTGAACTTTGGGCCTTATGACATCAGTTTGGAGGATTTCCCACAGCAACAGGCTCCCATGAGGTCTGAACCCTGGGTTCTTATTTGTTTACCTGGAGGGTTTTAAAAATACACCTGCTTGGGCTGGGTCAGTTAGAAACCAAACATTGGAGGCAGGGGCCCTGGCGCAGGTGTTTTTACAGGTGTCTGAAGTGACTCAGTGTGAGGCCAGAACTGGGAAAAACAGAGAAGCCTGGCCTCTGGACTTGGATGCTTTGTGAAATTTAAAACATGAGACCTTAAGAGCATCCAGATTACACGGAGTCACATGTTTACTTTAGGCTCCTCTCGACATCCCTCTGAAGCACGATAAAAGCTTTTTGTAGCACAGAATCTAAATAAATATGAAAATCCTTAGTATTTGTTCTCCAGTGCTACTTGACCCCTGGAAAGCACATTTCAAAACAAATCCATTCATGCTGGAAATATGGTTTGCTAAAAATACATACTGGATGTGATTCGAGGGCTTGTTTCAACAGGAGATCCCCAAATAGATCTTCACAATACTTGGACATCTTGTACTGTTGATATTTGCTGGGGAGAAAGAAGTGGCATTTGTAAAGTCAAATGTCCATTAACTCTCCAAGAATGAGATATCCATCCCTGTAACTAAAGACACCCACTTTGCAAAGTTCAAGGCTGATTACATAACAGTGACTACAGCTATACTTTTAAGTACCATACAGACTTTAACTGGTGTAACTTAAAATTCAAAACTGACAGAGAAAAATGAAAAAATACCTCCTAACTTATCGCCCAGTTTTCCATCTCAAAGGAACTTTAAAGTAGGTTTTCCATTTTCTGACCATTTGTTTGGAGAAAGCATTACTGAGCCCCAAGAAGATGACTTCTTGGTGGGCAGGGCTGGAATAACCATGTCCTGGCTGGAGGATTATTTGCTGTTTAGCCCATGAAACAGGAAATTACTCAGTTATTTTTTTGAAAAAATGAATGGCAGGGTGAGAAGCCAGGGATCTGAAACACCACCAAGTAGGGACACGGGAAAGAGGCGGCTTTCATACCTGCAGTGGTTTTCAAAGGAGAGGATTACAGGATACTCTGATGTGACAAATGCTGTTTCCTTGATGGCTTGGATCACATCCTTTAAAGACAGAGGGTGTTTATGAGAGAGAACAGATTGAAGGTAACTCACACTGTTCAGAGACCACTAACGGAGCATTTTAAGACAGTCAACTTTAACAGTTTTGACCTGGAAAACACATCTGCCTGTACAACTCTCCTGGGGAGACTCAAGAGGTTTAGGTCATTGCTTTTCAATCAATGCTGTCTTTTATCTCTCCAGTGCTATTAAACGGCATTACTTGAGTGACCTGCCAAGTCCTCGCTTGACAGTGAGCAGAGCCAGGGACTCTGGCCCATCCCACCCCCTTTCTGTAGTATTCGGGTTTGAATCCAGGACTTGGTGCACGTGAAGCAAGTGCTCAACCATTAAACCATGCCCTGAGCCCTCATCAATCTCCTTTAGGAGAACATAAACTCTCTATGAGAATTTTCATCCAAGTCCAGTCTTCAGTTCCTCCCATTTCTGAGGAAATGTGTCGCTAATAACACAAGGGTTTCGGCAAGCTTCTAACTGGCCGTCCACTGTACTGGTGTGACAACTGCGATATCCAGTATTTCCGATAAGCCTAGTGAAAAGGGGGTCTCCTTCTGTGGTAAAGTAGCATGTGAGGCAAATAAGGGAGGGCTCTGGCTCCACTTTTACACTGACTACTCCTAAGCGGCAGAACACCTCCTTATACCTTGCATCATATGAAATAGAAAAGCTGTGTCTGACGGCTGGCCCACATGTCTGTTTTAGAACAAAGGACTTCGAACCAATGCTTCTCCAATCAGAGTATCACACTATAAAATGCTCACGATCTTACTGGTGTGTAGCTAAGCACAGGGCAAGTCGTGTCACTCAGCAAGTCAGAAAACATTTTTATACTAATTGTCCAGGAAAGCACAGTTGAAAGTATTTTATTGAGACAGCCTTATGAATGCAGCAGTCATCTGAGTATTATTTCTTAAGGTTTCTTCACAGGCAAATATGACCACGAACTTAAACATCTGGTATAAGTGGTCAGGAACTATTCCTGGAGGAAAACTGTGCCTTGGCCTTTGGAGTCTGCTTTCCTCATAGGTGACTTTTTTCCACACTGCTTCCCCGCGATCCTTGTCATTTGATAGCTATATAAAATTCACACTTTGTCCCTTTAATATACTCTAGACTCTTCTTAGGAAGCATAACCTTGAATTAATTAAACTAATTAAAGTCACCAATACTTTGGCTAAGAGATATGATATGGAGGGAACGTTCCACGTACAGAAATGAGGCAGCTGTGGTTTCGAAGACAAGACACTGGGGATTTCGCTAGCAGGCAGAGCTAAGAGCCATTGTTCCAGACATTGTTATTCTCTCTCCTGAACTACACAACACAGCGGGCTATCTGATGTTAGCCGACACTGAGTTTCTTACCTTTGGTGGGATACTATGGACATGAGGAAGAAAACATGAAGAATGACCCGTAGAGATCACCCCAAGGTTCTAAGAGGTGCTTGTTTATTAACTAATCCCTTTCGGTGAGGAGCGGGGTGGATTTCTCACTGGCCACAGTACTTAAATGGATGTGCTTCCTGATGATCCTGTGAACTGTGGTTCATTCCTTGTTCCAAATCTTTTGAAAGTATAGAGCCCAATTTGTAGCATGGCTTCCAAATTTAGAAGATGTCCTAACAATCATCCACAATACCAACCTCGTTATCTCATATTATAAGGCTTATATATAAACTTGCTCTTTTTTATGCTACCTTTGAGTCTTTCTGAAATAACAGAAACCAAGAAAGAAATAGATAAGATTTTTTTTAAAAAAATGGTTTTGTTCATTTTGATTTGAGAATAGTTCTCACTATATTTCTCAAAATCCCCGCTGCCTCAGCATTCCAAGTAACTAGGCTATGTGTACACCCAACTGTGCCAAAAAAATTGTCTGAGTGTAAAACTAGATAGATGCTGCTACTAAAGGGCCTTACAGTCATCATTTGAAAGCCAGAAAAATAGCATGAAGGGAATATTACATGACTAATAATATTTTGTCTCTTTAAAACGAGAAGAACAAAACATGAATGTGTGTTGCTTGAGAAAATGAAAAAAAAATCGTTTTCTTGCTTCCTGTGTTTGCACAACAGTCTGGGAGAGCTAAGGCTGTGACGTTCTTAAACCCACCTTAAACAGGATGTCTGTACACATTGCCTTTCCGTGAGTTATTATCGGTTCCTGATCTTCACCTTTTCCATCCCAACAGTCAAGCTCCACACACCTAGAAGCACAGTCAGATTACAACACTGAGCCTGTACCGGAAAACCAAATACAAAGTCAAAGACATTTTCTCATAAGTCAGAACACTGAATGAGGAACACGGGCATTTCGCGGATGCACAAGTGAAAACTACATGTTGTTGCTCACCCTAGTGTCAAAAGAGGGCTGTGGGCGAGAGTTTGAGACTGACTGGATATAATAAACAGCCTGGTTCCCAATAAAATCATATTTAGGACCAAGTTGCAATAGAGAACAATGGACAATTTGCAATAGAGGCTGGGTTTGGATGATATTGACATTGATTTATAAACTCACTGGGTAGAATAATGTTACTTTCACCCTGCCAGTAAATTTTCTTGAGCTGGACCTGGTGGCACAGGATGGTAATCCAGTTTCCTAAGAGTTTAAGGCCAGCTTGGACAAGTAGGTGAGACTCTTTCTCAAAATAGTAAGTCAACTAAAAGTCTGACGTATAATTCAGTGTAGAGTCCTTGCCCAGCGGGCATGAAGCTCTCATGCCCTGGGGCCAAGCAAGAGTACTCCTGCTATCTTTCGATTCAGATACAGATATTGAGACAAAGCGCATTAATGAAGTTAGGATGGAAGTAATCTCCTCTGTAGCACTTCTGCACACAAAACGCAGTGAACTTTAAAAAATAAATTTTTCCAAAAAATCATAGTACAACTACATTTCTTTTTAATATATTAACCTTAAACATTTGCTCTTTTCTATACAAGTTACTTTCAGCAATATCTCCTTAGAAAACTAAACTTCTGAGCTTTACACAGCCACATTTTTTATCTTGATTTTTGTATTTTAGGCAGTAGTAAGGATTGAACTCAGGACCTCGCACAGACTAAGCAAATGCTCTACCCACCAAACTAAATTCCCAAGCTTTTTTTGTAGCATTAAATAAAACTAAATTTGTAACCACCCAGAACTAGTAGAAAACTTAATATGGCTTCTTAAAATATATTTATTTTCTTGTTTTACAATTTTGAGGTCATATTTTAAAAATCACAGTAGATGATTGCCTTTTGACCCTGAAGATGGCTCCACAATTTTATGTGATACCTTCTTTTCTCACTCAACATAAAATGAACATACTCTATTAAAGAGAAGTGTAAATGTCCTTTTTGTTCTGATTGCTATTTCCGATTTCAGAGAAAAGCAGATTACAATAGTCTTTCCTTATCCATGGTTCAGTTATCTAGGGTCAACACTGGTTTGAAAATATAGAATGCAAAGTTCTATGTTTCAAAGCATGCCACTGTTGAGTGGTGCAATGGCCTCGTTCACCAGCCAAGTGCTCTGCCTAGGAGTTGGATCAACCCAACGCCCAGCACATCACCCTGTATTCACTACCACCTGTCAGCCACTTAGTGGCATTCCTTGCTATCAGAATGTCTTACAACTACAGTGTTTTATTCAAGAAACCCTTACTTTCACTGAGTAATTTGTAAACAGAACTTCATCACAGGTATTTACATACAGTGGGGAGAACTAGGTATGAGCCATTGCTTAGCAGATCCACTGGGCATCTTAGAACACTGGGAATTGGAGAGATAAAGGGAGGTCAATGATATGTTTAAAGGTGCCACACATAGACAAAGCAAATCTCCATCTTGAGTTCCAGACCTGCACCCAGCCAGGAGAACTTGTCTGTACATCTCCACTGAAGACTTTCCGCCAAACTGCCGGCCGGTGAGATAGGTATTGTGGGAAGAACTGATGAAGTAGTGAGCCAGGGGGTGATCCATCTCCTGGTAAAGTTCTAAGCGATCTAGGAAGACTGGGGCATTTTCATCGGACATCAGATATCTGCAAAACCCATCACTTGATATGAGGCCTGGGGAGAAAGAAAATCTGAGTGGTACCGCAGCTCCGAAGACGAACATCTTTCATTTTGCCCAGCCTCGTTGAGGTAGTATAAAAGTCAGAGCAGAAACAACTCTGTAGTTTTTCCCTAGACCCGACACCGTTCAGAACTTGAACAAAATACAAAATTACACATTAAAAGAACAGTCTATGACAGTTCTCCAAATGAGGAAACTATGCTATGAACCACAGCCAGGAGGGACCTCTGGCTCTTCTACGACCATCCTTGCCTTCTTCTGTCCATCTCCTGGTTTCTCTGGTCAAGTGGGGAACAGAACGGCCCAGGATCATCATGATTGGTAACTGAGAATACCTGTAAGGTGTGTGTCATTAATTCTAAGTCACTTATTTTCATTCAGTTGGAGAAATGGTTGCCTTTCAAATTTAAACAATTTATTTTTCACAATTATCTAAACATTAAAGTCTGATGCTGGTGAAAAACATGGAAACACAGGCCACTGCTGATTTCAGTTACTTTTCTGAATGGGGCAGGGCTTACATGGCAACTGTGGGGTGGAAAAGCAGTGTTTCACAAACGCCAGAAGCCTCAGCCCTTTGCTTTTTCATGTAACCATTTATAAGTTATGAAGATAATCCCGTTCACATCCACTGAAAAGCTCCACCGATCATCTAAAAGACAGCTCTGGGCCTCATGCACAGCTTGCTTAGGTCTCACAGTTTGCTCTGCAGGTTTGACCTTGATGAAAGAACACGTTAGAGATGGCATCACTGTGCCTACGGGCTGTGCTACAACTCCATTTTTCTACAGCCAAATAACAAGACTATCCCAGTTCTTGCAACACTCCCCAAATAGTTTTTCAGGTTAACTACATGTGTGTCTAATCAATAGATGTCTAATCAATAGATCATTTCCAGTCTTTTCAATTTTACAGAACAACTATACCACTGTGTGCATCTGAATCATTTATGCACTTATGTGCACACATGTTCATGTGTACACATACACACAGAGTTTATCATTAACTGAATAAATGGCAATCCACAAGGAATATATATACTATATTTTGGTTTTTCAAGAAAGGGTTTCTCTTTGTAGCCCTGGCTGTCCTGGAACTCTCTCTGTAGAACAGGCTGGCCTTGAACTCAGAGATCTGCCTGCCTCTGACTCCCAAGTGCTGGGGTTAAAGACATGTGATAGTATCCTAAAAGGCTTACTCTGACTGCTGTGTGGAGCACAGTACTGGGTACAAAGCAGAACAAAGATGTCACAAGCCAGTTGGCATTGCCCCTGGATAGGCTGTAGGCTTGAACGTCTGAAATGGTGAGAATGAGGTGGACCTCACATGCTTTGGTGACAGATCATAAGAGATGTGAAAGGAATAAAACATACAGGGTGATTCCAAAGGTTCTGACTTGAAAAGCTAAGTGAGTAGTGCAACCATTTCTTAGGCTGCTAAAGAAAAGGGATGGAGACAGGACAACCAAGCCATGCTGCAAACACACCTGTTCAATATGCAGATAAGCAGGCCTACTGCAGGCTCCTGGGTTATGGTTGAGATGAGGACTGGAGGATTTACTCTGAAAGTCATATGTTTACAGAAGACACTGAAAGCTAGAGGCCTGCATGGCACCCACTCCTAGCAGAAAGCATGGAAGAAGCAGAGGTCTAGCATGGGACAGCCACTATTTGGAGACTGTGTGAGACACTCTCTAGGGTACACACCTGCAAGAGGAAATGCTGAGCTACCAGAGAGGCACATTTTCTACTTTTTGAGCTACTCTCCCAATCCCCAGGTAGTTGTGAACACTTACAACTCTATGAGAAGTGTCTTTTGAGCTGTCCTCTTACATTGTTCATTAAGTCAAAAAGAGGCTTTAATTCTCTGTTATTTGTGAAAGGGAGAAGCTGTGTTTTTTTTTTAAAGCTGGTGTCAGTTATAATCAGGGCTTGAAAGGACCCAAGAATAACAAAGACACAAATCATTACATCATCAGTTGCTGAGGAACAGCTGCTCTTGTCTTTCCTTTGAACAGACCACAGCTGACTTCAAGATGCAGAGGGGGCGGCATGAACACTTCTTATTCAGTCTTGAACTCCCAGTGTTACAGTTTGAATGTGAAATGTCCCTCACAGGCTGACATGTTAGGATACCTGGTCCCTAGTGGGTGGCCCTGTTTTGGATGTTACAGAACTGACTGATGGGGACAGGTCACTGCGGGTGTGTCTGGATCTGATATTTCTGCTTGCTAGTCCTGTTAGGATGTGAGCAGGTGCCTCACACTCCTGACACCACTCCTTTCTGCTACAACAAACTAAACTTCCCTGAAAATGTGAATGAACCCAAATAAATCCTTGCACCCACATGAGTTGCTTCTGTCAAGTATCCTGGTCATAATGACCAAAAAAAAAAAAGAGCCGAACAAAGCAAGCATACCCTCCTGGCTGCCAAGTGTCGGGCTCCTGGGCTCCCAGGCATGCCCCTGCGGCAGGGATGCACTTCAGTTGTCCCCATACTTTTCCTTTGATTACTAGTTGAACTACATATTGTTTCCGAACCAAAATGAAAGGGACAAAGATCCAGGAATATGGACAACTTGCTGAGACTAGTTAGTGTCCTATCAGTGTGTTTGTCTTCCAACCCAGGGGTCAAGTATCAAATTAAGTACTAAGTTTATTCAGCTTAGCAAAACAAAAGGGAGCAAAGGCAGGTGCACGTGTTCTTATGTGACAAATTCTTTTCAAAGACTGCACATAGAGACTGTCTTCTTAGCACTATGCAAAATTAAAACTTAATATATATGCATATACAAGGGATTATCACTACAATGTCCTTATCAACACAGTACATTTTGCAGTGGTATACTTCAGACAGTGTGGATTCACTCGATAGAACATACAAACTAAATTAGTTTAAAAGCAAGAAAAGAATAAATTAATTACTAATCTTTGAATCTACGGTGCCCCCAAAGTATTTAAGATATTTTAATTAAAATTCAAGGTTTTTAAATGTACATTTTCTTGTCTTAATAAAAAAACAAAATTTAATATGTTTTTTTCTCATTTATATTACCTTTTTTCTTCAAATCTTCGTCAGGCTCATACATTTCAATGATCCGCATTGCTCTTTTTGCATCATAAAATGGAAATAAAATTTCATTCAGCCGAGGATCTCGCTGGTGCTATGATGAGAAAATAACTCCATTTAGACCCACGTTCCTCATCCTGAAAGAGATTTCTACGCATATAATTTGTACAACAAGATCCATCTAGACGCTCATATTTGTAATTACAGAGATCAGACTTCACTGCCTTCCTGGCTCTCTCCCTGAACTATACTACATAAAGTTCATCTCTGGACTTATGCTGTTGGAGCTGGACGGTGAAAAAAGGGGAGCTGTGTGGTTTTCTCCTGTTTCAACTTTGAAGAAGACAAGAACGTGTGAGAACGGCAACTGCACTGCCGTCTACTTCCTACACCTTAGATCAGTGACTTGCCACAAATAGGTGCAAAAAATGAGAGAAAAGGATCTTTACAGCATTTAAAAATCTAGTATTAAGGTTACCTTAAAAAGAAAAAGAAAATAAGCAACCATATCAGGTACTAAGTGGCCCAAAGCCCCAAAACTTGAGTGTCAGAAAAGTAAATAGTTAAGTTTTAACCTAGCTTTCTCTACTTTTTTACCTACTTTCTCTTGAGCACTCTGCAAACTTTGTTTTCTTGGAGTCACAGTTTTCCAAGATGATAGAATTGTAATGATGGAAATGAACCAGCAAAGAATCATCAAGTTTAAAATACAGCATCTCAGGGCACCTTCTCTCTACAGCTGTACCTGCACTCTGCTCTGGAAGAAGTCCCCAGCAGAGTGCAGGGAAGAAGGCTATGATGGAATCTGCCAATAGCCACCTTTCTCAGTCAGCACCCAAGATGCTTCTTACATTGAAGGAGTAACACACTTCCTGCACTGAGGCTGCCCTGTCTTCCTGGAATGGCAAGAAGCCCATTTACCTACTCACTACCTAACTAAGCTATGTGTGTGTGCATGCTTATATATGTGCGTGTGTATGTGCGTGTGGATATGGGTATGCATATGTCACGGCGTGTGTCTGGAGGCAGTGGATCCACTAAACTTTCTTACAGTTCACTGTGGATGACAGGATTGCATTATGTCTTCTCTCAAATGAATAAAACGTAAGCTTTCAGAGACTGATGGGCCAATAAGCAGATGTGTGCAAGAATTGCTTAACGTATCATACTTTGGCAACAACTCTTTACCCAGATGCATGCACAGAGTTGCAATAATATTACTGGAAAGATGCTTAAGAAGCAACTGTTCATATGGCCTCTTTTTTCTCTGCTGAGGGATGGTCACCTGTAAGGGGGGCTATGTACAGAACAATACCTTTGGCCAATGGAACACTTGATTTTACTGCTAAAGCATAGATGTCTCTAGACTCCCCTTGTACCGTTTAGTTAAAAGTGTTAAAGTGAAAGGATCAATATCTTTATTGACAGCTTATCCTGATGAAGCATTCTTCTGTTGAAATATTACTGATTATGTCCATGTCAACGCTAGACTGGAAACTGTTATGCGAATAGCAGGGCTTGATACTTTAGAGAATAGTGATGAGATCTGTAGAGAAAAGGAAACTGATGTGGACAGTGGGATGCCAGGCAAGTGAAGACATGCTAGAACCTGTAAGGATCGCTACACCCCATAAGGATTGGATACAGCATACAGCAGACCCCAGTATTCAAGGGTGTTGGGTGCTGCAGACCCCTGGCCCCTTGACTTTCTTTGCCTGCTGGAGCGAACTGAGCAAAACAACTTGTTTTCCTGTGCCTGCAGCTGCTGTGAGCACAAGGCCCTCATGAGTTCCTGATGGCAGGGGGGTAAATTCTGGTGGGTTTTATAGCTGGAAATCCCAAGAGCTGGGGCGTGGCTATCAGTTAAGGATCCCTATATAAGCTTCCCTGGAGCACAAAAAAGTTGGCATTCTTGTATCAAGGATGACCTGTGTCCCTATGTCTCTGTCTGTCTGTGTGAGTGTGTTTTTAAGTCTCCAGCATAGTTCCTGGCTTGTGTACCTTCCCTTAGAGCAGACACAAGGAGAGTAACACAAGGAGATTAAGGTCTCCCCTGGGGTGAGAGGAATCATTTAAAAGCATTCAAAGAAATAAAATCCTAATCACTCTCTAGACATCTTTTCTCCCATAAACTAGAACTAAATAAGATGGATAAGGGATGGAAAGGGATCTTTTCATACCTGACATAGTTACACTCAATTATCCTCGGTTTCTTCCCTAGTAAAATTAAGTCCTTTGACTTAAATAGGAGATCACTGGTGAGTATTTGGGACATAGAGAACTGAAGGGGCAAATCCATGTGACTTAAGAAGAGGAAGAAAAATGGGATACAGTTATGGGGGAGAAAACAGATACAATGGGAAAGGGGGAAGGAAACTCAGACATTTCTGGGTGTTTTTACACATGTACATATTAACATGGTGCTGCTTAAAATGTCATGTGTGGATGGCAGGAGCAGCATCACCATCACCTGGGAGAGTTTAAAAACTGGATTCTGGGGGCCTCTCCTCAGACCTCCTGGAACTGAGTCCCCGGGTGGAACCAGGAATTATTTGGGATGCAAGCAGATCTAGTAAGTTTTCCTGGTAATTCTGACTCGCTCAATTTAAGCATTCCTGCTCTAGGGTAGGAGGTGTGCCTCTATTGCTTGCTCAGCCCTGTGGGCTAAATCTCCAGTACTGCACAGATCAGGTGTGGTGGAACTTGTCTGTGTAATTGCAGCACTTGGAAAGCAGGGCCGGGAGGATCAGAAGCTCAAGGACATCTATGCTACATAGCGGACTGGAGGCTGGCCCTCTTAGAAATGAAAGGAAGAAAGGAAGGAGGGAAAGAAAGAAGGAAGGAAGCAAAGAAGGAAGGAAGATAGAAAAGAAATAAAAAGAGGAAAAAGCATTGATTTAAACTGTAACCACAAGCATTTTATTTCATGACAAAAAAACAAAAGCAAGAAAATCCCATCTAACTAAATAATGCAAGGCAGGACTAATATGACCTGTGTTCCTAATTAAGCTTTATCCATTAAAATGTAATTAGAGGGCATCATATTCATAAGATAATCATTCTAGTAGAAGGAATAGACAGGAAAACAGCACATATCCATACTTGCTACCTAAGGTGTTTATAGTCTTAGCAAAAGTGATTTAAGTGCAGACAAAATAAAATTCCACTTTGTCTTTGTACCTGCTCTGCCAGAAAATATAATCTTTTCTTTCCCCCAAATTTTCACATTTTAAAAGGTGACAAAGCCTGGTCCCTCTGAATAATCTAGAGGCAGGGAAACAAATGGTAAGGTTTGCATCTTTTCATCCTAGTGAGGAAGGATGCTACACACCATCACATCCTGGTGACCTCAGAGTAACAGCGTGCAGAAGAGTTCAAGTCAGAGACAGCACAGCGCAGCAGGTCGCCACAGCTCTGAGACACCATCAACTTCCACTCAGATAATCAACAAGCCCAGCATTTCACTTCCTGGCATCCAGAGCTTTCTAAATGAGGTTCTAAATAGCTCTGAAGAGTTGGTCATGGAAATCTGTGCCAAGCAAATGAGATCTACCATGGGAAGCCCCCGCAACTCTGTCCTTAGCTTTACTGAGAAAATGTGTCAACTGCCTTTGGTACAAGTGCACTGGGGGAGATGGATGCTGATCTAATATTTTGAAATGGTATAGAAAGGGAGCTGAACAATCGGCAAGGCTGGGCTCACATAGAATAGAATACTTTCCCCTCTTCCTCTCTCTTTTATCTTCTCATCTAAGAACAAGGATATTGTAAAGTGAACAGTGTACTTACATACTTCTAATCAAAACATGTAAAAACCAGCCTCAACTCTAATGTGCTCCTATGTGTGGTGACGTGTGTGAGGGAGTAGATAACCAGCGATAAAATAAAGTCATGTCATGTTTTGTCTTTGTTTTGAACTGTCTCCATATAAGACCCATTTCCTCTTTCTTATTTTGGTTTCTCCTGCTCTCTGGGCAGCCCTCAATTCTCCATCAACTTCCCTAGCTGTTATTATGCTTACTGGAAGCAAAATAGAAACGGAGGTGGCACTGAAATAAATTTATCTTATTAACAAAGGGGGAACAAGTGAAATCACCTGACCCTAGAGACTGCACTAGTCCTGCCACACACAGCTGAGGTGATAGGAGAGCCTGACGCTGGCAGCTCCCAGCATGCACCTCTGCCAGTTCTCCATAACTCTAGCTTGCCGTTCTTCATGATTCTGGTGAAGGACGTTTCCTTCTATCCATCGGATAGACCCAGAGACGCTGTGATACTAAAGGTTTAGCTGTGAGTGTGAACCTGTCTGACTAAATTCTTTATGGAGAACGACAGAATATATTTATTATGCTCAGATTCCCCTTCCCCCGCCACTCCACTAAGCACCCCAAGAAGTCATCCTGTTAGCCTAGACAGTGATGCACAACTTCTGCTTGCACACATGTTGCCTGGACATCTTGTTAAGCGCAGGTTACTGACTCAGTATCTGCATTGCTAATATGCTGCTGGGGGACACGAATGCTGCCCTCTGCGGATTCAAGCTATGGCCATCTGTGATTAAGAGGCCCTGGAAAGCAGATGAGAAATGAATTCAAAGCTACCACTGAGGGAAGAGAGGCACATACCCTACACAGTAACTAAGTAAAAGACTAAATTTTTCTCCCTTTTCTACCTCTTGAAGGTAGAGATTAGTACACTAATCAGAAAGAAAGAGTGAGATTTACAGGCTGGACGATGGCAGAAGCCAGTATGCTACTGGTTGACTGGAAGGGGCTTTCTTTTCCTCGGTCAGTGCCAGTCAGTGAACCCTGTTGTTATGCACCTATTGATTCTTTGTGGTTATAACTGGTTCTCAGATACCCTGAAATTTGCATACATGGTGACCAGGGCCTTGTCCTTCCAGTGTTCCTCATTTTCTCTTATCTTGCTGCATGATGCTGGATCCCATGTAGCAGTAAAACTGTCTGTTGAGGTCCTTAGAAAACATTGAGGTCTGATCTATTTAAGGTCACAGACCTTTATGTTCCAAACTCTACTGCCATTCCAGATGAGCTCTGTCTCCTTGCATTACAGGATCTGAAGCTGCCATGCCTAAAGCTATTTTGATTCTGGAGAAATTAGTGGGATAAGAGTAGAACTGTACATAGGATGTGCAAGAAGCTGGCGGGGGCCTGGGGATGTGGGGTGATAGTGGAGGGGAAAGAAAGCCATATTTGGAGATGACACTGTGATTAAAATCCCAGGGCAGATACTTTTCTGGAATGTCCTATTGCCTTTCTAGAACCTACAGAAATCTAGAATCATGCCGATTCCACCAGTCTCATCTAACATTCAGGGTATTTCTTTGCTTAAAGAGAAGCCAAGGGAAAGGAAATATAAAGAACAAAGCCTGTGATGGTCTACTGCAGCAGCGACAGGGAATGCTTGCTTCATCATAAAGAACATGGAGGGCAGAGCCAGAGAAGTATGAGAGACCCGTTCTCTTTATATACTTCGGTTTAAAAAGTAAAAGCTTACACGTTTTATGAGTAAAAAATTTAAAATCCTTTGGAATAATGAAATGTGATAACTAAGTGGACAAAGAAAACGATCTGTGAGAGGAAATGAATCCTACATGAGGATCAAGAGCAGCACCTGTCCTCTGGACTTTAGAGTTGGTTCTGAACTCCAACAAAGTAGGGCAGTAGGAAGCGCATGCTGGCCCAGGAAGTGCTGATGGACTGACCATGAGCTAAGGTTTCCTCCTCTCTCTCTCTCACCAGGAAGTGCTGATGGACTGACATGAGTTAAGGTTTCCTTCTCTCTCTCTCTCTCTCTCTCTCTCTCTCTCTCTCTCTCTCTCTCTCTCTCTCTCTCTCTCTCTCTCCAGGAAGTGCTGATGGACTGACCATGAGCTAGGGTGTTTTCCTTTCTCCTTCTCATAATGTTTTCCACCTAGAAAGCCAGATTCCTGCCCATCTTATCAGATTTAAGATTATCAATGAGCCAAAGTACACGAAAAAGCTACCGGAAACAAAGCAAACAGCAAGAAGGAGGAGGAAGGGCTAAGGAATATAGGGGGACCAGTTAATTTCAGAGAACTGTTGTACAAGAATAGGGCTAATATCTGGGTAAAGATTACAATCACAGGATTCAGATGACTACAGTGGAGAGGACTGGAAAGACCTAGGACATTTTCAAGTGAATAAATACTGCATTGCCCTGAGCAGATTCCTCAAAGGCAGAAGCATCTGTGTGGGTATATAGAGTCCCTCTCTTTGTTGTCTCAGCGCATGTGTGCTTGTGTTAACAGTTTCTGATGTGTAGCCCTATGAACTGGAACCCATGAGCCTGCACACATCAGGAAGAGAAGACCTTTGGCAAAGGTGTGATTTGCTTGTGCAAAGTGGCACACCAGGGACTGCCCGTTCTCTTTGCTGAGGCATTACCTGGTGTCTAATGTGATGCTCCCCCCCCCCCACTGGGGATTGAACACAGAAGCTCATGGATGCTGGGTATGTGTTCTTCCACCGCACAACTCCATCAGCCCAGTCCTGTCTCTTCAGGCATATCCTTGTTGTATGGTATAATTGTGAACTTCTTTCCAAATAAGACCGTGTTGTCCATTCCTTACTCACATTTTTCTGACTATTTATGTTTGTGGGGAAAGGTGAATTTTTCTTTTCGGATTAAAAAGAGCCTCTGTGGGTTTTGCTAAAAAACACTTTGTATATGAAAAAAAAAGGTTCTTTTTGGTTATAATAACAAAAGTTGTGACTTGTTCTAAAATATTTTTTCCTTGTACTTAAGCAAATTTTGTTGTTGGTTTAGTTACTAAATGAATTGTGTTCCATATTAAGCTCTGAGTTTGTTTTGAAAATAAAGAATGAAAATTTAATCTGCAATCTAGTTGGCCTAACGCTATATTTTGCCTAGAAGCTCAAGGGTCAAATTTTGAACCTACATCTTTGTCTTACATGCAAACCATTAAAAGACAAAAATATAGGTTTCTAGTCCATGCAAAGGTTTGAGGGGAAGTTAGCAATGGAGAATCCAAATATAGTAACATAAACTCAGTCTGTCCTCTTTCTATTTATGAGATCAATATAGACTCGACTCAAGGTACCTTAAAAAATCATCTTGCAAAAAAACACAGACACATTTAATTCAATAAATACATTACAAATTTCACACACACACACGGAACCAGAGCTACACATCACAGCGTGAAACCGACAGGAAGTGGTGCGCAAAGCCAGCGTGGAGGAGGCACAAGGACACACGGGCAGGCAGCGGCTGATTTTTGCACCTGGTCAAGCCATCATGGAAAGATCAGCGGGTCAGAAGCCAAGCGAGTAAGGGTGCGTGACGCAAGCATGCAGTGAGGACACTGGGGAGGCAAGCCACGGCACACAGACTCATGGAGTTAATGTATGAAAAAGCTTACTTCGTTTAGA
This sequence comes from Microtus pennsylvanicus, assembly GCF_037038515.1. Taxonomy (NCBI): domain Eukaryota; kingdom Metazoa; phylum Chordata; class Mammalia; order Rodentia; family Cricetidae; genus Microtus; species Microtus pennsylvanicus. The sequence goes on along the minus strand of NC_134580.1, from coordinate 113,961,564 downwards.
AAGCTCACTAATTGGTCTACCGTTAAATAATCAGTTTTGTCTCCATTGCTGAAAAGAAATGTATTAGAAAAAGTAAGTTTCTGTATTTGATGCTACAGCAGGTACGATTTACATGTTGACATTTGCGCATAACTCTAAACTCATTTTCTAACCCTGAAGTAGGTGAATTCTCAAGAGTGGTCAGGGCCTGTAGAGGGGGAAAGAGGAACCCAAGAACAGCGACAAAGGAAAGATAGCATTCCCACTAGGTCACAGAAATTGCCTGTAATATGCAGTTCTTTAGCTCTACCAAAAGACATTCCTTCAGAAACAACATGTAAGTCATCCATTTGAAATTAACTGGAATGAATGAGCTCCTCAACCACATATTAACATTCCATCCAAATCGAATCTAGTTAGTTCACATAATGGGTTAATACCTAAAGGAGCAGGTTAAAATTGTAGGTCGTTAGTAAAGCCAATGCCGGGGGGGGGGGGAGGTGGGGGGGACGTTCCAAGTGCTGTAATTAATCTATGTCAACATTTCTTTAAAGAAAAAAAAAACCCTCAGAGTGGATTTCTATACTAATAAATTAAGGGGTGAAAAATGTAACCCTGACTAGATATACTAGAGCTAGCGACGTATACTTAAAGATTACAGCAAAGATGGTTTCAAAATTTATAGGGGCAAAGATAGCACTGCATAACACTTCTTCACAACGAGAACTTACATTTTTTTATAAAGGTCTTCTATGTCTGTCCGAGGACAAATCTTTTGTGTCAGTTCATAGAACTTTTCATAAGTAAATGCGGCAGGCTCAATTTCATCATTCTGTGGAGAAGAAAAAGGACAGGCATTGAAGGAACATCTTTTCCCTTTTTAAAGAGCGGTGATCTATAAGGTCCTGAAGTAAAGCCCTGGGCATAGCAAATGAGGCTTCCCCAGCGATCACAATGGCGTGGATGACAAGTGAGACACTTGGTGACACCTGCCTCCAGCACGGCTTTCTCTGGGAAATCTCTCAGCGATCGAATATACAGAAATTTCTCTCTCTCTCCTTGAGGGAGGAAAGTAAGTGCTCCCGTAGTGGATATGGAATAATCAAGTCCAATATTTAATGACACCTATTTTGTGAATTGTTAGAGGATCACAGAGTAACCAATGGGATTTACCTGTCACACTGAAATGTAACTTTCAAGCAAAATTTTTAAACAGAGTCGGAGACACACGTCTCTCTTGCAGTACAAAAATTAATTTCAATGGCTTGAATACAAAGGGTCGTGAGCATAAATGGACGAGACAGAAAGGAATCCTTCATGAAATCCTGCAAGGCTGTGCGGAAGAACTGAATTTATTAGTTAATAATTCATGCTGATGCTAGGCTAGGCTAAGGCAGTGTGGCTGGGTGTTCTAAAATAAACTCCATAAACTAGAAAGAACAGCTGCCCCCTTTTCATCTCACCTTAATAAAGTTGACAAAAAAATCATCTTGAAGTGAAATAGTTGGATTTGAAAACACTTTGAAAAGTGTGAGCATGGTCAGTGGAAGGTGAGAAGGAAAATTAACTGTTCTCTGTGTCACTGGCTCCAACTGATGCCCATTTAACACAGTAACCTAGCTTATCACAGATGGGTGGACCAACAAACAACAGTGACAATGGTTTTAGGATTACGGTTAAGTCGGCCAATACCTTTCCGCTGGGCAGACCCAATTCCTTGAGGGCTTGAAAGATCACCTTTTCCGTTTTCCCCGACGCAAAGGTTCTAGTAATACTAGAGCAGGAGAGAAAAAAAAAAACAAAACAAAAAAACCCGGGTTACTGCTCGTTCTGTTTTCTCTGATGCAACAGTTCAAATACCTTAGAGATGAATGGTTTAGGGAGAAGGAAAAAAGAATAAAACTACCTTTTAGTTGACAGTGTTTTACATAACCCCACATTAACTCTTCTCTCTGGTTACCAGAGCCAATTCTAGTCCTTTCGGTGCTTGCGAACAAGTGGGCGTTCGACAAATGTAACGATCCATTTAAAACCTAAGAACTGGTGTTGTTGGGAAGAAACAGGAAAGTGGCTGATGGTCTAGCGGCTCTCAAAGTGCATATGAATGAGGTTTGCATGTAGGAAAGGCCTGTGGCTCCTGTTCTCCTGGCCTGCATATTCACGACAGTGGACACCCAGTACCAGACATATTTTGGCTGTTTTCATCTAAACTCCCTTGAGACACCCTGTTATGCTAGCCTTCTAAAGGTCTAGGATTTTACCAGTATCCAATTAATTATTTCATCAGAATCATGACACTTCCTAAGACATGGCATTTCTGAATAGCCTTTTAACTAGTTTGTACTAGTTAATTTTGGTAGTAAATTGCACTAAAAATGCTAGTCAAATTTTAACACCTTACTGGCCAAACTTCCTTATGTAAAAGGAGGAGAGAACACCCTACACACATTATAGATGTGTCAGAGATACTTATAATGAAAACTATCTGCGTGGAAGGTTAGGGGATATTTGTTAGCCAGACACTTTGTGCACATGGCAACCAGTTTTGTCTCTGCCTATCCAGGGGGCTTACTTGCTCATAGATTAAAAGCCCAGGTCATGAATTACTATGGTCCTTGAAAGGCTAAATTTAGATGGGCAGGCTTCACTGAAGATGAAGATGACTTTCAGTTGTGAAATGTGGCTTTTCAATGGAGCTGTAGCGTCTCACACCCAACCTTCACGTACTTCCCACTGTTTCTGTTCAGTGAACGCAGGCACTAACAGCCAATTCCTCTTAGTGAGTGTGAGAAAGCACCGCTTCAGCTGCAGAGTGCAACTTACCGAATTAGACCCAGAGGAAGGAGCTTTAGATAAATGCATCCAGATGTGTCTGTTTAAACCATTATAGTTTTATATTAGGTCCATGAAGGCTCCAAGAAGTTTTTTAAGTGTTCTTGCAAAATATATTTACGCATAGGGGAGGCTAACAGTGGAGCGCGGGTGTGCCAGGCGAGCAAGGAAAGCAGATAATGGCTTTCTAGCAGAGGGGCATGTCTATATTTTCTTAAGTCTGGAGAGTTCATTCAACTTTTAGATACCGACTAGGAGTAGATACCATTTGACCTTTCCAAAGTGGTTACTCAATGTGACTTTATCAAAGTATGCCTTGATATAATAATTGAGAGGCCACAGCAAGGTTAGGGTGAATAATCTGTGTGTGGCAATCTTGGGGGTCTCCTAGCCTACTCAAGGCTGCTGGATAAGAGAGGACTGGTTATAACATGGTGAAACTGACCACTGTGGCCATGAGGTAGGAAGTATGGAGTCCACGCCATTCCTGCAAAGCAGAAGGAGGGCACCATGGGGCGTGAGGAAAGTAAGAAAAACAGTCTTCTGGTGAGCGCCTAGCTAAGTGTCGAGAAACAGAACTTAGAACAAGAAGGTCAAGGAGCAAGGAGATGGGAGAGAGAGGTGCTGACTTCTGAGATGTGAGTAGAGTCTGGGTAGCCTACAGACACATTTTCTCACTGCACGTAAAAAGAGAAGCCAGAATGGAAAATAAGCACAGTGGCATCAGCGAGACTATTTCCCTAGAGTAATGTTTACTGCCTTTGCTCCAGACACCTTTCCAAATCATTACTGAGTCTGAAAATTCATCTACTATGATTGCGAGGCTAAGGAGGGAATCGGAATTCTCTGGTTTCTAGAAAGATGTTCTTCAACCATGGTTCTGAGAACAACACACTAATCACACACAGTTTGAGACATTTTAGACACCATGGGAGTATTTCTTGGCAACATACATACTTATAGTATGTTGATAAAGGGACTGTGACATTATAATAACTTCTATATGATTCCCTGGCCAACGAGGTCTGCTTAGTGTTTCAAGCTACTAGGTGCTCAATGAGACTTTTTTTTCTTGAGACAAGGTCTCTAGCCTAGAATGGCCATGTACTCCCTACTACCTCGCAGTTCTAGGACTAAGACATGTGCAATCAAACCTCGATTTAGGGAAACCAAGGCTTTGAACACACTAGGCAAGGTCCCAAGCAACTAGGCTACATGTCAATTTTCTCAATGAGATTTTATTCAGTCAAAATAAACTGTCATTCCTTCCCTGAAAGGAATTTACGAAAGCAAGCAAACTGGAGCTGTGCTCTGTCCTGCCACAGCTCTGGCTAAATTCTGTATTCCAGGGCTCTTTGTAAATGACTAGGGGAATATGAGCCTAGACACGAAGGGAGTCCACTTTGTGCCCATATGTGACCTTCAGTGTTTCTAAGACGTTTGCACACCAACTTCTGACACAGTCACAAAAGACTTCCAGTGAAGGAGCAGGTAACTGCCCTTTGTAGGGTGCTGCAGCTTCAGGACATGAGGGATGGATCGTGCAGACTATGTTGCTGATATTATTATACCCGAGGCTCTTGGCCTTTCCTTTACTGGCCCCTCCAGTCACTGTCCAAAAGAATGTAGGTCTCCATCACTCAACTCTCTAGCCATAGGTCACATTCTGGTTACAAGGAATGTGAGACAGCAAAGTTATTTTCCAAGTGGGACGATGAACTTCGGTAAGCAGGTACGTCTGAGAGAAAGGCAGGATGTGCAAGGTCATAGACAGAAAAAGAAAAGAAACAAGAGGCAAGGAGCTAGGCTCCTTCCTCCATCATCCCTGCAATTTCCGGGTACTATAGTCTAATTTAATGTTTAAGAGCAGGGGCCTTGCCCAAGCCACACAATGACTACGCAGCCAGATCCCTTTTCAACACAATGTGCTTTATAGTAATAGTTTCCATTTTAAAACCCCAGAAGGGTGGTGAGGAAGTGACATTTTAAAAAGTGTTTATCCTTCACATCCATTAAAACATTCAGGACGATTTCCACGTAAGGCTTGGAAGACCATCTACCAGGAGAGTTATCTGCCTTTCGTTGGCTTGGTATCAATTCTCCATCAATTCTCACAGCCTGACCCCAAGTCACAGGTGGCTTGTGTTAAGCACCTATTAATAATGAAAAGCTAAAAAAAAAAAAATCCACGTCAAAAGAGCTAAAGACAACGCCAAAATAGCTAAGCCATTTCTAGCAAAGTGGTGGTGATGATTTTGGATGTGAACAAGCTGCCCGGGGACCCAGAGAACCGGAACTGTGATATGATAACATCATGGGCAGAAGGCAGACGAGTGGAACCAGAGTTACTGGTGAGAGGTGCCTGGATCATAATCTTCCCGTTTCCACTCAATCCGTTTTTTTCCATCTTTATCATGGAAAAAGAAACTGAATGAAGCACAGCAGTCCCTCACACTACCATATATACTCTATAAAGCATGGTTATGCATTGTCTGTGTGGCAAGACTTGTCGGGAACAACGAATAACTACCTTTCTGTTGTTCATGTTTAGGAAAGTTTTAAATACAATAAGGACCCTTCTGAAATGTCTTCCCCACAGGAGTGCTCACAGGGAATTTTTTTCCCTAAAAATAAACTTCTAAAAAGCTGACTTGTTTGAAAAATATTATTGAAAACCTTCCTTCACTTGAGCAGTAGCAAGGCAGCAAAGAACCCTATATATGGATCTGTTAAAGACCACAACAAACGTTTGGGGTCTGCAGCCTAGTAAGCAATCATGAAAGGTTTAATAGAAAAGATACCGCACAGAGTCATCCTCATGGTATCTATGTATTCTAGTCTCCCATAAATACATATTGCAGACAAGTCACCTGGGAGCTTAAGTTCATGATCCCCATAGCTATAGAACTGATAAAAAAAAGATGGTATCTAGGGTGTTTCTTCTCTGTATGACAATGTAAGGGGGAACGGAGACATTTGCACAGGGGTACAGAATAGAAACCTTGGTGTAGAATAAAGTACATAGATAGAGAAGCAGGGAAATGACCCTGAAAATAACCAGGAGTAGCCAGAATGCCACAGCTGAATCACATCTACCCATTCAAACATTCTGCATGTGCTGACTTGTTTGTCTTGTGTGCTAAAGATGGATCAGTCTAGGACAGTCCTCTTCTAGGTTTCATTGTTTGTCAGTCTATGTCTTTACTAACGTCATTTCCAAAGACAACATCAACATGAATTTGAGTCAAAAAATCCTGGGAGGCGTGGGCTAGTATACATGGAGTCTGTGTTTGCTTCAGGCTAAAGGGCACATATCTCCTGGTCTCATGTGGACAGACGATGCCCTAGGGCTGAGCCAAGCTTCTTTGATGTCCATGAATGCTTACATAAACATCAAGTAATATGACCAGGGAGAGTTTCGTCAAGAATTTCCATAGCTACCCTCACAAGACCTGACAGAGACACACAGGTCACTAGCAAACCCTAAACTGTGAAAGGAAGTGAGACACAGAAAAGAGGGAAGCGTAGGGACTCCTCCCAGAACGAAATGTGTCAGAACTATTCGAGAACACGTGGGGAAGACATGTGTGGCTCACACACCCTCTCCCTTTTGGGTTCCATCTGCCTTTTGTTTTCTGTCACTGTTCACTAGGGCTGGTGAGGGAGGAAGCTAGTCCGATGTGAAAATCTAATGGAACTCTACTGTGTTGATATCGGGGCCCTCTGGGAGGTGGTTTTGCTGTCCTTGGGATTGGGACTAGCACATTATAAAAGTGCACATGAGACAGTTCTCTGGCCCTCTTCAGGTAAGGGCACCCCTGGAGGATATCAGTTTGCTGATATCAGAACAGTTGATGCGTCCTGTTCTGGGGGAGGTGCAACTTTATTTCCACCGGTGATTGTTACAAATTGAACTACGAAATGACAGAACCTAAGCTTCCAGAAATATCTTGAAGGCAATGAGCGCATGCAGTTGCATTATAGCAGGCTGGGTCTCGGGATGGTGACAGCGAGGCGAGCCGCAAAGAATGTCTCGCTTACCTTCTCACTGGAATTTTACCACTCGTGTTGGTCAGAAATGCCAGTTTCATCCAGCTGGAAAACAAGAGGAACACTGCCTCAGAGCGTCCCACCAGCACCCGCTCCAGATCATTAAGCACTTTGAGGAAAGCCTTCTTCATACAGAACGTCTAATCTAAAACTCAGATGATTAGGAGACAAATTGAGGGCCCTCAGATTCTATTGCACTCAGTAAAATATGAATTGAACTCAATTTACACAATATTTTAGTGCGTCTTGGTAACACTTACAACATATTTATCACAAACTATCTATTGTCTGAAATTCAAATTTAACTGAGAGTCCTATATTTGAAAATCTGACACCTAGGGGAATTAGAACTTGAATGTCTATACTGAGCAAACCATGGTGCCTGTTGCTTGTGCTGGGTTTCCTCTTCAGTGAAACACCCGGGTGACAAGTAATGCCAGTGTCTAGCCTCGCTCTGAGAACCAATGGGGATTCAGCACTCCCTGCTGCCAAAGGTAGGATGGTTAATGAGCGGGAGCCTTGCTTAGTCTTCAGCCCTCAGAGACTTCCTCAGAGTGGTGGGTAACTCTGCTTTCCCCAAGTTCTTGGGACATATGGGGAACGAGAACTTTCCTGTACATCTTGGAACAGAGACTGTTCTCAGCCAATGACGCCTATTCCTATTATTCCTTGGTGCTAACAGTCTGCAGAGCATCACACCTTTGCGGAAGTTTCTATCTTAGTTCCAGAAGCACAAGTTGCTATTTTGTTTGGGGTACGTTTTAGAGACAGAGTGAGGGAAGCAGAATGGGCAGGGAACTGGCTTACGCAAACTTGGGTTTCAATTAGTTTTTACATGACCTCATAGGATACGCGCCACTAGCCTTGGTGGTGTAGGGGTTGGCTCTGTTACTCTGTTTCAGTTAGCCATCACAACAGGAGTTCAATCTCCCAGGCATGGGGACTTCCTCTGGAGACACATCCTCTGGAGAGGACGCACAGAGGGTAAGCAGCCTGTGGCTGGGTGAACAGAAGCTCCATTCCCAAAAGACCTGGTGTCTGCATTGCCCACTCAAGTGCATGTAAGCTTTCCATTCACAGTAGGAAACAGTCTCTAGGTTCTCGCTAAGAAAATAAGCACAATGAGGGATGGGAGGCAGCTGCACAGCAAATGGGAAGACGAGCTTTCGAGAGGCTTTCTGCTTTCATTACGCGGTGATCTGGTTCTCCGGTAGAGGACTGTAAAGTTAAGGATTTGCCCAAAGTGGCAAAGCTGGGGTTTACAACACCTGCCAAACATCTAGGAGACAGGAGCAGGAAGTGCCTAAAGGACTGAGGGCCCCCAGAGTAAGGCAACGAATCAGTGGGTCGCTCTCTTGGTGCTGGGGCCTTGTTTTTCAGAAGGGGAAGACTGTCTCCACAAGGTCTACATATGCTTGCTGTGGTACCTCACCGCTACCTGCCACCCACGGCCTCTACAAAAGCAGGCAGTCACACACAATTACGGACCCCTGGTTATCTGGGATTTCTATCTGAGAAACTGTCACTTGACCCTGAGCAGGGATACAGCTCTATCAGTGTAGGAGACCACTTGGGAGTCCAGGAACAGTGAGCTACAGTAAGATCTTCAGGCCTTGACTGAATCACTTACTGAAATTTTAGAAAGACATTTCAAAGAACCCTGAGATCCGTGATTGCATATTAAACAGGAAGTGGTATTGCTGGGGGAAGGACTTCCTGCTATACCTCAGCAGCAGATGCTTTTTCAAATGTTTCTCCTGGCTATATCCTCAAATTGTCGCCTTGACTCAGCGGAGACCTGAGATACCCTAGCACCCAGCTGGGCATGCAGAGGCGCCTAGTAGAAAGACGGAGTTTAGGAGGCATAAACCCAATGCTTGTAACCCTTAGAGGACTGAGTGGCCAGTGGCTTTTCTGCATCAACCTTTTTTTTTTGTTGTTGTTGTTTTGATGCATGTTTTGTGAAGGGGAGTCATTACATGTGCCTGGCTAAGTGGTATAAATACAGGTGTGTGCGTCACCTTCCAAATTCAGGGGTTCAGAAGGAAAGGCAAGATGGGATTGGCCCGATTGTAGGCAAGGCAGTCTTTACCTCGTGATCAGAACACTTGGTAGACAGTTCCTAAGAACAAGAGGGATTGCAAACAAAACTCACTGTTTCTTGAGGCATGTCATTGGACTGACGTTGTTCGCCCTGAAGTTGTGAATGATTGATCTCAGGCCTTCTACCCATTGCTGAAAAATAGAAGGAAAAAAAAATCCCAGTGAGCAATCTTCTGCAGCAGGTACAGTGTTTTCACTAGACAGCCCGCCTCCTCTGTGCAATCAAACCACACACTCTCCTTTCCTCCCTTTCTACCACACAGCATCTATATTTTACATGCTTGTATTTTATTCTTTAATATACAGCTTTCATTCTTCCTGTGGCATCTACAAGGCATGAAAGAAAGACTGGATTGCCTCAAAGAGATGCCACCCACTGCTTGACTTGCTAAGCTTTCTACTTGCAGTCTGTTTAAATATAAGCCTTATTATTTTAGCTACTCAGCTCTTTCTAAGCAATCTGTACAGTACATGCTGATACATTTACCTCCTCCATCTTAGAGGGCAATGTGAGGAGGCCCTTCATTGCAGCTCCGTCTGATTCGCTCCGTCTGCGCTGCTTACATAGCTTACCTGTCTGCATTTTCCAGCAAAGCCTTAAAAGGTAAAATGATTTCTTGCCTGCTATGAGGGTAGCCAGAGCAGGCAGGGATGTGCTCACACAATTTCTGTATAAGGACTTGGGCCTCAATGTAGCTCATACCATCGCTCCATGGGTTTACAAGGAAAAGTGAAGACAGATGGAGGGTGTCAGGGAAGAACTTTGGGTCTGTAAAAGGGCATTTTACTAGAGAAGGCTAGCCCATGAACTAAAGCCAGCACTGCTCGTGGGTCCAACATCTGACACTAATGAATGCCCCCAAAGAGTGACACCTTGGCAGCATGCTTTGTAACAAACTAATGCTTAGGAATGAACAGAGTTAAGGCTCCTCTCCAGGCCATCCCTTCCATCCCTGGGTTTACATCTAGAGCCAACGGAAGAACAGTATTCTGGATGGGTGGTAACATAAATGTGAACTCTGCTGTCATTGATCGCATGATGCCTTAAACTCAAGTTGAACAGATCTAACCGGCTGTCACAGCTAGCATGCAAGTGTTCCAAAGCCATGACAAGGCTTCTAGGCACCGTGCTGAGAGTGCCCGGGAGAAACACAGTTGTCACCACAGAAGTTCCGGCTGCACAGCACTTCCCAAGAGCACCAGGCTTCAGACCACGAGGATGGGAGATTTCATCTGTACAAGGCCTGAGCTGCTGACTGAGTTATATGAGTGTGGGGTTTGGGTTTTGGTATTTGCTGTCTTCTCATTTTAATTTTGGTAAAACATGCAGAACCTAAATGTTTCTCTCTCAGGGGCATTAGATAATTCAGCAAGTCCTGCACCCATCCCCACCATCTGTGCCTTCCCCTTGACCCCCACGAGCCACCATTCTGATTTTTGTGTCTATGCAAAAACACAGACTATGCTAGGCGTCTCAAACAAGAATAATCACGTATGATTTGCCATGTTCTGACTGGCTTACTTCTCTAGGCATAATGCTCTCATTTAACATGTGAATGTCATGGGTCATCCACCCCTTCTTCCTTCGATGGACACCTGAGCTCCTTCTTCATTTTGGATACTGTAAAAAATGATATAAATTATTTTGCATAAGTGCCCATAGGATCACAAGAGAATTCTTTTAACTTTAAAGGGAGATGCCACGCTGCTTTCTGTGACAGCTATGTCATTCTCCATTTCTACCAACAGTGCACGAGGGTGCTAACTCCCACATCCTCACTGGCGCCTATTTCTTTTATAGGTGTCATCCTGTTGGCTGTGAAGCTAATGGCTCTTGCTGCCTCTGAATGTTCCAGTCATTGCTAACAGCTTTCTGGTGGGCGATAGAGGACCTCTGAGAGGCATCTTTCCTTCTGCAGCTGACAAAGGCCTTTTTTTTTTTTCTTCCGAGAACTGCAAAGAGCATCAAAAGCTTCAACAAACAGGTAAGGTCTGGGTATGGAGAGAGAAAAAGAAATGAAATAGGAGCTTTAAAGAATTGCTTCGTTTCTCATCATCAGACCTCTGGTCCTCCGTCGGGCTAAATATGGACTTGGTTCCCGGGAGATTCTCGAATATCCTGTTATTGGCCTAACAAACCACGGGCCCACACAGTTTCCCAGGAGCGGACAGAAAAAGCACAAATAATTTGGATGGCATTAACTGAGGGCATTTTCTCAACCTGAAGGTTTGAGTTATGTTCCAAAACACAGAACAAAGTCCCCAGTTTCCTAGGGCAAGTGGCCGGGGCAGAGAAAACAACACTGCTGTTTTTGATCGTGCTAATTTAGTTGTTTCTAGAAATAACCTCCAGACACTGGGTGGGGGTGGGGGACACTCAGGAGGCTTAAGCTGCCTTCATCCATTTTTTTTGAAAACAGCATTGGTGAAGACTCTTGTTTATTAGAATGGAAAGGTAATGACCTTTGGGGTCACCACAAGACCCATGCAGTAGCAAACGCCACCAACACCCTCAGGGTTTGCTCAGCACTGGGCATGGAGGCTGTGCTGTATTCACTTTGCAAAGATGAAAGCAAGACCGAGGGCCTTGCCCAGAGTCACAAAGCAGGGGCAGAGCCTGGGCAGAGCAGGGGCAGTTACAGAGCTGTGGCAGGCCTTCCTGTTGGGGTATTTTCACTCAGTGGCTTGGTACACCTCTCCCTGTCTAATGAAGGAGAGCTCTTCCATGCCTCCCCCAGCTCCCTGCCACTACTCAAGTCAAACACACAGTATACTGAGTCCTAGTGACCATAGGAAAAGCATTAATGCTAGGCAAACGTTCTTTTCAGACATTAAATAGAGAGATGCCAGCAGGTGTCAGTAGAGTCCCAGAATTTTCGTGAAAGTTTTGCTAGGTGTGAGTTACAAGCATGTTGATGCTTTGATTATTGCCAGATTAACAGTTTTAAAATGGTGATTTAAGATATACTTGTTTGAATTGCTTAAAATAAGCTTGAATAATTTATCAGCATTACACCTTTAGAGGTGCATCTTGGAGCCCTTGGGTAACAGCCAGTCCTGTTGGGGCCTTGCCACATTGGTCACTTTCTCGTACTCTTGTCCTGAGTAGACACAAGCAATCTGGGTGCAACAGAACTTGGCCATGGCACGAAGCAGCACCTGACCATGGAAAGAGGGGTGTGGTTTCTCTGCTGTCCTGGCGGACTGTAGCTTCAGTAAACTCTCTCACCTTTTAAAATTTAGTTTTATTTATTTTATTTGTGCTATTGAAGCCAACACCTTGAGCACACCAAATACACATTCTACCACCAATAACCCCTTTATTCTCTCACTCTTTAATCCTTTCTAAATTAAGACTTGTATCTCTTCTCAGGAAAAATAGAATCCTTGAGGAGACATCTGAAGGATTTTTCTGGGCATGGAGGAGAGAGGGAGTAGTTCCTGGGGACACTGGGGCTATCTTCTAGCACTCCTTGACCTTATTTTCTCCACGCAGACAGTCCTGGGAAATGTCTGGGCCTTCCTCCTTATATATCTTCTTGCTGAACAACACTAGGGAACTCTGTCCCAAACAAAAAGAGCCCATCCCCATTAAGAGAATGCAGAAACACGCAGTTACAACAAAACTAGACTAAAACCACACGAATTTAAACTGAGCAGAAATGTTTTTCCTTTAAAAAAAAAATAAGGCACAGGCAAGGGGTTCTCTGAAAGTTCAAGTTCAAGGTCAGATTGGTCTAAAAAGCTCAGGAAGCCAGCATTGTAGTTTAGCTTCCTCCTCCCTATTCCGTGTCCTAGGTTCCAGTCCAGCTTTTTCTAGAGCCCAAATCACCCCAAATCTTCTTATTCATCCAAGGAGATCACCAACATCATCCCAAATCTTCTTATTCATCCCAGGAGACCACCAACACAATTTCACTGCATTCTTCAGATCCTGCTCTACATGTACTGGGAATCATCCCAAGGAAATATGCCCAACAGTTGCCATAGACCTGCTAGTTTAAGTACCCCAGTAGCTAGGAGTGGAGGTACACACTGGCAAACCTAGGCGCCAGCCTGGGATATACTGTGAGAGCTTCTCTCCCTCCCTTCCTTCCTTCCTTCCTTCCTTCCTTCCTTCCTTCCTTCCTTCCTTCCTTCCTTCCCTCCCTCCCTCCCTCCCTCCCTCCTTCCCCATGCTTCCATTCCCTCACTTTCTGCACCAGAATCAGGATAACTTATAAGTTATTAAAATGTAAGCAGTCATGTCTAACCTCCTGACTCAGTATGTACGAATGGGGGGGATCATAGAATAGGGAACAGAAATCTGTTTCTAATTTTTAATTTTTGGGGATGGGGCATGTAAACTAGGGTGTCATAAACGGGAGGTGAGTGCTTTAACACTGACCCATAGCCTCAGATCAGAGAAATCTGTTTTTAATTAAGTTTTGCAGTTGATTCTTCTGTGAAACTGCTGTGAAATAATGTTCTTGTACATTATAAAGATTTATCACTCATATTGGCTTAATAAAACACTGATTGGTCCGTAGCCAGGCAGGAAATATAGGCAGGGGACCAGACTAGGTGGCTTCTAAGAAGAGGAAAGGCAGAGACATAGTAGTCAGTCAGAAACAGAGGGAGCAAGATGAGAATGCCTCTTGAGAAAGGTAGCAAATCACACAGCTAAACATAGAAAAGAATTATAGGTTAATTTAAATTGCAAGAGCCAGTTAGTAATAAGCCCAAGCAATAGGCCAAACAGTTTATAATTAACATAAGGCTCTGTTTATTTGGGACTGGATGGCTACAGGACCAGATGGGACAGAAACTTATGTCTACAGTAATGTCCAACTGAAGAAACAAGTTCTAAGCATATACATACAGACAAATGGAAACACACAGACACACACATAGACAAATGGATGGACAGACACACACACATAGACACACATGGACCATAACACAAACACTCCACTCAATTGTGATTCTCAGCCAAGGGCAGCAAGATTTCCAGGGAACTTGTTAGAAATGTAGTCTTGGGTGTCATCGCAGATGAGGTGCCAGCATCTACATTTGCCAGGTGAGCCTAGGCATATTCATTTAAAAAGTACTTCATCCCAACTTAAGTCTCCCACTGCCCCATCTGGGAGGGTCTAGCTAGGCTGTTTCTGTGGGAATCTGTTTAAGCCATAAGAAAATGTTATAATGAGGTGGCCTATAGACAAAATACATTTATTTCTCATATTTCTGGAGGCTGGGAAGACTGAGATCAAAGAACCAGCAAATGCGGTGTTTAGTGAGTGCCCGTGTTCTGGTTCACAGAGAGTGCCTTCTAGCTGTGTCTGCACATTGTGGGAAAATGACATGTGTCTCCTAGGGCTCCTTTTATTTCTCTTCAAACTTCCCACTCTCACAATCCCATCTCCTCCTAAAGGCCACATCCCATAATGTCATTGTCTTAGGGACTAAAAGTTCAAAGCATGAACACAGTGGGACTTACAGCTTTAAGGAAGCCTATGTTGTAAGTATGCTGCAACAAAAGCAACTTAAGGGAGAAACCTTTATTCTGGCTTAAAATTCACCTGCAGTCTACCAGGGCTGGGAAGACAAGGAACAAGGACCTCGCTGGTGCAGCTGGGTGCGTCCATCCAGTCAGGAAGCAGAGGGTAATGAATGCTTGCTAATGTTGAGCTCCTTTTCTTCAATGTATTCAGTCCAGGATCCTCTCTGCCTGACCCAACCACAATTAAGATGCCCCCCCCCCGTTAATTAATATAATCAAGACAATCCCCTACAGGCAGGCCCAGAAACTTAGCTCTCAGATTCTAGATTCTATGATACTAACCATCACAGATGTCATACAACCCTGTACTGAACCTTCTAACACCTTGAGGCAAGTAACCCTCCTTTGGGGTTGTTTCTCTGTGTATTTTGGTCACAGTCATGGTTGGGAAGGCTAGTGAATACTTAAGAAATTTTGGAGCAGGTTTCTAGAGGTGGTGATTTAAGTACTTCCTAGGTCCTTATCAGAAATTCCCTGTGGGTCCCCATTATTCTGCACTTTAACCCTATAGACAACTTTAACATAAGACTCACTATAATATGCATATGAGAGAAAAAGACAACTGATTGGGAGGTGATTGCTGGAGAATGAGCCGGAATTAGGAGACTGCCGCCTTATCCATCAGGAACTGAGAGACTGTTTTATATTAATTATAACTCACTTTCCTTATACATAATTTATGTATAATGACCATTAGGCTTTTGAATCAAGTTGTTCAAATGAGAAATAACCACCCTCAGACAGAGTATTGCCATTCAGAACATTTCTATATTTGAAATCTTCATTCCCTGGTTTTTGATAAAACCTTTCAAGCACCCATTTTTCCCACTGCATTGCTGAAGTCATTTATGGAGAGTTTCAGCTATTACCATAGCAGGGCAAACTGCCACAGGCAGCTTGGTTAAGGAGATGCAACACAGTCATGGAAACCCTGAGCTGCTAGTTTCGAGGATCCTATGGGCAGCATGGGTCGGCCTAAAAAGAGCCTGTTGATGAACAAAACTGGGAAGTTTGTGCATAAAATTAAAACAGTAGCTAGTATGAAGAGTGGGTTTCTTGGGACAGTGCTTACCAGACTACACCACAGAAACCAGAGAACGGTACACGCCCCAGGATGATGGTAATGATCAGACTATGACTTGGACCACTGACTCCAGTCAGCAAGAGATTCCAGGGGCCAGTGACCAACAGTTCAGATTCTCATATCACCACAGACTTCAGCACAGGACTGAGGTCCAAGAACTAAGAAACTGCAGAGGGTAGAGGTTGAGTAAATAGGAGCTGACTACAAAAGTTTATATGCCACAGACCAAGCACTAAATTGTGTTACCACCTAAACACCTTATATTCATGTATGAAACTATAAGACTTTAACAACAACAACAATAATAATAATAAAGTTAAAAAAAAAACATGTCTACTTTCTCCTGGCTCTACCACAGAGAAATTCAGGCACTTGGCATAACTCCCAAGGTGCTGGGATTCCTGCATGCAAATACACAGACGACGACAGTGTCAGCGGCAAGAACAAACTAGGCAAGGAAACCTGAAAGTCACCTCCAATGATGGACATGAAAAAAGAGAGGAAAATGACAGAGTTGGGCTATGATGATGGAGCTAGGGCACGGCCAGCTGAACAGCCCGAGATGCACAGTGAGATTCCTGAGTTGCGATAACAACTAGCAAACCACCCCCGAGGCAAGGGACCAGGAAGGTAAGAGAGGTCTATCTGCAACTCGGTGGAGAAAGACAACCAAATCATAATCCCAGAAGCTCTCCGGAAATGACTGAAATTTTCACCATGTGTCTGAATTTGGATGGAGAGGTACGAGAGCTGAAGAGAGGGACCAGAGCCTTTTCCTTGACACTGTCTGGAAGTCTCCGAGCCATAGACAGTCTTCATCCTTTCCGGAGAGAAGCTGGAGAAAGCTAAAGAAAAACCAGATTCCTACACCACTTTCTGGATTGGAGGATGAGTGGCTGGGTAGTAAGCAGGCTATGCATATGGGTGGCATGTTTGTCAGACAGAGCTGGCGAGGCTTGGGTGGTATTTAGATACTCCTGGTCAGGATTAGTGCAGTCACTCAGACAGTCAAAACAGCCAGTCAGTCTGGCTGGTTATCTTGACAACACTGGAGAGTTAGGTCAAAGAGGACCTTTAAATAGTCACTAGAGAGGGGAGGGCAAACACCACAGTGCTGTTCTGGGTAATAACTCAGGCAAGTGTCACTTCAGATGCCATCTGTCCACTGGCATTACTCAGGTTTTTTTTTCATTGCCTAAGATTGATTTCAAAGATATCTTGTAACATATCCTTTTGTTTCTACAGAATCTTACCCCGCTTACTCCACAGACTGTTGTTACATATAAAATAGGAGAAAGAAAACCTAGGCATAGTCAATATATGTAGAGGCTTTATGCTTGCTTTTATCTCCTGACTTCAGATAAATGGCATGTGTTAATG
Source organism: Microtus pennsylvanicus (assembly GCF_037038515.1). Lineage (NCBI taxonomy): Eukaryota > Metazoa > Chordata > Mammalia > Rodentia > Cricetidae > Microtus > Microtus pennsylvanicus. The sequence goes on along the minus strand of NC_134580.1, from coordinate 113,944,594 downwards.
CTTCAAAGTCTGAGGTACACCTATATCCCTACAAAGCCCCAAGAGCATTTGAAAGAAAACGAGGTAATTCCATTTATTTCATACAGCACTCGTCTGACATTCATATAGGGTGCTCTAAAATATTTGAGGAACTTTATATTTTTGAGAAAACTAAGAGCATCAATCTTCATATGTCAGAAACCATTAGTTTCCTTAGGGATATATTTGTCTCAACTGTTGATACTGCAGCATCCTGATGGCAAAGAATGAGGAGGCAGCTGGTGTGTTCAAGTCCATACATGAAGATGCATCCCCATAGAAACCTCACCTTTACTGCCCAAGGTCACATTCCTCCAGATAATGCACCAACTGACACTGTTTGGAAAATTATTTTAGACCAAAGTAAATGTTCTTTTGACCTGCAGATTATGTTACCTGTCCAGTTTCTTTCTATGTTACAGAACATCGGTCAGAGGTTCTCTGACTGGTTCTGTCCATATAGCCAGCATTAAACTGTTTAGTCCAAACAAGTCAGATTTATAGGTAAGTCTATAAAACATGACTTTCAGCATAAGAGGTATTAGAAGCGATTAAAAAAAAAGAGCCTCTGTCCTTGGATTTTGTTATCTAAGGTTCTATCTTTTAAGGAGAGGTCCCCACCACACACTCATCCAGTAGTGGGAACCAGAGGGCACTTTGACAATAAATGAAATGATTACGGCATAAATTAATAAATGAGTGCCAGGACTGCATCATTGTTTTGGTACTGCTGGAAAAATATCTGGCTACGTGATACCTTCATAACATCATTATTCTGTCTGCAGAGCAGCATTTCTGAGAGATTTAAATAGGTACTCCTTCAACATATAAAGAAAAAAGGAAGGAAGGAAGAAAGGAAGGAAGGAAAAGAAAGGAGGAAAGGAGGGAGGGAGGGAAGTGGGAAATATCTAAAAGCTCATTACCCTCGTCACTGAGCTCCCCATGAGGGTAAAAATGCCTCCCAATGTGCTCTCTTGCTTGACCAGGCGACAGATAAACAGTGTTACGATGGTAGATGTCTCTAAGTGCATACCTCCCACAGAATACCAACCTCATTAAAGTTATTCACTTAAGCACTGCAGTAAAAGCATACTGGTCTCACTTCTGTCTTTATACTGGCGAGAAAATTTTATAGCTCTGAGAGCAGCACAGCAGTGTTAGAACTCGAGACCAAGAACAGAGCCTGGCACCAAGGGTGCATAACATCAGAATTGATGCAACCTGGGCAAGTTCAACACTTAAGGCCACATCTCTTCTATGTCAGGATGACCATTGTTAACACTCATTCAGTTTCATTGTTGTGATATTAGATAGTATGCACAACACTTTGAAGAGTGCCTGACATATCTAAAATGCTTAAGACTAGAAGTGTTTGGGATTTCTTCAGATTATGGAATATTTGCATATACAATATGTTTATAACATAAAATTATAACATTATCATATATTATAATAATATAAATTACATTATGTTATAAATACAACATAATATTACATTATATTTATAGTTTATACTAAGTTAATACCCTGGCTTAGTTAGGTTTTCATTATTGTTATAAAACACCATGATCATAAGCAACTCAAGGAAGAAAGGGTTTATCCCATCTTATATTTCCAAGTAACAGTCTGTCATACAAAGGAAAGGAAGGGCAGGAACTCAAGTGGGACAGGAACCTGGAGGCAGGAACAGATACAGAAGTCATGGGGGAAGGTAAGAAACCTTTCTTACTGTGTGCACCCTTAGCTTGCTCAGGCATGGCATCACTCAGTGGGCAGGACATTCCTATAGCAATCATCAATAAAGAAAATGAACCATGGGCTGCCAGGACAATTTTGTTGGGGACTTTCTCCATTGAGGTTTCCCCTTCTAAAATGATTCTATTGGTGCGGGACAATTGTCTATATTCTGTCAATTATGTTTTAAATAAACGCTGATTGGCCAGTAGCCAGGCAGGAAGTATAGGTGGGACAACCAGACAGGAAGTAGAGGTGGGGCAATGAGAACAGGAGAATTCTAAGAGGGAAGCTCCCTCTGCAGTCCTGCCCAGACACAGGAAAAGGAAGATGTTACCTGCCCCGCCAAAAAAGCCATGTGGCTAACATAGATAAGAATAATGGTTTAATATAAGTTATAAGAGTTAATAAGAAGCCTGAGCATTCAGCTCCACTTCTCATTCATGCTTGTACTACACTGTAGAGCATGTCAGATCTAGAATTCAGGAATTTAGGATGTTCACTTTATATTAGTATTAGGGGTCAGTACAATTTCTGGAACGTATCATGTTTTCCAGCTTTGAGGGCCATATGTGTTCTTCACTGCACAGTTTTCATGCTCTGTTTAACAACAGATTTAAAAATAAATAAGTTCAGCTCTTCAATCACTGGCTGTAAGGGCTGTGCTCTCAAACCCCGAAGTAGGATTAAATTACTTGCTACAGATAGTAAAGCTCAGGGGCAATTGACCTGTATCTTAAGTAAGGTGGCTTACCTGCATTTCTATACTTGTGAGTTACCTAATATACAAATGCATTTATGTACACACACACACACACACACAAAATGGAAGTTTTTGTGAGCAGTAAAAACTGGAGCTCTATGGAAAATGAAGAAGCACTTTAAAGCTAGTGATATTTTTCCTTCCACAAATCAATAAGAAAAATGCAAACTTCACAGTAGCTTGTGTGGCTGTGAGTCTAGCTCACCCTGAGCCTCCTACTGGAGGCGTCTGATAACTTGGGGCAACATGCACTGCCCTTGGAAAGGCCCTAGATTCCACTCCTCCATTAGGAAATTCCAGAATACAATGGTGGGGGGTAACAGCAATGAAAAGTACATCTCTCATGAAGACCACGGCATTTCAAAGGGAAGTGCTCCAGAGGCTGGACACTATGCAAAGAAAAAAAGCTAAAACACCAAGAAAGTCTCCCTCAAAGGTCACAGGGATTTGGTGACATTTAAGTCCAGGACCATGTTTTAAAGACTAGCAAATGAATGTGCTGAAACATCTAATGATAAAATGGGATACTTTATGCTCATCAACAGCAGGAAGCCAACTGATAAAAGGCCATACTAAAACTACAGGCAGGGGTTGTGGAGGCAGGGTGGGCTTCCTCTCCGGATGAAGAAAATACTTTAGAACTAGATGGCGGTGTGGTTGTACAACACTACGGTGCAGTAAACAGCTCTTGTTCCTTTTGAAACAGTTTTATATAAGCAGACTTCATTGCCATTGTAAGAGATGACACAGAAGCTGGAAAATTCATTTTAAGAGATTTCTGGTTTTGTTTGATTGTTTGCATGCTTCTGCACTTCCTATGCAGAATGCAGCACTAACTCCAATCTGCTTTCTAATAACAGAAGATGTACCTAAGCCAGGTGATTAGCCCATTAGTACCACAGAATGATTGGCAGCCCAAAGTAACAACTCCATGCTGATATTGAAATGAGAGTTGGTGCATGAGACTCACTCCCGGTAGTTGATAACTGCAGCTTGGAGATAACACAATTTAGGCTCTGAATGGGGGCCTTCGGACTGCCATCTGAGACACAGCTCACTGTGACTCCACTCTTGGAGCGTTTATGCAGAGACTCCATCTGGGTAATACCTTCTTTCCTTCATTCTGACAGCCAGCTTTCCAGACCCATCCAAATGTCCCTCTGAGGGCCTGGTCTCCCACCATTTGGAAAGGTCCTTCTGTGGATGGTGTTTGGTTCGTTACCAGTGTTTGGCACTAAACAATTTTCATTTACATTTGTCTATATTTTCCTATATGCCTTTTGCTTGGTTTTCCTTATTCTGTTTCTATGGGTATGCACTGTAAAAAAACCTACTAATCTAGGAAACATTTTTATCTCACTTTGCCTGTCATTTGGTTAGGGAAGGACAAGATTGCTTCTCTTGTAGAAATTACTGTCGCTGAGGTTCAATGTTATCAAGTAGGGGAATCTAGATCACCTTTATTGATTCAGGGCAATCTCTTTTCTCTAGTGTCAACCAGGGACAAATATAAACTTAACATTCTAATGCCTCACAGGTCTTCCTCCCTGTAGCTCACATAAAGAAGAAACCTACCAATTTTTTTCCACATTCTCCCACAGGCCCTCTCATACCTTGGTGTACACAGGAAGTATCTGAGTACCTTGGCAAAGGGCAGGCTTTGCCTCAATAGCTCTGGGATTAGCTCCTAAGTGACGCGGCCTGTTGAGTTCTGACCATACTTTGAGCAGTGGGGTTCTTGCCCTATGGTCTTACCATACAATCATCTCCTCAGAAGGTAAAGCATCTGTGGTATTCTTCTTTGAGCACAAGTCTCGACCTTTCAGCACCACCTCCTCAGACTCTTCAGTCAGTAATGTGGCTTGGCACTCAGAACTAGCTACGGTCCTAGCCAAACTCAGAAACAAAATATTCACTCCAGTCTTTTCACTTGGGTGTGAAAATGCCAACTGTCAGTTTTGGAAGCCTGAAACAACACACACACACACACACACACACACACACACACACACACACACACACACACAGTGGGGGGGAGTAACATTCTGACACACACACACACACACACAGAGAGAGAGAGAGAGAGAGAGAGAGAGAGAGAGAGAGAGAGAGAGAGAGAGAGAGAGAGATGTTGGCACACACACACACACACACACCCTCTATGCCTACTACGCTTGAGTCTCACTGTGAGGCAAGGCAGTAAAAAGACTTAGTGAGTACTGTGGGGTGGGCGGAGGTTCAGATTTACAAGTGAGCCAATTAAGATCACAGCAGGTACCAGGTAGTGGTGGTACACACCTTTAATCCCAGCACTCAGGAAGCAGATGCAAGCAGATCTATGTGAGTTCAAGGCCAGCCTGGTCTACAGAGTGAGTTCCAGGACAGAGAAACCCTTTTGGGGGGAGATTAGGGGGGTGGCAGAACAAAGTAGGAGGCACAACTCACACCAGCAGGTGAACATTGGTTCCCTCAGATTTCCACAGGAATGTGGGACATTAAGGCTAGTGATGGAGTTGATTCCCATAGCCATGGTTTTCATATTTCAATGTGTAGCACAATCACCTGGAGGGCAAATTACATCACTAGAACATGAGTTTCTGGTTCAGAGGGGCTGAGACCGGGTCTAGTAAGGTCTTGGGGGCTCTGTGGGAACTATGAGGGCCGTGGAAACCACTAGCCTACCCTCTACAATTGAAACCACAAGTTAAGAATTGTAATGTTTAGGGGTGTAGCTCAGTGGTAGAACATTTGCTTAGAATACAGAAGACCCTGGGCTTGATCTCTAGCACAGCAAAAACAAATCAAACCCAAACTAACAAAAATTCCTCTAAAAAACATAATTTTAACATGGGATGCTTTGAAAGCAAGCAAGGACTCTCTGGGGTCACAGAAGAAGCTGGTCAACCCCCAGGTGCCTTTTCTTTACTTGCCAGGCGACTTCATGTGCAGATTGGCAGAGTAGGCAGCTCCACATGCTATAGACATTTTTACACTCTGGGGATGTGGTAGTTTGAATGCAATTAGTCCCCATAAGCTCCTAGGGAGTGGCACTGTTAGAAGGTGTAGCTTTGTTGGAGTGGGTATGGCCTTGTTGAAGGAAGTGCGTCATTGTCGGGGCAGGCTTTGAGGTCTCCTATGCTCAGGATACGGCCCAGTGTTGCAGACCATTTCCTGTTGTCTGCAAGATATAAGACTCTTAGCTACTTCTCCAGCATCACGCCTGCCTGCATGCTTCCATGCTCCTCACAATAATGGACTGAACCTCTGAACAGTATGTAAGCCCCTCCCCAAACGTTTTTCTTTAGAAGAGTTGCCATAGTCATGGTATCTTTTCACAGCAATAGAAAACCTAAGACAGGGCATTTTAAACTTGCTGATCCAGGACTGAAATCTACCTGTATCCAATGTGTCTGGAACATCATCTACTGCCAGGTCACCAGGAAGCCTGTTAGAACTTTCCTCAACTCCACATGCAAGTTTCTGAGTATTAGGCATGGAAGGGGCCTGAGGCCAAGGCTGGAGGCCTGATTCCTTGGAGGTCCTCAAGGCTTGAACATCCAACAGGAACTAGACTGAGCTCTTTGAGGCTCTGCAGGATGTTAGCAGAGCCAACAGAAGGAAGTTAAGTAGAGAACCTGATTTCGTCTTCCTAGGAAAACAAAGACTAAATCCCTTCTCCGGGAACCTCTGTAGTAAGTCTTCCAGTCAACATAATTCAAGTTCAACAAAGTACTTTTAACATTCAACTCAGTTTCTTAAAAATGATATTTTATTGCTTATAATAAATTATACACCCGACTATCATTTTGTGATCTAAAAAAGAACACATACTATTTTTCATAATTTGATTTCCACAGTAGTTAGTCATGTGTTTATTTGGTGACTTAGTCACAAAGTATCATTTACGAAGTTCACCAAATATTTACAACCTGAAAAAAGTATAATGAGCGGTATGGAAAATTGTCTAAGCTCAATTCCAATCTCTGCATTTGGAACCTCACAATAACAGCTTATTTTTGTAATCAAAGGAAAATTCAAGTTGCTATAAAATGGCAGATTTATTTGTGGAAATGTTAAATGAGGGCTGCGCTTGAGTCTGGTGCACAGCACAGAGACTAGGGTTTTGAGCGGCTGTGCAGCGCCAGCTGTAACTTAATGAAAGACATCTGAACTCCTCTTTGCTGGAGACTGAAACCCTTCTGAGCGGGCTGTGTTCTGAGAAAGAAAGAAAGAAAAAAATACGAGGAAACCAGAGTTGTTTTTCTAACTAAATAAGTTGTTGTAAGCTTGCTATTAAATAATTTACACAGCTTATGATAAAATAATGGGCAAAGAGATGAAGATGGCTTGGTGGGAAATAAAGAGCCTTATTACAGTTGATTGAAAAATGGGCCAAAGCTTTTAGCATGAGGATGCTTCTCTTCTCAAGTGCTTCTAGGTACAGGACAGATAAGACACGCCTATTACCTGGCTACATGCTGGGCTTGGGGTACAAGTGGTAGCAATGTGTTAACCATTCTCTTTTAACAGAGAGAGGGCTTTACAGGAGAGGAAATGAGAACTACATTTCCTGACTGGAAGGGCAGGAAGGATTTAGGAAAGCAGGATATAATGATCCAGGTTGGGAAGAGGCCAAGACGGCAGGGTCAAAACCTCCAGTCTTGTCATGGATTCTTAGTGGCAGCAATCTCATTACATCCTGAAAAACGACTCTAAAAATAACACCCTTGAATTGTAGATCATTCTGTTCCCCCTTGGACTGCCATCAAATCACATTTTCTCAGTTTGCTTGTCAAATACCATTTTCCTAGCTCCCCCTAAGCTAATCTGTATAAAATCAAAGTATAAGACTCTGAGGTGATATAGTTGCTCTCCCCCATCCCTCATTTTACTTTCAATGATGCTGGTGACTCATTGCTGAAAACATTAAATGAAAATTGAAGCAAACTACCTAAAATTATAACTTGCACACCTTCTGGTAGCAGAATCAAATCTCATACTGGCCCATTCTATACACCAGGGATCTGAGTCACCCCTTTTAACAGTGGATGGACATCGCATGCACCGCCCTCTTGGTAGGCACTGATAGTTACCTCATTATCAGATTATTTGACTTAATAGCGTCCTCAAGCATCAACGTACTGATGCTGGCAATTTTTTCACCATCTGTCTTTAAGAGTCATCTATGGTTATTTTTATGCAGTTACTTTCTTCACATATTAAACTTTATCAGATGCATTTATGGGGGTGGGGAAAAGAGGTGTGGCTAGAGCTTGGTAACATTTGTGATTTCAGACATTCATGGTGAGATCTTGGAACCTATTTCCCCCAAATTAGGGCAAGACTACTGTATATTTTAACCACCTGAGTTAGAATTGATTGACGTCGTCAGCATAACTATTTTCAAAAAACAAGCGTTTATCAAGTACTGTTCTGGAAAGCAGGATAATAAATGGAGAAGGGCTAAAGTGTTGTGAGGGGACAGAGCTGCAGCGGGTAATGGTCCAGCAGGGATTTGTGGAGAAGCAGGAAAAACAAACAAACAAACAAACCTTCCCATAAATATGGGGGGGGAAAAGAAAACCACCAGCAAATCTTCAGGAGGGCAGGCAGGGAAGCCGTGGCTGGATTTCGGATTTACAGAGAATTGGAGGCCTTAGAGGTTCCCAGGTCATGATAGCCCTCAGCTGAAAGGGTTTATCTTCGGTTGCTATTCTGAGGGTGGACTACAAGGGGTAAGCTCAAAGATGCGTGGCAAAGAGGAGGTAGAGGGAGCTTTGGTCAGGACCACAGTGCAGAACAGCGGTGGTAAGGAGCAACTGTACTCTGGATACTCCGGGGAGGTAAAGCTAGTGTAATAGGTAAGAGATGGGTTGGGGAGGTGAAAGGAAGATGTGGTGGTCCTGGCAGAGCAGCTGAGATGACTGTAGAAGGGACAGAAATGGCAGGTGAAAGGTTTGGCTAGGAACTCGTTTAAGATGCCCTACTAGGGAGGAGAAAGAGAATGGTGCCCAAACCTTCTCAGTTAAGTGAGAGTGTTGTCAAGGTTAGTTTGTTTATTCAGCATTGAGAGCAGATGAAGAATGCACAAACTGAGCTTCCAGAATGTTTTTTTTTTTATAAGAAGTTCATCTCTGGAAAAAACACATCACATTTTTCTTTTACAGCTAAATGACAAGAAAATACTTTACAAGGATTTGAAATACGAATTTTGAGAAAGCGGAATCATCCAGATTTTACCGAATCATTAAAGAGCCACATAAAATGAGGGAAAAAAAATACTGGAGACTCTCTTTGAAAAGAATATAAAAGATTTGTTCAGAGTCAGAAAATTTCTCTTGAGTGAATATTGGTCCTTTCCGGAGTCTGGATTAAGATAAAGTTGGCTTCGGTTAAATGTTTAGAGAAGTGAATTCTTCAGAACAGTCAGATTGGATGTACGATAATAGTCTAGGAGTTGGGACGAGCCTCAAGCATTCCAGTGTCCCCTCATAACAAATGCAATGCTGGAAATTCTCTGCATGCACCCCTCCTTGGTTAGAGCAAGAAAAGCTGGATTTTCATAAGACAGCCAAAGCCCATAGGTACCCAGAAACTGAACTCAATCGCGGGGCCACATGCTGATGTTCTAAATCCTTTTGTCCCAACCTTGAAGGCCTACAATGAATCACTTATATTATTTTCTCAACCTGTTTACATCTATTATAATAAAATATTACATAAACAAATAAAACAATCTAGTGAAAAGAAAAATATCTGTTGTTTTTTTTTTTTTTTTTACTTTTTTTTTTTTTAAATATTTATTTATTTATTTATTAGGTATACATTATTCTGTTTGCTTGTATGCCTGCAGGCCAGAAGAGGGCACCAGACCTCATTCCAGATGGTTGTGAGCCACCATGTGGTTGCTGGGAATTGAACTCAGGACCTTTGGAAGAGCAGGCAATGCTCTTAACCACTGAGCCATCTCTCCAGCCCCTATCTGTTGTTTTTTTAAGCTGAATGTTCAAGAATTTTTTAAAGTGAGTTGCTACTTTTTTTTTCTTCTAAAGTGTTGCATGGACTAGACAAACAACAGACTAAGGGAAGAAGTCACAGAGCTATGGAATTTGGTCTCAGTTGCATGCTGCTCTGTGTGTATCCTTACTGTCTCAACCGCACACAAAAATTTACATCACGTCCCATCAACAGATCACATTTAAACCGGCAGCTCTAACAGTGAAAGTGTGAGCAGCAACTTGAACACACTTACTTGCTTCAAGAGAAAGCATTCAAGATCTGCACATATTGATTTAAAAATGGAGTCTTTGCTGTTACTAGCTTTTGTGGTAAATTCACACAGACATCTTCCCTGTGTGCTAAGTGGACCATTAACACATCCTGTGACCCAGTCTTTGAGGGCATTTGGTTGCACTCATGCCTGATTGGTACCACCAAATCATGTACATCTCCCAGGTATTCTTCTCTGCTTTCTAATTGACCTGATGTGATGGATACATTCTCCCGTATTTCTGACCTGACCCAATCACACTTACATTTCATATTAATCCTCTCACTCAGTGGCTTGTATAATCTGTTAGGGGTGCACATACCCAGAACTGGGAATAAAATTACCCTTTTATGAAGAAAATATTGTCAACCCTGAAGGTAGTAAAGGTCCTGATCTTGACTAATATAGCCTTTTGAGTCTTAAAAACAGGATATGGACATTATTATCCACCTACATGCATATTTGCTGATAGAATTAGTGAAATTCGGGGAAAATTATTACACGTACTTAGGGGGAAATGTGGTGCTCAATGCTGTCAGCAAGCACTCATTACTCAGAAGAACATGATGCAACAGACTACTCATCTGGACAAGGAGATTTGTTATTTGTATATTATATCATTAGGGAAGTATAAACTTCTAAGTAACAGTTCTGAGAAACCTAAATATTTTCCCCCTAATAACAGTAGGGTTAAATGGCTGTGAGTCTGAACTGAAAACCAGAATTATTGATAGTCTTTATTCTCTGGAAATCTGCTTTCTTTCTTTTTTTTTTTTTTAAAAAAATGAAAATGCTACTAAAAGAAAAACAGCTGAGTTTCATCTTTGAGTATAGACTACCCACCTTATCAGTACTCTATACATGACCTAATCATTTGTGAATATTCCAGAAGAAGATTCTTAAATACAATAGGCCAAGATTGGCAGCAACCAAATTATAGGAGATAAAGTCCTAAGATTCACTAATTTCAAGCATCTCCCCAGTACTGTACTTGCTTGAGGCTTAAAGTAATATAGCCAGCATCACATCAGAGAAGGCAGATGGCCTGCGTTTAAGGCTGGGTTTGTGTCTAGCCTCCTGAGTGGTCTCCGGAATTCCACTGTTTGTCTGTTGTGTCTGAGAGATAAGATGGTGGGAGTCCCACGCCAGGCTCCCATCAGAGCTTGCACTCTGACTTTGGGATCCGAACAGCTAGCACGAGGATGCAGTGCACAGGGCATTTTCAAAGCAGTAACTCTGGCAATGCTCACAATCCCACAGCAGATACTTTTGTCCAACTCCCATTTTACGGAAGAAAAAAAATGAGACAAAGGGTAAATACTGTGTTTATGTTCCTAGTTGGTAAGAAGAAAATGAAGGATTTCTGCTCAGCTAATCTGAACCCAAATACAGATTCAGGAAAGAGTCATAGTGTTTCTTCTCATGGGAACTGACGATACAAGGTGGCAAAAGCCAGACACACAAGTTTACAAACAAAACCATACTTTTGCAAATTTTCAAGTAACCAAATATCTGTATCTGATTATCTAGTCTTTCTCTTCACAGTTAGCCAGAAAAATCCCCCAGATTCAGTGTTGCTAAGGCAAAGAGCAGACAGAAAGACCTTTACAGCAAATATGCAAGTCTGAACTCTAAGACGTGGCAGCACTGTTTGTCTAGATCAAGGTCAATAATCCATTCAGATTAGTTTCCCATCTGAGCAGAGTAATAAAAACTTGAGACCTGTAAAAGCTGTTCTCCCAAACTGAGATGACATGAACAATAGCATGAAACCTACAAAGTCACTACCACAAGGACAGAGCCAAAGGCTATTGTGCAACTTGGAGAGCCCATTTGCAGTTCCAATGGCACAAGGCTAGAGCCTCTCAAACTTCTGCACAAACATTAGTCACCTGAAGTTCCGGTTACAAATGTAGATTCTAAATCAGTGTATCTGGGAGACTAGTGTGTAATGAGGCCTCAGGTCAGACCAATGTTTCTGGATGAGACTTGTGTCATGCAAGTGACGGTGAATGAGCCCAGTGGTCTCAGAGTAAGCAAAACTAAATTCTGCCACGTTTTATACCCAGAGTAAATGCTTGGGTTATTTCTGTTTCTCCAAATGTCTTACTGGTCTGGTATATTTCCTTCAAACTACAAAATTCAGCATCTCTAACAATGCCTTTCTCACTAAACCTACACTGAGTTTCTCCTTGTGAGATTAAGAGAAAATGAAAGCCCCACCCCCACCCAGACCCAAACCAATGTCTCTATAATGGAAGAGTAAAAGGTTTGGTGTCCTTCATATAATTACATATGTTCAGAGGTCAAATCCTGGTGTGGGAAGTCCTTCTGAATATGTGTTACTTTTGTTGGTTAATGAATAAAAAATCTGCCTTGGTCTGTGATAAGGTAGAGTAGAACGAGGCCAGGGCAGAGGGAGGGGGAAACTAAACTGAATGCTGGGAGAGAGAAGGTGGAGTCAAGGAGACATGCAGTCACTAGAAGGAAAAGATGTGAGCTGCCAGCTGGAACCTTGCCAGTAGGCCACAAACTTCATGATAAAATATAAAATAATGGAAATGGGTTCATTCTAGATGTAAGAGCTAGCTAGCAGTACGCTTACACGATTGGCCAAGCAGTGATTTAAATAATATAGTTTTCTGTGTGATTATTTCGGGAGTCTGGACGGCTGGGAAATGAACAAGTGGCCTCCTATAACAAAGTCGCTGTTAAGCAAAAGAGGTACAGAAAAACATTTAAGTTTGAAGCTTCTTTAGTCAAAAGCTCTGAGAGTAGCTTGCTAGGGCAATGGTTTTCTGGATGACATAATGCAAGATGGATCTTAACATAATACTTCAAGAGCTCATCGAAGAGAAGAGGTTGGACTTTTTAAACAGCTGAGTTTTTACACGGTTCAACATGGTAGCCATGGGCTGTCACAACTACTTTGCACTTTTAATGTGAGGGGTCTGATGTGAAAATACACACTAGATTTCAAACACCATGAAGAAAAGAATGTGAACTCTGTCACTAGTAAACCTTATGCTAGTTTATCTTAATAATGTACCTATATCTTACCAATGTTTGGGGTATGTTGGGTTAAATGCCATATTTTACAGAAAGAGTTATACCCATGTTGGTTTCTGACACTTGGCATAGAACCCAGGATATCAAACATGCTGGGCATATTCCCTACTACTGAGCCACTCATTACATTTTTTTTTTTTGTTATACTAGAGCTTTATGTAGGCCATGCATGTTCTCTCCCACTCAGCTACACCTCAGCTGTATATGTGGTTTACATTCTGTTTCTGTTGGGCTTGGTGCTCAAACTGTCATTTTCAGAGCTTGAAAGAAAAGGAGCTTCTTGTCCCCCCACCTCACAGCTATTGATCCCACAGACGCCTGAGCACATTCAAGTTATGGAAGGCCTGGGCTAGCTTTCCCACAGCATCGCACCAGGTGTTGACTGACGTGAGTGACAGCTGACAAAGGCACTGTGCTTGCTGAATTTTCTATGCAAATATGCCAACACAGCAGTAGCATTTTAGAAGAGTGAAATGATCGAATAATTCTAAAATTCATATTAAAAACTACATTAAACATAAGAACTTGCACACACAGTATATATACTCATTGGGAAGGGGGGCTGTTGGGATGTTACCTTAGTTACTTCTGGGTTTTCAGCCACCATGTAAGTGAAGCCAATGTTCACCAGATCTGTGCCACTGCAGACACACAATATCCGCCCTTCCAGATCATTTTCAGATTTTCCAACAGCTTCAAGAGCAGCCAGGATTTTGGGATCCTGTAGATGTATAAAAATAGGAGAAAATATGTTGGATTGCAGCGTGTGGAGAAAAACATGGTGAAAAGAAACACATTTTGGGTAAAAATATACCGTAAAGGGAAATGGTCCCTAACCCATTTAAAATCCTAGTGAACTAACATCATTATAAAACCTGGAGAGATGAAATTTCCAATAATATAGAGTACCAGAAACCCTTCAGAAGGGCTTTACACTTTTTTTTAACTTTAGAAATCTTGGTTCAATAATGTGTGTGTAGATTTTTGACATAAATCTTATTTATTTGTTTTTGACTGAACATATGTCTTTGTTGTGAGTACCTGGTGCTCAGATGGTTAAAGCTACCACATGGGTTTCAGGATTGGCCAGGGTTCAATGGAAGGGCAGTCAGGGCTCTTAACTGCTGAGCCACACCTATGGTTCCTTTGTCTGGATTTTTGATTGTCACTATAACAGAACTTCAGATTTAGCAAAGTTCAGGAAAGACCATGACTGGTTTGCGTTTGTGCCCATAAACACCCAAGGGGCCTCTTCTCACAGAATGCAGACATACTTACCATGAATAAACACAACATCACCACAGCTACTACCGCAGGCTATTCTTATGAAATGAAGGTGAGACTCTTAAGCAGCTTAGATACAAAGACCAAACATTTTCATTTCTACAATCTATGCATCCTCACATGGAAGGAACACTGTGAAAATTTCTACATAAAACACCACATTTGTTTTCCAGAGGAAATTCCCGAATGTAGTTACGCAGAAAACTTAGTTAACATAAAGGAAGCCAGCTGCAAAATAAATAAACAAATAGGAAAAGAACTTTGCTTTGGACATCTGAAAACGTGCAGGGCAGGTACACTGAAGGAAATAAATACTGTGGTAGAATCTTCTATGAAGAGACATCTTTTAAATTTCTAACATCATTATACATATAGCTTCTTATTCAAACAAACCAATGAAGGAAGATCACTGACTTCTGTGCTCTGGTAGCTTTTCCTTTCTACCAGAGGTTAGCCAAGTTTTCTGTGTGAACTAGCGTCCTGAGTGCACAAGTGAAGAAATACGGGGTACCTCAGCCTTATAAATCTCCACATTCATCAGCCACACATGGAAAGCAAATTACTGATAGCAAGAGAATGGAGAGAGGTTTTAAAATTAATTTCCAGATTAAGGGATCTGTCTCTCTGACACTGATACCATGCAAAGGTTTTGGTTTCCAAGGACTAAAACATTCCTAATATAACTGGAAATATTGCAATCCAAGTCACCTAAGAATTATAGATGAAATGACTACTGTGTCCATCCTTAAACACAAGTTGATGATTTGGGGTGATTAGAAGTGAAATAGAATCCTGGAGATCACTTTTCAAGTTTTGTAAAATCTATGTTTCAAAGACCAGAAGGATCAGTGAGATGCCTCAAAGGGTAAAGGGGCTCACTGTTTAAGCTTGATGACTCCATGTAAAGGTGGATGGACGGAACTAATTCCACAGGAACATCATGGTCTATGCACACTCACGGCCCCAACACACACACACACACACACACACACACACACACACACACACACACGAATGATACCAATCACATTTACCTTTGGTATGGCTGCCAGCCGAATACTGTTGATGAGGGAACATTCTAGCACTTGTCCTTCCTGAAGAGAGAGCACACACCCCAGCAATGAACTTAAATTCTGCCAGCCTCATGGCATAGAGTGCTTAGCAAACATATCTAAAAATAAAATCAATGCTGTACAGAGAAGGGGCAAAATGCAAACCAAGTGATGGTAATGACTTCTAATGATCGGGAAGAAAAGACTCAAACTTCTTATTTCATATATATATATATATACACACACACACAACCCTGAATGAGTAATAAAATATTTACAGATTGTCATTCCACTTATATACAAAATAATGCCTATTTATTATTAAATATGTAGATATAGAAAACATTAAGTATAAATAATTCCAACTTTTATACAATTCCAATTACACCTTTCTTGGTTTGGGCTCCAATGTTCATTAAATGTGAACACTGTGCCACACATCCAATTATGCCCCAGGGTTTAATGAGCTGAACTCTCATTTAATGTGCCTTTTAATTTCAGCTCAAAAATTATTTTCTAGAAAATATTCCTAACTCTCAAGATTAAATCAGACCTACTTTGTCTAAGCTTTTATAACAAAGTAAACTTCTCTTTCACGATGCTCAGTGACTTGAAGCTCTTTTAAAAATGCCCAACTTTGTTCCTCCAGTAGAACCTCTTAGAGTTCACCTGCATAATGTCTTTAATCCCAGCATCCTCAACACCTGGGACAGGAAAACAAGTAGTAAAAACTCTCCAAGGAAAGAGTAAGCATAGTATCCATGCCCTCAGGAGGAATTTGGTCTACCTACTGAGTAAAATGAAACTGCTTGAGCCAGAAGGCAAGCAAGGCTGCTCTTATGCCTTACCTTGCCTTCACTCTTCCAGGTCAGGAAAAAGCCAAATTCATCCACTTTGAAGAGGCAGTTGGGTTCAAACACGAAAGATTCCTGTTAAAAAGAAGTGTGATGGGTTTCATGACTTAACAACATTTTGATTCAATAAAAATTCAAGTATGTTTGGGCGTCCAAACACAGGGCAAAGAATAATCACTGTTTGTATCTGGATCCTCACCCTCCGTTTCTGATGACGCTGTGGACCATTTAGGACACTGTGCACCCTTTTTCTTTATCAAAAGGCTCATCTATGTAACAGAAACCCTTCCTCTAGAACACACTCAAATTACTGACATCGATGATGCCTTGGGTTTACACAGGAAAGGGTTTCCTGAAGGTCACAGGAGAGAAACTCCTGAAAGATAATTGAGTGTTGCTTGTTTGCCCTCTAGAGAGAGGACACACAGCTGCCTGTCACTGATCCATACCAACACTAGCCCTGGGATGCATCACCACAAGCCCTCTGGGACTTCTGATGCACGATGCATTGAGTACCATTGCTGTGAACTTTGACTCCAGAAACTCAATGAAAACCACAGAACCAAAGCTTCAATTGAAAAAGAGGGCTCTCCAAACACACACCACAGCAGATCCGCCCTATGTGCCAATGGATTCCTGGCCCACTGCATTTAGGAACACAAGGAAAATCTGTCAGTGAGAGAAAAAGAGTGTTCGGGAAATGAACCCAGATGCTATGTCCCTCTGTTTGCATAATTCCGTGACACGGTTCTGTGCGTCAACAAATCTAGGCATTCTTCTCATGAACTAAAGAAGCCAACTTCCTACATCATCGCAATGCCAACAATTAGGAGCCTGTCCTTTCCGCAGGGAAAAAGCATCACTAAATAAATAGCAATTACAGGATTAACATTTGAAGAAAGGCACTTCAGATGCTTAGTTTCTCAGATCCAGATTTATCTTTCTAAATTCCAGGAAAACAACAACATTCATCAAGGCAAATCCAACGTCAAGAGATGGCCACCATAAGATGGCAGAATCAGGGGATCTGGCAGCCCTGAATGAAGCTAGCCTTTAATCTATTTGTGTAGTTTTCTGGCAAAGAATCACTGTAAGTGTTCAACTCCCACACCAGGCGGTGGGAACTCCACGTCAGTACTGGGAACTGCAGACAGCAATAAATAAGACAAAGGCAAAGGTAAGACCTGTGCTTTTCGAGACAAAATTCAATTCACCATTGTCTATTTACTTGCTCCGAAAGACCCTTTCTGTCTCAGAATCTTACCTAATCAAAGTTTTTACCCACACCTTTTGGGTTAGTTGTAGCAATTAAATGAGCCAGGGGATGCAAGGTACACAGTGCAGAGTCACAACTCAGCAAGCTACAGCCTATGGTATTGTAACCATGGTAGCCTTTTATGAACAAGTATTTGGCAGTAAGTTTGTGATTTGACCTTGAGTAGCTGATGATTCCTTTTTCTTGAAATGATTTCCCCCTCCTTACCCTGACCAAGCCCCACTTCTCTAAGGTCACTTCCTGCCTTTTCCCTGTACACCCCAACTGCATATCCTTCACACTTGGTTCTTGGACTTCTCATTTCCACCGTGCTCTTAGATTTCTGTAAATCACATGGCTACAATACCCACGGGTTACTGCTGCCTCCCACGTTTACAATAGCAACCCAGTTACCCGCGAGGCTGAAATCAGACATTTAACTCTCCAGTGGCCGTCCCCACTGGGATGTTTCAGAATTATCATGTTCAGATCTGACTTTCTGCCTCCCTCCCTCTTTTCTGAGCAGCTCTATTGTCACAAGCTGTCCTTACTTCAACAAATGTCACCAGTGTATCTGGCTCGTCACCCTACAGACTTACTCACTGTGCCTGAGAGTCATTCTTGGCTTTCCTTCCTTGTTTTCTGCTCATGATCATTAATAAGTCTACTTTCACAGTACTTATGTGATAATGACCAGCTAACTCCATCTCCACCATATGCCCCTGGTTCTAACATCTGTTCCCATTTCTGTGAATTCTTCCCACTTCTACACTGTTTATCCCACAGCAGCCGTGTTGATTCTTTTTAATTTCTTTTAACCAGTTCTCTAAAATCCTGAACTAATGAATCTCCATTATATTTAGGAAAATTTTCAACTAAAGTTGGTCTAATAAGTCCTAGGAACATCCAGGTCCTTTGTATCTCACTTTCTGCCCTGTGATCTTGTGGCTCACTCACTACCAACAAAATGGTCTTCCTTAAAAACCTTCAGTGATTTCCAGCCTCAGGACCTTTGCACTTCTAGCTCCACCTCTTCAGAAATGTCTCCCTAGTGCCCTTGGTGTATCTGGCTCTTTATCTTAACGTCCCCCACTTTAATGACTGATCAAGCCCCCTTCAGAAAGGCTCCCCAATCTCCTTGCTATGTGTCTGATTTCCTGACAAAGTATCTTCCTTCCTTCCTTGCTAACACTGAATGCTGTCTGCTGTTACGTCATCTCCTGACTGACTGGCTCACACGCTAGAATGTAATCTCCATGAGGAACGCCCTTAAGGGGTCTTGTGTGTCTCTAAGTTTCTTTCACTTCAAATGCTTATTTCAAAATCATCCTAAAACTAATCCACTCATGAAAGGATGAATGTGACAGGTAACTTTCTCAAATAAAATATTTTGCTACAGGCCAGTATGTAAAGAGAGAGAGAGAGAGAGAGAGAGAGAGAGAGAGAGAGAGAGAGAGAGAACAAGATAAGAAAATTGAGCAAAAAGAAGCAAAAAACAGTAGAAGAGTAAAATAGAGGAAAATGTTGAAACACTTGGAGCTAGCTGCTAGACGATTCCCCCAAGCAGACAACAAAATCCTTGGGGTCCTCATCAACTAAAATAAGATGAAATATTTATAAAGGGCCTATCTGGCTCATGAGATAAAACCCTATTTGTTATTGGGAGAAGCCATGTCCAGGGTAAAAGTCTTCCCAGGACCTCCCCTAAAAGTTCTCCCTGACTGACTACAATAAAATGCCTTAGAGAAGTCTGGTGTAAGTCTGATCCGATGGAGGTGGGTGGTCCTTGGACTTCCCACAGGGCAGGGAACCCTGATTGCTCTTTGGGCTGACAGAGAGGGGGACTTGATTGGGGGAGGGGAAGGGAAATGGGAGAGGGTGGCGAGGAAGAGATAGAAATGTTTAATAAATAAATTAATTAATTAATTAAAAAATAAAAATAAAATAAAAGCTGAGCCAGGCGAAAAAAAAAATAAAAAATAAAATAAAATGCCTTGGCTTAGCCTAGAGGCTTCCTGACCAAACATATCCTAAATGCCTACGAAATTTCAGGGCCCAGATCTGAGGGCTAAGTGACAACCAACTGAAAGGAAGTAGCGCAAACCTACTTAGGTTTCTACCTCCTACCAGCAAGTCAAGCACTGGGCCTCTACTGGTGGCAAATATATACAATCTATGTGATTTTTCACCAGCAGTAGTTTTATATTTCATAGAGGTACTTTCAGACTAGAACTTAGGCTATGGCACCCTGGCCAGACCATAGTGATAACCAAGACCCATAGCCAGGTACATTGTCTACCACCTAGGGAACTGTGGAGGAGAGGACTGGAAAAGGAAGCCAGACTTGGTCTCCTTTGCAAATCTAAAAGGTAGTAACTAAATCTGCTGATAAGAAAACAAACCAGAGCAGGGAGCCTGGGTTTTCATTTCTCTTCTGCAAAGCTACCCCCTGGAGAGTTCAAGGGCCCAGTTGGTTAACCAGCCCAACTCTTACTTTAGACCACGGGGAGTCTAGGCTGGAAAGGGCCAGGAATTCTTGTGGAAATTCTGAACAAGTGGCAGCTAGAGGTCACTTTTCTTGAAAGAGGCATAAGCAGCACTCTAGTCGCTAGCACTGCTGTCAGAATTCTATTTCTGGCACTAGGATCCCTGGTCAGAAGGCATGTGCCACTCAAGGCTTCTGGAGACAGACACTTACCACCTCATCAAACATGGAGGGCATGATAAGCTCTATGCTATTTTTTAGTGGATGCTATCTTCACAGTATTCGATAGCACAGCTTAACAAAATATTCAAATTGATTTAATACTTTTCCATTCTTTCAACTTCAAAAGATATTCTGTCAAGTAAAATTTAATTCCCTTTCTCCTTTAAAGGAATCCCAGAGAACTCAGCCAGCTGAATAAAAAGGAGGGTAGATAGGTGGCTATCCAGGTAACAAATACATGAGTGCGTTTGTATCTGTACCTCATGTGTGTGGTTACACATGTACATGTGTGTGCATGTATGTGAGATCCAAAGACTAATGAGCTGGACTTATGTCAATTGCCTATATATTGATATAGGGTCTCTTGCTGAACCCAGAGTTTGCCAATTTATCTAGTCCTGCTAGCTAGCTTACCCTGGAGATCCCCCATCTTTGCTTCCCAAGAGTGAGTGGTGGGGGATCAGAATTTAGTTCCTTACACTCGTTCTGCACACATTTTGCCCATGGAGAAATCTCCCTAACCCCATAAGTTTGATTTCAAGGTAGACTATAGTTCTTTCTTTCCTGTCCGCCCTTTCACCATGGTTACCCAAGTTAGCCTATAATGTCGATGTTTATATGGTAGGCTTTGAGAGACAAACTATGATAGTCATGTCTTATTTCCAGCTATGGCCAACTTTTCTGTATAGGCTTGTATGTGGTATAATTATACTTTACTTGAACAGGAGGGGTGCAAGACTTCTCTTTTGCATTTGTGACTGGGAAGATTCAGATGTGGAGGAGTGAATGGAGAGAGGGCTTTTGTATTACATCACAAGTTTTACATGGCTGAGATGGAGGACTGTGATGATTTGAACGACAATGTCCACATAGACTTTGGGATTTGGATATTTGATCTCCAGCTGGTAGTACTGTTCACTTAGGTTTAGGGTTGCCTCACTAGAAAAAGTATGTATAGCACACATAATAATAAAAAAAAAACAGAAACAGATATTTGGGTTCAAGCTTAAGACCAGAAAAAAAATCAGCCAACCACTAAGGGAGACCTTTTACCTCCACCAAATCTTCAGATTGAAAGAGCAGGATCCTGTCTCCATTAATCCTCAGATTCCACCCTCCAGTGAGTTCCTGTCTCCTCCCCCTTTATATTCCTCTCTTTGCCCAGCCAAATTGCTCCTGTCTCCCCTTTCTAGTGCTGGGGTTAAAGGTGTGTGACTCCCAAACACTGGGATTAAAGTGTAAGCCACCAACAAGCCAACAAGTCAAGCAAAGGACAGGCATTCATAAATAAGACTAAGTCTCCAAAATATAATATGTACTCACTCATAAGTGGCTTTTAGACATAAAGCAGAGGGAAAAAAGTCTACAATTCACAATCCCAGAGAACCTAGACAACAATGAGGACCCCAAGAGAGACAGAGACATACACAGATCTAATCTACATGGGAAGTAGAAAAAGGCAAGATCTCCTGACTAAATGGGAGCATGGGGACCACGGGGAGGGGAGAGGAGAAAAAAACATATAGCTCAATAAAAACAATTTTTAAAAAGAGGAAAAAAAAGAATAATTCTCCATGTATTATTTGGGGGTCACATGGCAGGATCCCAAAGAGTAACACTATGCCTGCACCTTCCCTGCTATGAAAAACTCATATCCCTTTGGTACCATAAACTCAAATTAACTTCAAGTTTCTTTAACTTCTTTCTTTATGTTGCTTTTGTGGTGGGATTTTGATTCATTCAGCCAACAACTTTTGGGGCAGCAAGCCCTAGGGCGTGGTCTTATCTGCCTATGACAACTTAAAAACTGAGGGAGAGGGTTTCACATCTCTCTTGCTCTTACATTCTTGTGCTCTTGGGTGAGCAGAGCAGAGCAGGTGGTGAAGAGACAGCTTGCAGTTGGTGCTCTTCACCCCTGGGCAGAGCAACTGGACAAAGGCAGCTGGATCAGCAGCGACATCTGATTTGTTCTCCATCTGTAAATTTGTCTTTTTCATTGCACCCCTTAGTAAATTGGTTATTAGACCTTCGTTATGGTGTTTTTTCACAGTGATAAAAAGTAACGAATACAAGGACATTCAAAGGAGGTGGCACTCTACAGTGGTTTGGGGGCTCCACCCTCCTCTCTACAGAAACCTGCTGAAGCATCTCGGTAGTCAGGCTGACTAACCTTCTTGACCTTAACTTTTCCTACCTACCTAAAAATGAATAAAACTGACACTAATCTCAAAGGACATTCAAAGAACCAAGCGGAGTCTAAGGAGTTGGGAAAAGGTGAACACTGAATAAGCAAGTGGCTGTGACTATGAGAAAATAGACGCAAAGGAATTTATGATTTTGCATAAGGCGTTTCACAAATACTACCTCACTTAACACTAACAAGAACTCTACCAGGCTTTAGTAGATTTGCCACAACAGCGCAAATGTGCCAATCACCATGAACCCACCTCAGCTGGGAGTACTTGGAATGCGGTAGACAAGAGAGGAGCACAAGGTTGATTGTGATTTTAATGTCCAGTGGTTACCACCATAATCAGCGCATCTTTACATAGGGGAGAAGATGTTCACAGCCATTTCTTCAAGACCATAGCCAATGAGAAACAAACCCAAGATTTGCGCCAGCTTCTGTGATTCTGAGTCACTGTCACTTTTACTGTCTCAACCCTAGACAGAAATCCATTGTGCATCTATACCACATTTTCTTTATCCATTCATCAGATTGACACCCAAAGTACTTCTGCTTCCTGGATATTGTGAGCAGAAGTGTAATGAACACGCATATGCGGCTACCTCTGTAGGAGGGTATAGGCTCCCTTGGCTATATGTCCAGAAGTGATACGGCTGGGTCATATGGTAGTTCAGCTTTTTTTTTTTTTGAGAAACTTCCAGTCTGACTTTCTAAAGTGGCTGCTCTAGTTTATTTCCCCACCAATAGTGTGTAGGGTTTTCCTTTTCCATTTCCTTAACAGCAATTGTTGTCATTCATATTCCTAGTGGTGGCCATTCTGACTAGGTGAGATGGACTTTTAATGGAGTTTTAATCTACGTTTCCCTAATTGCTAAGGCTATTGAACATGTTTTAGAGTATTTACTAGTCATCCGTATTTCTTCTTTTAAGAACCTCCTGTTCAGGTTCACACCCTATGTTTTGTTTGGATTGTCTTTCTTGATGTGTATATTTTTATTAGTTCTTTGTATAGTCCAGACACTAATTTTTTGTCAGATCTATGAATGGGAAAAATTTTTCTCCCTTTGCATGGGCTGCCTCCTACTCAACTGACAATCCCCTTTGTCATTTAGTTTCATGTTATTTCATTTGCCAACTGATAGTCTTACCCCAGTGCTGCTGGAGTGCTACTCAGAAAGTCCTTACTTGTGTCTCCCTGTTAAAGTAGCCTGCCTATTTTTTCCTCTAGCACTTTCAAAGTGTTAAGTTTCCTGTTGATGTCCTTGATCCATTTGTCAAAGTGTGAGGTCTGCTGTTGAGGTCCTTGATCCATTTGTCAAAGTGTGAGGTCTCCTGTTGAGGTTCTTGATCCATTTGTCAAAATGTTGATGTCCTTGATCCACTGGAAGGTGAGCTTTGTGCAAGGTCAGTGATAAGGATCTAGTTTCATTCTTGTATATATTGACATGGTTTTCCCAGCACCATTTGTTGAAGATGCTGTCTTTTCTCTAACGTGTATTTTTGATATCTTTGTAGGACAGGATTTTTAATGAGGGAGTTGAGTGTTCATATTTGTGCCATAAATCTTGTAAAATTTTCATTCAGATACTAGCACCAAAAAAACCACCCCAGTGACCTACTTGTACACCAATGTGATGGATGCTGTGACTTAAGACCATTCCTTCTCCTCCACACTCTGGCATCAGAACACCTGAACTGCACCTGCAACACATCTCTTCCAACTTCTTAGGATATTTGCTGCTCATACTAGATGCCTTAATTTAATATTTTTCTATGTTTATGTTTTCCCTACAAGTCCCTTTATTTTACCTAGCAGTATGTATTTTTACAATATAGCTTCCTTTAGACTGTGATAGAAACATACAAGCATAAAATATCTTATGATCACTAGAAGCAGCTCGATGATTAGATAAATCTAACCCCCAAGGTGATGGTGAGAAAAAAACATACTTCTTCGTTACTGACTAGAGATAAAAGCATCACGTACACCTCCCCCAGGTTACCTCACGGTACTAGAGAATTTGACACAGAAACTGAACCAAAGCCAGACATGGTGGGAAATGCCTGTGATAACAGCAGTCAGAAGGCTAAGGCAGGAGGACTGAGTGGTGGAGGCCAGTCTGACCTATATAGGCAGGCTCTGCCTTATTAAAGTAAAACAAAGGCACAATATAATATTAACAAAGTAAATATTTGCCAGTTGTTACTATAACACACTAATAACTCTTAGTGCTGTTAATAGAGATTATGTATTAGCAAATGAAAATTAATGTAAAAACTACCAGCCTTATTTTACAGATGAGAACACTGATCTTAAGTGAAGTCTGGCCAGCTGTCCAAGAGGATACAGATAACAGAAGGTGGGGCAGAGCTGTATCTGCATTTAATAAGGGAACGCACTTCTGTTTTGTGAGTTGGGTCAGAAAGAGCAGTATTCCTGGGTGTATATATTTCCTCTAGCCTAGAATACAAATCTGTGTATAATGAAAACCCAAAATTTATAAATTATTGCTGAATTAGACCCACTGAAAGTTTGTATTCTCTGTAATGATCTGCTTGAGTCTGTTCTTCTCCACCCCAGATGACTTTCCTTGCAAGCCAGTCTCTGGTCAACTTTCATGTCACGCAGCAGCTGGCACAGAGAATAAGTCATCGGACATCATGTCTATTCATTTCCTCAAGGTTAGAAGTAGCCGGTGCTCTTAATTGTCAGCACTGTGATGATCCACATGAGCCCCTAGTGAAATTCAGTCTATTAGAAGCTTCTCATGGCAGGAGGCGGACTCAGGGATTTTACAGCTTTCACCAGGTCCTCAGAGGGTCCCTTTGCTCCTTGAGGTTACAAAAGGGTAAAGGATTGATTGAGGTAGGCATGTTTGGTAGTGGAGCTGCTCCTAGATAGCCCAGTGATGTAGTTGCCTTTGAGTGGTCTATGTTCTCAGATGTAACCAAGGTCTTGAACACAATTTTTCTTTCGTCTGCTTGCGCTTTCTCTACTGGGAATAAATTGTTGTTGCATCACCTCTCTCCTTGAAAAATTGCTCAACAGAGTTGGAACTTCCTTCCGTTTCATTGATGGTTAAAGACAGTGAGCTGGAGAGAGCAGTCCTGTTAAGGAGCCCATGCTCTGTGCCTGACAGGATGCTCACACTCAGGGTGGGAGAGCAAGCCAATGGGTTACACAGCAAGTATCAAAATGTTTTTCTGGCCTCCCATATCTCATAGAAACAGAAATGAAAACCTCACAAGAAACAACTGTGAGCCTCTGAAGTGCTCATTTTTAGCTAGGTCTGTGAGACGTGGAGGATGCTCTTGTCTGGTGTCAAGTGGAAGATGTCATCCACTCCTTTCTTTTCACCCCTACCTCAGAAATGAATGGCAGCGTTAGCCTAGGGGCCACTGAAAGCAAGGAAAGCAAACCACGTTTCCTGAGCTTTTGAGCTACATTTGTTGGAAATAGAAAGTTGGTCTGATGCTGTTTAGCAAAGTGCTATGTTCTGGATGTGCCTGACCAGGTATATTCATATATTGTGTTCCCGTCCCCTAAATTGATGGTAACCGGAAGTGGGAACTTTGGGGAGACAAATGGAGCAGAACCCATAAAATAGGCTCCAGAGATACCCCTTATCCTTCTACCACACGAAGAGTCAGCCATAAAGTACCATCTACACATTGTGACAACGCTGCCAGCAGGTCTCAGTCTGCCAGTGCCTTCATCTTGGACTTTTCAGCTGCAGGGATGTGAAAAGTAGATTGTTTGCTAACTGCTATCTAGTGTGTGCATTCTGAAGAGACCAAGATACAGGTCTTGGCAGTGTCCTCGTTTTGTGGGGCAGGCATGACCTCAATGTGATTAGAACCTGGCAAGGAAGGGAACCCTTAGTTTCGTTACTGACAAGAAACAAACTGTCCTCAAGGGCTTATCGTGGCTTCATCAGTAGCAGTAGATTTCTGTCTTTTCCTTTACCAGAACAAAGATGCTTAATCTCTGCAGCTTAACTGATAATCAACTGGGGAAGCCAACATCTCCACGTCTGTTTCTCTTTGTCCTTCTTTCCCCATAGCACCTCTGGCGTGGGCATTGTCAGGTCAATGGATGCTCAGATTCCCAGGGGCCTCTTGCTACAGTGGGATGCTACTGCGGGTGGCCCCTGATTCGCGACACAAGAAGCATAAAGCATTCAACAACTACCTGTCCACATACAGAAGACAGAGCAACAATGAAACAAGCCTGCAAGCAACAAAGTAAGTTCCATTGACTTTCAAGGACAGGGAACTTGTCACCTTATTCAAAATTGAATAACTAAGGGAAGGGCAAACTGAAGGGGGCACCTTATTCCAAGCTCTGGAGGCAGATAAGTAGGATTTATAATAAGCATTCCAACCAATATGAGAGGAATGTCCTGAACCTTCAAATTCCACAAACAACAGATTTATTTTTAGATGTATTTCAAATATGATAGAAAGCTGATGAACCCCTTTTAATGGTAAGCATCTCTAATTAAAATGATTTGTTCCAGAATAACACATTATACCAAGTAATTAAAAACACTTGTGTCTGAAAAGGTAGATATAACAAAGAACATTTTCCACTCCTGCACTGTGGACATGACGATAAGGAAAGGGGCATGAGTAGACTGGACTTTCATGTCCTTTTCACAGAATGTACTCATCCCTTCTTAACCACACGGCCTTTGAAACTGCTCTTCACAGCAGCTCCATACATAGCCCCTCTCTGGCTCTTTGTTTTCTAGAATAGCTCCCCCTGGGTCTCAAATCCACAGTCCCCGCTGGAGCCTGGGAAGGATGCTGGCTCTGCACCTCTTCTTCATGTCTAAGCGAAGGTTCAGCAGATGCTGTAGCAGCATCCGCAGACACTGTGACCACCCAGGGATACCCTGGTGAGCAGTCAGTCTTGTAACACAGCAGCAGGGTCCTGGTGACTCCGTATGTGACCTTCCCAACAGGAGAAAGCACTGCTGAGTCTTTAGACCACCAAGCCAGAGACACTATGAGAAACGAGCTTGATTGAAAACCTGGCCACACGCCTGTGACAGAGGAAAGGGAGAAGTCAAGAGGAGGCAGCGGAGGCAGCAGAGCATTCTGGACCACAGTCCAGCAGAAACATGCAAAAGAAGAGAAGAATGAGACTGGGCCCCAGGGTCTCACAGAGGAGCACTTCTTGTATAGGAGCGGCACCAGGTGGGGGCAGAGGGCAGGAGCCTCTCTGGAGAAGCCTCAGGTGGGACAGGCCAGGCCACCTCTTAGTTACGTAGTGTTTGCTTATTCACTGTGAGTACCCAAAGGAACTATGTGAGAAGCAGTAGCCCTATGCTGGCTGCAGACGGTGGACTACACACCTCCTGGCAAGTTTCTCTTGAAGGGAGGTTCAAGTGACCCAGCTCTACAGCAGCCGTCGGGTATATCTTTGGTTGCTTCCTTTCAATATTCAGCGCTGTAATGATTTCAGCCACATAAGGCTGATACTTCCGGGTCATGCTGGTACAGGCAAGCCCTCAGGCAGAAGTGCCTACTGGCCCTGGGGGATGTTAAAGCTCCCCCGCCCCCACGTATGACTCAGCTAAGCCCTTGTGCGCATGCGTGAGTCCCATCATCTGCCTACGACATAGCCACGTCAACCTTTTGTGTGCATACTCTAGGCAGCTTTTAAAAGCCTGGCGCCACCATCCTCTCTCTCAGCACACTGACTTCCCAGGCCTATGCACGCCCCCTCTAATAAACTCCTAAGCGGGTTTGTTGTGTGTTCCGTGATTCCTTCTCACTCACACTAGGTAATTTCAAGCTCCAGTTCCCTGGTCTCCTTAAAATTCTTCAAGATTTAGGAATCATTTAATCTGTCATAAATTTGTGTCAGGGATCTGTAACTTAGGAATTGGTACTTCACAGTAAGTACTTCTTAAATGTCATCCACGGGTTAGAGCCTGAACTTCTTGCTGGCGTAGAGTAATAAATAAGTAAATCTCTGCTGCCAGATCTCATGCGTCCTGGAAATTTTGAAAATAAAGAGAAACCAAAGAAAAACTTTGTAGTAATAAATGCAAAGATTTAAAACATGGAAGTGTGAGGTAGAATAATCAAGAAGGCTTGGAGAAAGTAACATCATTTGGCCAGGAAGCGGGGCGTTGGGGGCAGGGGGGGGAGACAGAAGATGAGAATAAAGGCAGAATACAAATGCCTAAAAGTCAGAACATGCCTGCCATATTCAGAAAACAGTAAAATGGTGGGTCACCCAGATGGTTTACATACCACAAAAAGGACCTAGAAAATGATTTGTAATTAGGTATGAAACTACAGAAGGTGCACACTGTGATTTACAAAACACAGCCCAGCTGATTTATGCACTATCACGGCAAAGCTAGGTGGGTATTTTTCAACTAAGGAAGCTGACTCTTATTGAGGTTAAAATAGACAAGGTCACACCTCTGTCCAGCAAAGCCAAACTTAGGCCCATTTCTGTGCAGCTCCAAACCCACCCCTTATCTAACTCTGTAGTTTAAGCTTCTGGAGAGAACCCTTTGGCAAAATCTTTACCCCAAATCCCACTTACTGTGAGAATCTTTTCTTTATTTGCCAACGCCATCCAGGCAGCTTTGCCCTGGTGAGCAATACCAGCCCAGGAGCCTCCGTGCCCCTCCCCAGAACCCCAGGGATCACTTTCCCTCTTGAGTACTTGTGAGAAGACACACTAGGCAGGAGATAGAGCAGGGGCTGTGGAGCTGTTTTCAGGGGGATGATTTAGACCGGAAGGGCAGCGCAAACTCCTGGGAAGTGTCTCTGCCCCCCTACAACACTTAGGCTCTGACAAAGTGCACTTCTGAGTCATCCACTCATTAGTTGTGGCTTTCAGAGAAAGAATATTAGAAATCACATACCTCTTAATGATTTACTAAGATCACTGTCGTTTATTAAAAAGATGGGCATCCTTGCTGAAAAGGTATTAAGTTAACTCCCATCAATAGAAAGGAAACATTATGTTCATTTTACCTACCTTTCCTTCCCCGAACAATTAGCAACGGGAAAATCCCTGGGTAAGGCTTCACTCCCCTAACGGCTCATTTTACTGATCATTAGGGAGCCGGTTGGTGCTGCCAGGGGCACTTAGTGGCAATTACATAAAAAATAAATTCTTTCTGTCCTTATTTTCCTAAAAAGATTGGATTAAAAACCTGGTGGCATTATCATTATGGTCTAGAATACCTAAAGTAAATGTTGAGCAACAGAGTAGAAGAGGTCCGTGGGGCCTGGCTGTGGCGCGGTTGCATAGTGCCGGCTCGGCAAGGATGAGGCCTCGGGTTCACAAAGGTAGGCATAAAATCCATTTGCACGCAAACAGATCTTTGATTCTAGCTTCTTTTATTGAATGTTAGGAAGACTGCTTTTAATTATATATTTTTTTTATTCATACTTATATACTTATCATGCGAAAATGGTTCTGTGCTGGCAGCCATTCTGTGTCATAAGATGTAGCTGTGATTCGAGTGTGGTCTCCTTACCAAAAGCCAGTTCTGGACCATGGATCCACTGTTACTTCTTGCTGGCTGATCCATAGCTCTTCAAATGACCTGAATCTTTCTTTCTTATCAACTCTGGAAAATAACCTCATTTAGCCCTCACCACTTCACAAGCATCCTGAGGTTTTCAATGCTGACGTCAAATGCTGTGTACACACTGTTCCTGGCCCAGACAAAGGCTCAACGGAATCTGTGTGTCCAGGGCTAGGGAGACGGCTCAGTTGGTAACGAGCCTGACTTGTAGGCATGGGGATCTGAGTTTGGATCTCCAGAACCCAAGCAAAAAGCCAAGCGCAGTGTATGTGCCCTGGAACCCCAGTGCAGGAGAGGGCTGAGACAGGGAGTTCAGAAGCTCGCTGGACAGCCAGCCTAGTTGTGGAAGCCTACTTCCCCCTTGTCTGATGGTCAGAGAGTTTGAGATTGCTCGGAATTGTTGACAACAATCAGGGCTACACATCCTGACTCAGGCAGATCCACGCCACCCTGACCAGTGGTCAGGATATTCAAGTATACTTCTGCTCCTTCTTTTTTAACAGGAGGCTTAACCTTGGGAATGGCTGCCTTCAGGATAGTTGGTCTAGGGTGGGTTCACTGCCTAAACAATAGAATGTTTTTCTCATGGATTAATTGCTTGATGGCTCAAAGTATTGAAGCAAATAACTGTTCTAGTTTCCTTCATATCTGTTAAAGCAGCCTTTTGTCTTCTTCCCCCTGTTGTATTGGGTATAAAAGAGGACGGAAAATTAACTGCTGACGATTTTAAGTATTCACTGGAATTCCCCTACCCACGGTATCCTATGTTTTCTGTTTAATTATTTTTATTCATGTCTTCTTGCCCTTTACTGACTCTTATAATCCCCATGCCCCTACCCTGGTATTTTTGTCAAGGCTGGTCCCCGACACCTGGTCAAAAGGATGACTTCATGTTAGGAGAGAGACCCTCTCAGGAAATGAGGCTGGAGAGCAATTAGAGAAAGACACCCAACATCTGCCTTATACACACACACACACACACACCTGTACTAACAAGTACATATAATACATGCATGAATACAACACACACACACTGAAAAAAATCTGTATGTACCAAGGAAAAAAAGTTTATTTCCAGGAAATTTTCCTTTCTTTATCACAACTTCCTGCTTGAGGGAGATTAGCAGTAAAGAACTTTAGAAGCATTTAATTTCCTATCACTGTCTAGTTAGTCTAAAATCCCTCATCTTACCATTGCCTCGTGGCTCACAGGCTTGAGCTCTATCTGTCCTTAGAATCACTGGGACAGTTGTTGAAATACAGACTGGAATAAGCAAGTCCACTGAATGTCTCATTCCGTAAGTCAAGGAAGGGCCTCAAAGTCGGCTTTCCTAACATGTGGATGCTACTGCTGCTGGAGATAACTGCACTTCACTTGGAGACCCACTGCAGACTGGCTGGCGTGGAGCCTCTGCTCAGACTCTGTCCAGTCTTTGGAACCTCAAGCAAGGAGTTCAACCACTCTAAGCCCCTGTTTTTCAGACCACACAATAAGGCTGAAAAACCTAATTAGCAGGGCTGTTATGAGTCTTACAGGAAATCTTTGCACACCTTTCTCCGAGCACTGAGTCCAGATCTAGTGGGAATGGGCGCTCGCTCAGCAAGGTACACATTTCTCCTGAAAGGATGAAAGGAGAAAATGCCCATGGTGGCTAGTAGACATGTTGACTGAACTGGGAGAGGGGGTACCCAGAGATTTGATACAGTATCTCTTTGGGGTATGGATGTGGGGGTATTTCTGGGAGACATTAGTCGTTGTGGTGAAAGATTGATTAGGATGGTCTATTCTCACTAATGTATGGTACCAAGATTCTGGGAAGACTCACAGATCAGATGAGGAAGGATCTGTTCTTTCTCTCCAGGTCTTGGTTACTGGTGCCCTGGCCCTTAGACTTTTAAATTGGAGGGGATTCACACACATTGGCTTTCTGCTCTCAGACTTCTGGTGTTTAGACAGGCCTCCAGCTTGTAGAGTCTATAATGTAGACAAAAGGTCACAGACTTCACAGCTTCTGGATTCAGGAGCCAATCCCTCATAGCAAACCTCTTCCTATGGATTGCAAATATCCTCCCAATTCTTCTACTAGAGAACCCTGCCTGACCAGCTCAGTGCCTCCTCTAAAACCTTCAACAAGTGGCAGAAATTAAAATCATCCTAAAATTAAAATTTTAGGAACAGAATTAATTCACACAAGATCACATGGGAAATTAATAACACAAGCAATTTTCTTAAAGGATTTAAAGTTACTTTTTGCTTGTTTATTTTTCAAGACAGGGTTTCTCTATGTAGCTCTTGCTGTCCTGGAACT
Source organism: Microtus pennsylvanicus (assembly GCF_037038515.1). Classification (NCBI taxonomy): domain Eukaryota; kingdom Metazoa; phylum Chordata; class Mammalia; order Rodentia; family Cricetidae; genus Microtus; species Microtus pennsylvanicus. The sequence goes on along the minus strand of NC_134580.1, from coordinate 113,912,526 downwards.
CACTCTATAGACTAGGCTGGCCTGGATCTCACAGAGATTCACCTGCCTCCCAAGCGCTAGGATTAAAGGCGTGCACCACCACCCGGCTAAAGTTACTTTTTATAGTACCATCTATTTCACTGGACTGCTGATCCTCTCACCACGGATGAGTGCTATTAATCCCATAGTTAAAGCATATGCATTGACGGAGCCTAGAAAATGAGCAGGGTGGAATTTGAACTTCCTCTCCAGTCAGGAGAGCAGGGGGGTGCACTCCTCTCTATAATTAAAAGCATGCCCTTGCTACCATTACCCTATTCACCTGTAGCCCAGACAAACGACCTGAACTAAGTAACGTCAAGCTTCTCCTATTTACACTGCAGGCTGAAAAGGACCCAGAGAGAATCCAGCTCTGTAATTTTGCCATTAGAGTTTTAATTAAATTCTTTAGCACAGCTCAGTGACACGTGTGCAAGGCCCGAGCAGCAAGCAGAGCTACTCCCTTACATTTTAATTGTATTGACTCACTGTTTACAGACTTGCTTCCTGTTTTGTTTCCATGAGTTCTGTGTAAATTAAAATCATCCCAGACTTCCTTCACACTTTCCTAATGGATGCGTCTCGTCTCGCCTCTTCCCACAAACAAGCTGTCCTTGTGCCCTGCGAGTGGCGAGGATGGCTCCCAGTACCGACTGTCAAACTATTCTGTGGCTGAGATGCTTCCATTACCTGATGAAGTACAATTACCTCTTTAAAAAGAAAAGCAAGCTCAAAGAAACCGGAGAAGAAAATGAGACTAGCAAGCAAAGAAACAAGGACAGGAGTGATTTCACTCTGCAGCAAAGGCCGACACAGAGATGTAAAGGGGAAAGGAAGAGAAAGGGCTGAGTTCAAAATGCATCAAAGACAGAAAATGCAGAGCTAGATGTAAGGGAGTGAGGGGAAAGCACCCGGCGTTATCATCAAAACTGACTTGCTTTTCATCTCTGTCATCATTTCTCCTATCTAGTCTGCCACCTAGTTCTGAAAGCACCCCTTCGCGGGAGCATTGCGCTTACTTCCTGTGTGCTAAGAGGACAAGGTACAGCAGTTGTGACAGCATCTCTCACCACAGCTAAAACATGCATGCGCTGTTTGTTTTCAATGTTTGGTGTTTGTTTACAAAAAGGTGTGTCGAGCCAACTCTCCACCTGGTCAACGGACCCGGGTCTGTGGGAGCACCTGATGTTAGCTGTCACACTCCTTCACCTCCCTGCTTCCAATCATTTGCCGTCTGTACCGTATTCTCCCATCTCCGGTGCTGAGACAGGGCTGCCTGTGATTGCTGTGGCCTACACAATGCACCATGATGGACTTTGGAACAAAGCTGCCCTGGTGCTTCCAAGAGGATTTGGGTGATTTGGGTGAGATGGAAGTGTGGCTTTACTTCCACCAAAGCTTTGGGCTTGTCAAAGCACTGATACTCAGAACTACAAAACACATAAACACCACTCGCCATCTTGTGTTTCACTTAACTCAATTTTATCCACGTTTGCCGCCCAAGGATGGGGAACAAATAAATCATTCAGCAGAATCATATTACAGAAACCATGAAAAAATTCCTATGTACAATTTTTAAAGAACAATAGTGAGCACTCTTAATTGCTCCTGCACACACAGGTCTAACATCATAGTATAAAAATAAACATAATTGAAACATTTAGGACATGTTATAGTAGAAAGATGGATAGTTTTTCTTTGTAGCTAGATTAAGTACCTCCAAAATACAAATCCCTATTAGTACTAAGTACTTCATTTAAAGGCGCACCTGGAGTGAGGCGAGCTGACATTATTGATCCACCAAGGTGATTAGCAAACCTTAGTGCCAAGTAGAAAAGGTGAAGGTGCAACTTGATATTTAAAACTAAGCTCGTTTTTATAACTAAATATAGTAAAATATGATTTGATAAAGATGTGATGAAATGATTAATACCTCTGTACAAAGAATATTAGGACATTTATAAGTGATGAATGAGCCGTATTAGAATAGCTTAGGGCTGACGAGGTGGCTTAATGGCTAAAAGTAAGCACTGTTCTCGCATAGGGTTTCCAACATCCAGCTTAGACAGCTCACACCACCTGAAACTCCAGCTCTACGGGATCTGACACCCTCTTCTGGCCTCAAGGACACCTGGACTCATTAACACAGACATTCACCCATACTCATAATCAAAAACAAACACAAACCTTACAAAAAAGAATGGTTTGCTAGGGTAAACACTAAACGACAGTATGCATGGTGACGACCTAGGCATGGGATGTGTCTATCTACACTTCCACTACCTTGAGATAGACCACGGATGTGCGCCCAATTTAGTACGCATTTTCACTTTTAAGAGATGTACACCAAAAAAAGGTTTGAAGATATTAATGACTGAAAAAATGTAGGACAGACTATAATAGGCATTTTATGCAATTACAGTTTCACTGATTAAGAATTTTGTTTCTATAAAACATTTTTCTAGGAGAACATTTTTACAACTCTGGGTGCATTTTCTTTTTCTCCCTCTTCACTGAATTATTTTGTTCTATGTAATAATGTGTGTAATAATTTGTGTGTGAATGTTTTCTGTCTTAGGTCACTAATCCTTGCAGCGGTTTGCTGAGCAGCAAAAGTTGATGAGACTAGTAACAATAATCCAGTTCTTTTAAACCCCTTCTCTTTGCCTTCCTAACACCTCCCTTCCTTCTCTTTCTGACCTCATCAACAGATGTGAGACTGCAAACCAGTCTCATTCCCCTCCTCAGAACCTCTGTAACATTCCCTGTCCGTCATTCCAGCCTGAGATTTGTAATTCTACCTCAGGGAAAACATCTCTGCTCATTCCTGCAGTTTTAGGCCCTTCCTTTCTTCAAATTCTAGGATGGCTGGACATGCGACTTAGCCTTCTTTACTATGTCTCTCATTTAATATTATACACACTCTCTTGCCCCACTCCTGAGTGTCTCCTTCCATCTCTAGCTCTAGATTTGGGGGGACTGAAAGTGGGGCTAGAAACTTTGGGTCTTGAAATCACTCTTAGGATATTATGAGTAAAGAAGCAAGATGTACGCAGCAAAACCCACAGTTGTCCTGGGTTTCTGTCAATCAGTTTCTCATACTGAGAAAGGCAGTTGAGTAAGTCAAAGGTGTGGGAGGCAAAAGGCATTTATACCAAACCTTCGGAGTGTGGTTCAGGAGTCTGCTTAGTGAAGCTAAGGGAAGCTCAGCAATAGCTCTTTCCAGACTGTGCTCTTACACTGACTGCTTGCCTGAGTATTTATTCTGGGTAAGCACTTGAGACACATGAAACCCCACAGTGTGTCACGTGTGATAGAATCTTCAAGCTGAAGACATACATACACATGCTGGGTCCTTATGCTATCAGACTATGACCCTCTGGGGTCCATTTACTGTTTACATTTGAGAGGGGACCAATGACCTGAAAGGTGAACGGAGCGATTCAAGGCCTTAACTTGTAAATGTCAGGGTTATGGCTCACACCAAAGTCTATTGTCTTCAGGCTCACTTATTTGCCAGAATTTTCCAAACCATGTGAGTCTTTCTTTAAATGTCACATGCTTAGATGACAAAGAGCCAGTTCTGAGCCCTAAAGGCAGGACAGCCCAGATAACATTATCAACACTGTTATTTCAAAGGCTGGTCTAGAGGAAGGAACTGACCTGGGTGTTTTGACAAGAGCCTGGCAGGCATTAGCACTTGCATTTCTGAGTTGTTTAGGAGTTTGGGCCAAGTGATGTAATGCCCAAGCTCTAGGCTGCAGCCTTTACCATAGGAAGAGAAAGTGGTTTGGCTGTGAAGACAAGAAAGATGACTAAAGGAAGACGGAAACAAACCTGAATCAGGATAAAAAACAATGCTTTTCAGACCCTCTTACTTCACGCCCCCATTTTCTACCTCAGTGCTGCTCAAAAACTGCCTGTGAGTTCAGGGGACATGGCTGTGTTAGCGTTTAAAGGCCCAGAGCTGGGATGGTGGCACAAGTCTATAATTCCCTTACTCAGGGGGTTGAGACAGGTGCAACAACTTCCAACCAGGACTACACAACCTAGCAAGGACATGCCTCAAACACACACATACAAACAAACACACACCAAACAAAAAGCTAAAGACATAGCAGGTCAGAGGAAGGACAAAGACTCCAACTCGCCTTCCTAGAAGTCCTGGTGCTTCCCAACCTGCAGGTCCCCTACTATGGTTTGGAATTTGAATATCCCCCAGGTAACACTACTGAGTGTTGCTAGAACTTTGAAGTGTGTCTTGATGGGATGTCTTTAGGTCACTTGGGTATGCCAGCTCCAACATGTGCCACCTTAGGCCCAAACGTTCACCTGTCCTGGCATTGGACCCTTCAGAATTGAGAGCCAAAATAAATTGTCTCTACCTTGCCTCCTCTCCCCTCCCTGATCACTTTAGTGGTGTGACAGACTGAACCCAAAACTCTAGGAAGAGTTCTATCACTGCTCGACTGCTGCTCCCCATATGTAGCACAGGTTGGTCTAGAACTTGCTATATAGACAGCCTCCTGAGCGTGTAAATTAGAGATGGGCAATTTACGCATTACCAGTCAACTATATGGTTATTTTATAACAATGGAAAGTTGACTAACATCAACATGCTACAAATCATTCCTTAAACAGCCCAGAATAGCTGTCTCCAAGATGCAAGATGCATGTCAGTCCATGTTCAAAAGAACATTGCATACAGCAAGGAGGATGAAATGGAAGCTCCTGACCTAGTTCCACAATGTTGATCTCATACTTGAGTGTGCAACAGCTTTCTCTGAGGGCTGAGTTAAGATCTAAATGGCTCAGGCCATCCCTGAAGTCTCTTGAAGGAGGAATGTTGAGTAGGCTCAAACCTTTGTTGGTACTGAACATGCTGATCTGGGACCCTCACTTTTCAACCTCCGCTCCACAGGAAGCAACTGCCCGGCACATTTCCAAGTATACCACTGTTCTTGACTTCCAGTCCAACTTTGGTCCCGATGTTTAATATTCTGATTCGTTCTGCCTTCTAGCCTTGCATCTACAGGATCCATGTCTTAGAAGGCTTTCTGGTTAGCTCGCGAGGTCGCGGCCAAGCTGGTTCCATCTTATCAATCAGCTGCCCCATCAAGTCACCTCCTGAATCAAGTCCCCCTTCCTACCTTGCCCATACCATTGCCCCCTCCTGTACTCCTGAGTGTCCACCTCTGCTAGCATGCCTTTCAGAGCTACAGTTAACCTTGCCGGACTTTTACTTGCTTATTTGTGTCCATCCGTTTGTTGTCCATTTCCTGCCACTGAAATATCAAGTCAACAACGCTGAGACTTTATCTTGTTGACTGTATTATCTCAGTTTTGCGAACGGTGGCCAGTCAGTGCTGTGGAAGTGAACCTATCCTATTTACGTATAACTGGCAATGCCTTCAAGAAAAGGCCCTATACATCTTCTAAGCTACTCCAAATCTCATCTAAGAAAATGTTTTCTCATTTCTTTCTCAGAACCTTGCCATGATAGCAGATGTGATATCATGGCACCTCTGCAAAGTACATTTCTGGATCACATAAGGGTCACGTGTATCAAAGGGGATTTTTAGCACTGATAAGCTGTAGTAGGGGACTGTTATGGCCAAATGAACTACATAATAACTCATACACAGTATTCAGAATGTCTGATATATTCATGCATACAAATACTGCATCATAATCAGAAGAGCTTAGTCCTGAAAGTTTATTTGTTCCGAATGGTCCTGTGAATCTGATTTTGAAACTTCCTGATAAATCTACAACATTAACAGCTTACTGTCAAATCATCATCCAGCAAGCTTCACATCAACATCCTCAAGAATTCTTCTTTAAGGCAATGGTCCTCAATGTTAGTTAGCTGCACATAAGATTCCCCCACACAGATTTTCTTTTTTAAATTCTGTTCAAGTCTGACCTTAAGTCAGTGAGAATCTTAGGAGGAAGCAGGAAAAGCATGGGAAAGGCTCTGCGGGTACTGGCAATGTGTGGACATGTAGAGGGGAAGTTTCTGAGGACTGTCTGTGTTCCAACCTCAGCCTCCAAATCTCCATCTCATGACGGGGAGAGGGAGAGGCCAACAACATCTTTAATAAGTCTAAAATAGCTACATGCCACACAGTACATTTTTCTTAAAAACAGTACCTCAGTATTTAAAAGAAAACCACTCTGACCTCTTTTGGTGCCCACTACACACTGCAAAGGCCCTGGGGAGGAGGTCCTAGAGGCCTGTCCTTAATCCCACCAGGACACCAATGATCACACTGGGAGGCGAGGAGGAGACAACACTAGTTCTTTTTTTTTTTTAAACTGTTTGACTGCCTTCTTCCATTTCCTTTCTATTCACCTTAACTTTGGCTAAATTCTGTGGATTCTGGTTGATAAAAAATAGTTTTGTTTTTTTAAAGCCACAGATAAAACTTCTGTCCTTGTCTACAGCTTTTCCTCCACTTCAGGCAAAAAAAAAAAAAAAAAAAAGACCCCAACCATATCCACAAAGGTCCCCTCCCTTCGCCTGCCTACATTTCTGCTGCCTTGCATCATAACGCCCATTTCTGTGTCAGTCACCACAGCCCCTATCTCTCTCACCAGTCGCCAACTCCAAAAATCCCATGGTTTTTTATGCCTGTTCTCAAAATCTCCACTGGTTTTCCCTGTGTCTAACCAGCTGTCCAGCTGCTCCTTCAGCCCACCTCCACTCTTCCTGGTGGTGGACACGAAGAATCCAACCTTGTCTCTTTCCAGTCACTAACCAGATCATTCCTGTTCACCACCAAAGAATACCAAAGGCTCCCGGGGGCATTTAGGATCTAATCCTAGCCTTGGGCTAGAAAGTTCGTCTCAGCTTGGGTCCCAAGCCACATTACTCTCCACCTCCAGTGGATAGGTATTCTCCAGGCACACACACACCAGACTTTGCACAAATTACCTTCATTTTACCTGTGCTTTGGCTATGTGAAGCTTCCTTTTTAAGGTCTCCAGCTCAGCCCTCTGAAGCCATTGCTCCATCCTTTTATCCCATGGGAGTAAATCCCTCCCATGTGTTTTTCTCATGATGGTTGGGAGAAGTGGAGGGGTGAGGGAGGAGAAGCATAGGGAACCACAGGACTGGACTTGAAATTTCATACTGGGAAACAAAGTGACATCTGAACTTTGTTATGTTTTTAAACGACAGGTTATATATAATATGGACTAGAGATTGAAAAATATAGAACTTATATCCCCCCAAAAAGGTTGTAACTGAACAAAGTCTAATTTGTAAATTTTACAAATTATAAATTACAAATTGTAATCTTCAGTCACAAAGAACAAAATGAGAGATTTAATTCCATTCAGTGTTTTTAAATTTTTTTCCTCAATATACTCTAAAATAGAGAATGTATTACTATTCACTTTATTTTTGACTGCCTTCAATTATTTTGTATTTAAAAATTAGACATAAGTTCTATTTTATGCATGGGCAATCATCAGCCTTAACTCCCCTGAGCGTATAAACCTGTATTCTCCCGCAGTTTTCCCAGGCCCTTTTACTCCCCAACGCCCGCGTTTATTATTGCTGTGGCTCTGTCTGGTCAGTAGTAATTAAACAGTATATTCAGCTTGATTGTAAGAGTGGAGCAATTGATCAGCATTATCGTGGTGAGCATCGCGTGTTCTGTGAGCGCCTTTCCATGTCAGCATCAGGTGCTGCTACTCTTGGAACCCAATATCCTGACCTTGTTAGGTATGAGCTAAACTAGCCAAAGTCATGAGGATGACGACATATTTTTTCAATGTCATACAGGCACTATTAAAGGTGCCTTTTCTCAAATGACTTTTTGTTGTTTTGTTTTGTTTTCGAGACAAGGTTTCTCTATGTAACAGTCCTAGCTGTCCTAGAACTCATTCTATAGATCTCAGAGATCCGCCTGCCTGCTTCTGCAGTGCAGGGATTAAAGGCGTGTGCTACCACTGCCCAACTCAAATGATTTATTTTTATAAAAGGATTTACTATTATTTGATCTGCTGTCCATCCACTATTTTATCAATTCTAAATTCAGGGGCTTGTTTGTTTTAAATAAAGAATCGTGTGACTTGGGTCTAGTAGTAAAAGAATGCCCTCATGACTAGCTTTCCATCCCGGAACTGTGCTTTATGTGGACTTAGATGTTAAATCAAAATACTTGCAAGGAACTTGTGTTGGGAAAGGCTCTGCCATGTGGGCTGCCAGGGCAAGTCCTAACGTACATGCTGTGTTCCACAGAGTGCCCTGGACCCCTGTCTGTGCTTTCACCTGCTTCTGCCTCTGCCCCAGCAACAGCTGCTTTCGGTTTTCTGGCAGTACTTGTTGCCACCAGCTGCCACTCCTTCTATTCCCATAGGAAAGGAGGCCTGGGAGCAGGAAAAACAGACCAGACAAGAAATCAAAATGGCATCCCTCATGCCAATGTACCACCTTACCAAATATAACTCTGTTATCCTACCTTCCCAGAACCCAAGAGAGACAGGCAATAGCCAGCTCTCCTAGACAGGCTGGTTTCTGAATTTATCCTCACATGAAAACGTGACCTGAAGTAGTATAATAAGCAGACATTTTCCCATCCTTACAAGGAAGTAACTGAAAGGCCCAGTGCTTTTGTCTTTTCTGTTTCTGCTTTTTTTTTTTTTTTTGGCCCTTTTTGGGATGCAAAGCCAGTCTTTCTACTAGGCTCGGTGAAACACTGACTTTAAGACACAGAATGAAGTGTTGCTTGACTCTAGAATTAAACTCCAGCCAGACAAGGAGCACAGCTCAGTGGGAGAGCGCTTGCCTTTGATCTGTGAGGAGCACAGAGAGGGAAAGGGGGGATTAAAACAATGAAGACCCTAAAACTAAACCAGTGTGATTTTTGTCTATTGTCACTAGAATAACAAGGGCAAGGAATCTCATGAATGAGATTAAGGAAATTTGCAGTATAGAGAGTGCACTGGTGGCTGGTGCAATACTTAAACCCTGTTCAGGCTGTCCCTAGGAAGAAGTAGCTGGAATACTTAGCAGATTCAGATGAAGGGAAGCGAGTGGTTTCTTTGCCATGGGAGGCGAGCAGGATTTTTTTAAAATCTGCTTGTATAGTTTGATATATTTGCCTATAGTCCAATGATATGAAGTCATGAGCTATAGGACGGAAGCTATGTAAGTTTAAATTTAAATTAACTAAAATAAAATAAAACTCAAATCTTGAATCCCACCAACCACATTCCAAGCCCATGATATCCATGCATGGCCAGTGCTTGCTGTCACGGGGAGTGCGGGTTCTGACCAGATTCAGCTCAGAAGTTCTGTAGGAGAATGCCAGCTTAAGACAGCAGACAGAGGACAAAGGGAAGGGCAAGAATCTTTTTAAAATCAGGAATTTTAAGCAGCAATGCTGCCCTGTGAGCCAATGTAAGGTGAAAGGGCGGAAAGTCTGCAAGAGTCTTTAATCTGGATGAGGGGGACTAGAATTCTTCTCTCCGTGGTCGAGATGGGGAATTTCATCTTTTATGACTAATAGTCATATCTATAAAAAGATAAAAAGAACGAACTGAAAAAAAAAAAGACTCTAGAAGAGTGACTAATTGTAAAAAGGTATGGGGATGACGTGCCCTAGAGGGTAAGGGTACTTGCCGCCGAGCCTGACAACCTGCGTTTGACCCCAGACCTCCACAGATTCCAAGGAGAGAACCAAGCCCATCATGTCATCCTTTGGCTTCACATACACACACACACACACACCACACACACACACACAAACTAATAACAGTTAAAACATTTTAAAGGCAGAACATGCGCCTTGGGGGCAAAAGACAACAGCTCCTTCACCAGGAGGTTTAGGTAATGGAACTCACACAAGAGTTTTGGGGCTTTATCTTGAAGTGCTTTAATTCTCTCAGCTGCCACCACACCTTTAGTCAATGTCACTTTGAAACACACAGCTCTCACGTGTTTCTGGGATTGCGTGTCAGAAAGGGTTTTAGGAGCATAACAATTTTGAGTAGCCAAAGAAGGAAACCGAGATGTAAACAACGTCAGGGGTGGGGAGGGGGCAGGGGAGGCATTATTAAGAAAGTCTGAGCATAGAATGCTGGGAAACACAGACAACACAGAAGCCCAGGGAGAGGAGTCCGAGGAAGCCAGGGAGGTTTCTAAAAAGAAAAAATAATGCTTAAATGCAATATATACATTGACAAGTATTTTTAAAAACTGAGTAGCTATTCAGCGTTTTCCCCATGTTGAAGCTGATTTATTATTGCATCTTGAATAGAAAACAAGTATGTTCCTTCACAAGACAGCTTCTTATGTTATGACTCTTCTAGATGCTTGGCTTTCCTCTTCTCTAGTTCCCCTCCATCCCACTGGCAGTCAATGTCACATCTCAGGATTGTTTACCCATAAACCAAAGAAACAACCTTTTTCTGACTGTATTTTTACAAGTGAACATTTTAATGGCTAGGACTCAAAAAAAAAATGCATCTTATGGAACTGGGAAGTGATAAGAAAATTTGGCTGCAACCCAGCTTGAAACATTATTTGGCTTTCTGGTTTGATGTGTTACTAGGAAAAAACAGCATTTTTATTCCATAAAATTAAAACTCTTTGTTTTATCTTTCACTGTAGCACCTCACGAAACCACGCTCTGAAAGGTAAGCATAGCTAGACTGAGCTTAATATTTGTTGGGCCTTCTTCCCTGCAGGTTCACTTCCCCCTCATATTTAGGGAAAGCTGGGGAAATGCACATGCTTAGAGAAGCATAAGAAATGGGGATTTCGTAAATATGAGTTGCTATGATTCAAAACCAAAGGGAGTCCTCACAAGAAACAAAAGAGCACGAAGGATGGAGCCCCTCCGTCCATCAAGTCCTGTAGCACGTTGTTCCTCAAGCAAGTGCCATTTCTCTTGTACACATCTGCTTACCTGGAACCAAGAGAGATCAAGAGCTGCCAGTGATCACATTCAGTCTCTTCCAGGGGACCCTCTGGCTTATGAGAAAACAAGCCATGTTTTTAAATTATCTTACAGATTTCCTAAGGCTGGAAAAGTGCCTCAGAAATCTGAAAATCATTTGGGTCACTTTAACAGTAAAGACATGATGTCTCACACTAGCCCACACCACAGAGACACTGAAGGGGTTGGAATATGCTACCCTAAAATACAGCCCCTGGCCACTCAAGAGTGATGACTTAGGAAGGTCATCTCATCTTGCAACTTCTGCTTTCCCCACTTTGCCAGAAGCAGGCCATACAAATGTATCCGAGAAGACATAAAACAGATCAAAAGATCCTCATTCCAGAGGGGTCCTCCCTAGCTCGGTGAAAGGAACATCCCACTCTAGGAAGATGGACACAGAAGAATGTGAACCATGTTGCTTGCTGAATCTTTCAGTTTACTGTCATTGCAGTGATCACCCCCCCCCCCCAATTGAATTCTTAAGAAAACTTCCAGGCAAATTAGCCATTGATTCTGGTCACCGGATGCTGCTTTATCTTAGAGTGGAAGGCCTTTACTTCGTTTGTGGTAAAGCTACAGACATATGAATACTATCATTTCAATAGCTGAACTCAAAGGAAGAAACACTGACCACGTTTTGGCTCAACATTTGTGCTTCCATTTTGTTTTCTGAAAATGTGACCCTTATAATAATCTACGTGGTGGAAAGAACAAGTCACATCAGCCAGTACTACCGAGTCCCTGGGGCAAAGGCACTTCAGCATCTGACATTCTGAACTTCAGGGGACTGGGCATCCGCTACCACATTTCTGTGATTTGAAAGGAATCGAATCTAAGTGAATTAGTTTTACCTTTTCCTCTGCCTTAGAGAAAACACAACTTTCATCATATACCCTTCGACAGGTCGTCTCAAATTCCAGCATTTAAGGTAAGGCTTCAGCTCACCTTCCCAGCTGTGCTAGCGCATTGGTGGCCTCAATGCCTGGCTGTATAGAGAGCCTGGCGCCACTGATATTTTACAAAGGCACCAACAATAAACCATAGCAGCAGAAATATGCAAGGCTCTGGTCATAATGGTCCGTACAAATGAAACAAGCAAACAAACAACTAGCGGCAAGACCCACTCACTGCTACATTTATAACGAATGGAAAGGTTTACGAGAAAAGCTTGCCAAAAACACTCCATTAAACCAAACCGTTACGGCATGAACCCTATCTGTAAAACCACAACGGTAGCAACTACCTTATAAGGAGCTTGTTGGTGAAATTAAATCACACACATGGAGTACTGAGAAGGCGGCTTGGCACAGGGAGGTCCCTCAATCAATGACACCCATCCCTGCTATTATTTTATCGGGTCCATGATGACCATTCTACAAGTTGCTGACAGCATATCATTATTCAACCCCATAACTTACCTTCCCTTCATTGTAATTTGCAAACCTCAAAGATGTTACTTATATGATAGAATGTTCAGTACTATGATTAAAAGTGGATAATTATTAGACTGTTTTGAGAAGGGGGCGAAAAATAACAGCACTTTGTTACCTCTTCGTATCGGTCAAAAACTGCCCCTTCTTGCAAGAAGGACGGCACTTCCTTCTGCCAGTTAAATTCATAAGGTTTGGCCATGCTGGTATTCAAGACCTGAGGAAGAACAAAAGTCTCATTAGTGTACAATATTAAAGCGCAAGGGCTTGTCAAAGCTCAGACATTTTGACTTTTTTTCCTTTAAATGTGTGGTAAAGGTCCACATGTTATCTTCCTCCAGATGCCCTCCTATTATCTGATCCTAACATTCCTCCTCCTTGTCTCTAAATGTGAAGAAACACTTTACATCCTGTGAAATCTGCATAGAGAAATGGTCCTATGGATCACCTCAGAAACCATACACAGGAAGCCACTGTCAGCATGATAGACTTTTTTTTTTAAAAAAAAAAAAAGCAGTATAGTGAAGGTGGGGTGTAACTCAGTAGACTTGTGTGCTTAACCTGTGTGAGGCCCTGGGTTCAACCCCTATAAACACAAAGAGACAAATTAACTTTTTAAGGAAAAGTAATGGAGAGGCAGAAACAGCGGCACACACTTAGAATTCCAACTACTTGAACAGCTGAGTCAGGAGTTCAAGGCCATCCAGGGCAACCATGAAAGACCTTTCCTATGGAGAAAAGGGAAGAAAAGGAGGGGGGCTGGAAGAAACTCAAAAGGATACAACATAGAACAAGTAGCTTTGGGGACTGGCCAGAATGTACAGAAAGAAGCAAGGGATTCCCTGTAGAGTTTCATGTGCTCTAGGACATTCTAACTCAGGCCAACTACCCTTTGCAAGTTTACCTTTGTTTTTACTGGGTTATCTCTGATCCTCCCAGGGTCGACACAAGAACCCAGACATAAGCACCCAGAAAGGGATGGAGTCTCTGCCTTCTCTACTATTCTCAGTATTGCGATGTTTACTTCCCACTGAAGTTCTCATTTCATCCTATGGCCTCATTACATGAAGGCCTCTAGGGACTGGGGTAGCTGAGGAAACACGGGACCAGAGGATGCTGGCTTCTGGCTCTGCTTTCAAGGGAGAACAACAGCCATACTGGTAGACGCCATTTCTGGTTTAATTTTTGCAGAGGTCTAGGGATCAGACCAAGGAAAGAGGTATTTGGGGAAAATGGCAGTAAAGTACCCCAGATTTGCTTGATTTTAAACTGTGGGGGATACCATTCTCTGAAATACTTCTTAGGATTTGATAATAGGAGCAACAGCCAGTTTATTTTACACAGATGAGACAATAAAAACGATGACCTCGCACTAGAAGGTGTTGACCCAGGCAATTGATGTTTAAAATAAGAAGCAAACCAAGGTATGTCTAACAATCTAACTGCCTGCAGAAAAATCCCAAACGAGAAATAGCTACCTTTTGAAGAGATGGGGAAGGGACTATCCATTCCTCCCCTTTTGCAACCACCTCAAATCCCCCAGCTAAACGATTCCAGTTTGTGGCAAAAGTTCTTCCATGCAAACTCTCAGCTTGGCTTGGAAGTCCTCCAAGAACCAGAAGGTTTAACTACCTCCTCATCCTCCATTCTGCTAGAAAGACATTACCTCACTGCACAGGCCCCAAAGGAAAGGAAGCACCTGAGAAGGGTGGGGCTTTCAAGGGAATGACCATCACAGAGCTGACACAATGAGGCACCCTTTCTGGTGTAAACAGTGGAGCAGCTCCTGGAAGGAAGCCAGTGGGCTTTGCATGGGCCCATTGTCTGCGTTCTTACACAATTGAACAGATTATTTTACACAGGCAACTGAGGACAATCTCCCAAGACTTCAGAGAGCTAAGACGGAACAGGCTAGGAGGGGAGTCCGAGATGGGATGGCAGAAAACTCCTTCTCGAGAACAGAACGAGAAACTGACAGCTCATACAAGAGCACAGAGGACCCAAGAGAGATTGCTCAGAGGCCAGATTCAAGGGCATGCACAGCGGCCGTGACGATGGCCTGACATCATATAGCACAGCTCTGTAAACTGAGGAAGACAGTTGCTTGTTTGTTTGTCTTACTCTGTCCAGCATCTTTTCTTAAACCTGCTGCATTGCTAAGCTTACAATGTGATTTTAAAATGTGTCCCTTGGACATAACGTCATCTTCAAGGCTCGCCAGACTGCTGTCACCTATTGTTCTCTGGAAAAATCCATAGCTATGTTGAAGATTCTGCAGACTGACAGACTGATCAGGACTTCCTGATGGTGTCAGAATGCTGCAGGTGCAAAGCCATGTTGATGTTGACGGCCAATTGTCATCCAACTCTTGATCTGACCTAACATCCTCTGACTATGAGAGCTACTGTCTGCAGACTATTGGCTTTCACCAGCTCTAAAGCTGAGAATGCAATCAGAAAGCATCTGAACCCTTTAGCAGTATTTTTCTTACTTTGCTGTAACCTACCCAGCTGCGGCCTCCACCAATGTATTTCGTAAATACATTGATTTATGATTGTCTTTTGTTCTGTGTCCACTGGAGTTCATACAACCACTTTGAGGGTCGGGGGATGCCATTCATGGCAAATAGAGTCCACATTTCTAGGGAAAGGTTGAAGTCACTTATATTATCTGAGGATAAACCACTCTTCATTCTTTATGGAGTGCATCATGCATTTGGCATTGATACTGCTACCTCAAGTCTGGCAGGATTAACTACAAAACACTGCTCTCTCACTCCAAAGTCCTAGGGTAGTTCTGATCAAAACTTTGGCAAATATATTTGTTATTGGGCACATGACTCAGTTTTAGGTATAGGATGGACAAAGGACAGGATATAAAATCAGGTTTATTCCAGGTACATGGCTGGCACAGTGGGCTACCTAACGACCCCCCCAAGCACGCTCACATATTAGGTGCTATGAACGTTACCTTACAGGGCTAAAAGCATCTTGAGATGGGAAGCTAGTTCTGCATCATTCTTGTGAGATCTATATCAAAAGAGCCATTATAAGAGGAACATTAGGCAGAGACAAAAAAAGAAACCATGTGGCCAAGAAAGCAGAGACTAGAGCAATGTACACACGAGTCAATGAGTGTTGGAGGACACCAGAAGGTGAAAGAGGCCAGGAATGGATTCTCCCTACAGCCTGGGGAAATGTGGCCCTGAGGACACCTTCACTTCAAACTTCTGTAGGAGAAAAATTTCTGCTGCTTTCAGCTACCCATCTTTAGCCACTCTTTACAGTGGTCTAGAAACACATGCCCTGGCTTCCGGAAGCTGCACAGGGTTTCCAACAGGTCTATCAAGTTGTGACAGGACTGGGGATGCAGCGAGTGACGAGCACAGGCAACACCTCTGTTGATGTTACTTGGAGTGTTTCTAGGGTCCATGGTATCGCAACAGCTTGGTATTGAAACAATAAATAGAAATTTGAAATGAGCCCCATGACTTCCCCCAAGCCAGCCAAAACCGTTGTTGTTTTGTGTCTTCTCTTTGTGAACAAAACAGTAGTACGCGGTGCTTTGACTCGTCAACATCCAGTTTTCAATGGACAACAATACTGCAAGGTCCCAAAGAAACTGGGGTGTCTACTAGCAAACCCAACTGCATGCTGGATGCCAGACTCACTCAGTACACAAGGCAATTAATTCTCTGCTCTCCTCAACATTTCTACAACCCATGTCCCCTACCTTAAACCCCTGCATTCCAGAGGCTTCGCTTCCCTTCTCCCAGCTTCTCTTTCCTATAATAACCCTGCCAATTTGACGATGTGCTCTCTTGGTTCTCTCCCTCTCGGTCCTCTCTTTCCTTCCTGTCCACCCCACCTCCCAGCACCCACTATCCTCTCTCATTGCCCCATTCCAGATGTCTCTGGTTGTGGCCTTACTCATAGTTGCAATAAAAACCTTCTCCTCAAACATATCTTGGAGCAGTCATGTCCATTTTCATTCAAATACACCATGCGGCACATAGGAATTTTACTAACTGCAACAATTATCTTTCAACTTTAACCTTGTGATGAAGACATTCCATGGGAATTAATAACCCTATCCCCATCCTACCCATACAAAGTGAAGCAGACCCAAATAACCACTAAAATCCATGGTAAAAATACCTAAGATTATTTTTCAGAGATGAGAAGTTGACACAGAATTTCCACTGACCAAAAATGAGTTGGCTGCTTGAATCTTTAAATAATAACCTCTTGTGTTTTTAAAACAGACTAGGGCCATCCTGAACTCTCAAGTGCCTGGCTTTACTTCAAGCTGGAATCCAATTCGACACTGACATATCATTAATGATAATTTCCCCATTTGCTAAAAATACCTCCATCTTCATCAAGCCATTAAATAGCCTTTCAAAAAGCACACATGGAGTGCAAGACTAAGAAAATAGGCAATAGTGTTGAGAAGTGAGGGTAAGGGCATTCTTGTATACTTGGGGATAATGAATTTTGCAATTAATTCCTATGCCCTTGAAAGGCCCTAGTAATGAGTAGCAATTTGACCAGCGGGATTTCTTCTAACTCAATGCATGCAAAGCTTCTGGACAAAGATACTATTGTGCCATTTAAGATAGAACAATATTGGCTGTCTACAATCGTAACCAACCAATCACTTAAGTACACTACATATTTAGATACTCTCGGGCCTATTAAAAACAGGGCTGGAAAGTATGGTTGTTTGCTTAACAATGGCAAAGCAGAAGGTTTCCTAAAAATATTCACAGCTTTTGCCAAGCAAATATAAATGCGCCTAACATGTTGTTAAGCAAATAAAAGAGCAAACATGATCCAAACTGTTTCCTGTTAGTATAGTTTAAATGTTAAATGTCTCTCAAAAGCTTGTATGTGGGAGGTCCAGTCCCTAAGCTTCAGGGGGTGAATGGATTCCCCAGGTCATGGCTTGTTAGGTTTGGAGGGGCTCTATTAGAGAACTCCTCTGTTTCTCTGCGCTTCTTTGTTCTGCCCCACAGGGTGCTCACTGCCCTAAGTCCTGCCCCTTCACAGACTCACAGCCTTTGGCCAAATGATGCAATACTCAAAGGTTTTAATGAAAGTGTAAGCAAAAACAAGGCTTTCTGCCTTTAAGTTCTGTCTCTGTCTCTGTCTCTGTCTCTGTCTCTGTCTCTCTCTCTCTCTCTCTCTCTTTCTGATGTAAAGCAGTCGACATGGTATACACAGACATACATCTAAACACAAACATGAGGTAAAAGAGATGGTGATCAAGTTTTTAGTGATTTAAAAAATACTTTCCTTTATTTTAAAATACAGAAAATTCTATTCAACACAGATTTTATATTTAAGGAAAAACATTCTCTAAACTGAAAGAAAGATGACATTTAACAAATTATTTCTTTTCATAAAAAAATCTGTTTTTACAGTGTCTGTATTTTCCACCAGAGTTCTTGGCAAGAACAAACTAAGAAACGACTAGTAAAGCTGTCAACTGTTTCCTTTCCTCTTCTGGCTTTACAGTCTTCACTGTCAACGGGAAGGCTCTCACACACTGGCTGTGAGTAATCATCATTCAGCACCTAGCAACGGGCTCTTCGGTGACGAAACTTGCAGTAACATTTCAGACAGCTATATTGTACTTCAGAAAAAAAAATATGTTCTTTCAGAATTTCACATATGTATGCAAGGATATGACCGTATCTACCTGATTTCCCCCAACTCTTCAAAGATCTTCTTCAGTGCTTCCCCTCTCCACAAACTCCACGTCCCTTCCATGCCCCCTGTCTTTTTAATCACCCAATTAGTGCTGCCCATATGTGCATGGGGATGGGACTTGATTTGTGATCATTTAAAAATCTGATGAATGTATAATTTAAAAGAACTGTCTTTACACATGCATTATGTGAACTTCATGATCATAATATAAGGTTCATTATATGGGGACGTTCCACGGTGAGCAGGAAACACGGAGAGTTTAGAACAAGCTTGATTTGAATACAATGAATAGCTGCTCCATGATATAGGGGCACACAGGAATAACTTTCCTGGCCCAAAATAAGGCTCACAACTGACACTCCTACAGCAAAAGACAGATTATATTCAAGGCATAATAAATGTATTTAGTAAGTTTTACAAGATATGGAAAGGAATACCCATAGAAATGGGAGAAAACTGTGTTTTACACACAGGTTTCATTCTAAGTGGGCAGTCATGAGCAATTATAATAGCTGAGTAATGGGTACGATCTCAGTAAGTTATCAAACCATGTTTTTTCACATTTTTCCTGTCATCTCTGCGTCTTCCTTCCTTGTTCCTGGGTATGAGGGTCGCCACAGAGAAAGGAGAAAAGCAGATACTGACCTTCCTGTAGTTTTCCTCAGCTTACAAGACATAGTATGCCAAGGTGCCACGTGTTAGGGCAGTGTGCTCTGAGCCCAGAAACATAATTTAGTCTGAGATGATCAGTTTTCAAAACAGAATACAACAAAGTGCAACTGTTCCCTAAAGGGAGCTGATTCATTTCCCCAGACTGCTGGGATGTTGGTTGGTTGACTGTAACATTTCTCACGCATGGCATCGAAGTTTTATCTAGGCCTCCCGAATCCTCTTAAACAGGTTAAATGGCTGAAACTCTTAAAGTAGTTGTCCATGACGGAGGGTTTCCAGTCTGATAATCCACTGCTAATCACTTCTTGCCTGAGAGCTCAGTCCCCCGGGAAGATGCAGGTCACAGCTCATGATGGGGAACCACAGTGGTGAGGAAGAAGGCCCTCTGTAGAGGTCAGGAGAACTCACCCACGGCACTCCTACACAGTGCCTTCTGAGCTGTGCACTCCTAAATGCATATTAGGTCCATCTCCGGCTTAACAGTATTTTGGTATTGTAGAAATTAAACTGCCATTTACATAAAAACAAATCCCCCTACAGTAATGAATGACAGAAATGGAGATGAAGAAATTCATATTTAATATGATACAAGGAAATATATAAGAACAATCAGAATATTCACACATAGCCATACACAACATGATGGGCCAATTAGAGACGGCAGTCCCATCAGAGTGTCACAGAATTATAAAATTCATATAACTTAGTGTGAATAAAGCCGCCACATCAATACAATACCACATATTGCTCATATATTTGTGGTGATACTAAGTTACTTCAGTTTGTTATTTCAGTAAAGAATTACTGAAATGCCAGTCATGTAAAAGTATAGACATAAAATTATCTGTACTGCATAAAAGTGGACAATGACAGTAGGAAGAATTTTCCTATCGTATGTATTTAGTAACAATACTTTTTAATTCTTGAGGGACAGTGTACTCCTATCAGCAACAATAGTTACTGTTTATGCTGGGCTTCACCTGTGCCTTGTATAGCCCATGGCTGCCACATCTCAGGACTGCATCAAGAGAACATGTGGAGCGACTGACCTAAACCACGTGGGTTTGCCTGAGTGCACTACAGGATGCTCACACACCAAAAACCATCTAACAACACACTTCCCAGAGTGAGACACAGTTCTCAGAACACGGCACATGACTCTCCAGATGTAAGAAGGAAAGAGAATGTGTGTAGGAGGAGCTGAGGAGGAAAGAAGGATATAATTAAACCTGGCCTCTAACTCACTGATAACCAATTTGTTTTTATAGAGCTTCCACCTATTGTAAATACTTCTCAGAGTAAAGATACCTCTTCTGTTTCTGAAATAAATACATCCTCCTGACTGTGGGGTACAGTAAACACCGGCAGCATTTATTATGGCTTAGTACTTAGGATGAAAATTGTTAACCTCAGTGGCCCTGAGACATGAAATTAACTGGCTCTTGGATACTTGTAAATCTTGAAGAACTTGTAAATCAGTGAAGAACCTGTTGTAATTGGGTTGTTTGCTGTTTGTTTTGGAGGCAGAGTCTGACCATGTTGCCCAGTCTGGCCCTGAAGTCTTGGACTCAATTCATCCTCCTGCCTTGGCCTCCTGAGTCTTTCGGACTACATCCACATACCATTGCCTCTAGCTTAGAGAGGACTCCAACCTCACATTCTTCCTGCTCCTACCAAGCCCCTCCCCAATAAGCCCCAAACCAAACAAATAAACAAAACAAAATCAAAAGAACTTGCTCAAATATTCAGGTGTAGCAGGGGAACTAAGGTGGATATAAACCATCCATAAATCTCCCTTATGGGTAGGTGTTAGCCACACACAGCTGGGAGAAGAAAGAACACGGACCACCTTGCTCTCACAGCTGGACATCCTACTAAGTTTGGGAAAAAGTGAAACAAAATGCCCACATGCATAGAAAAGCTTCAGTTTGGGGAAGAGGGTATAAACACATTATACAAAAGCCCTTCTGGCTCTTGGTTCCAGGTTTGTTTGTTTCATTTTGTTTTGTTGTTGTTGCTGCTGTTTGTTTTTGAGACATGGTTTCTCTGTGTAGCCCTGGCTTTCCTGGAACTCACTATGTAGACCAAACTGGCCTCGAACTCACAGAGCTCTACCTGCCTCTGCCTCTGAGTGCCAGAATTAAAGAAGTGGGCTACCACATGGTGGTTCCAGGTATGCTTAACCAGGAATTTCAAGGAACTCTTGTGCTTGGAAAAATAGGGGACATCAGGATGGAGATCGTGAGAAAAGCAGTTTTGGCTAACATCTGCCTCAGCTTCAGTGTCCTCCCTGGAGAGCCCTCCAAGCTGCTAGTTGTTTGTTCTGGATATCACTATTTGAGTGAGGATTTAAACAAGGAGCCTGTGGGGGAGTCCAAAGAAGACTCAGGCGCTGTTAGCTGACCTTAAATCAGGGCTTCTCAGAAGAGGGTACTGGATGGTTAAACCTCACTGTCAATGTCACGGGATTTGGAATCACTTAGGAAACATCTTGGGGTGTCTCTGAGGATGTTTCCAGAGAGGTTTAACCGAGGAAGGAAGATTCAGCATGACCATGGGTAACACTACAGGCTGGGTGCTGGACTGACCAAAATGAGAAAAATGAGCAAGTCCTACACATTACCCTTTCGCTGCGTCCAGGTCTACTGAGATATGAGGAAGCCCAGCCATATGATTCCTCTTCCATAAACTTTACAGAATCTTTCTTTCCCACCACCACGGATTTACTTCCCCAAACCATGAATCAAAACCAACTTTTCCTTCCATGAAACTAACACAGGTACCTAGATAGCAACCACCAACTGGCAGCTTCTTACCCATGTATAACTGTAGGTCCACTGCCCTTTTCTAAATAAGAATCCTGGAGAAAGAGGCTCTGGCGCCCAAGGCATACACAGCTAGGCAGGAGATTCTGATAGAACAGCTAATGGAGTTTTTACCTAACAGAAAAGGAGGCTGAGAGGAGAGAGAAACCCTTGAAGGGCAGCAGGGACGAAAGTGCAGGAAAGTCACCAAGATTTGTCTATAATGTGCATCTTCCCAACCTGAGGAATCAGGGACATGATGACGGAGCATAGGCAGCTGCTTTCGATTGACACTGAGGTCCCTTAGTTACTGTGTAAAATTCCTTTAAACATGTCTTTCAAGCTTCCTTCTTAAGGGTGAAAAAGGAAGCTATGGCCTTGAGTTTCAACTGTCAACTTGATATATTCTAGAATGACCCTCACTGTAGGACTGTGTAGCTCAGGTTGCCTGTGAGTGTGTCTTTGGGAGATTCTCTTGATTATGCTAATTGAGGTGCTAATTACTGGTTACCCTTACAGAAGCAGAGGCAGGTTTCCTCCAGCAAGTTCACTGGTAATCTGTAACCCCTTCTCTAAAGGGATGCACTGCCACACACAGTTTGTTAGCCAGCATCTTCATCTACCATGAACTCTATGACACCTTAGACTCTATTTGGATCATAATGTCAATATATTGGATATCAATATACAATGAATGGTTACCTTTCTTTTTGGATGAACTCCCAACCAACCCTAAATACAAACCGGGACAGAGGAAATTAATATTCACAAAATGACATTAAGACACCTTTAATGTAGGAACCTGTTCTTCCCTCCTGAGTCTCCAAATGTCCCAGTATGCTTTCTGTTTATAAAGGACAAACCCTGCTGTTTGCCTGAAATGCAGTGTGCAAAACGAGTTTCCATTTGCCATGTGGCTCTGTAGCTGACTGAACTTGTGAATAACGTGTAGGCTGGATATCTCCTCCACGGTTTCCGAAGCCCTGCACTGCACCTCAGCCCACTCTCTCCAAGTGTATAGAGCTCACATTGGCACCCGAGTCCTGAGGAAGAGAAATAATACCCTGACCTTATCCTTATGGAAGGCCTAACTTTCTTGTCCCCTTTAAGAGGATATCGTCTCCCCTTGTAAGACCTCACAGACCTCTGATGCCCATCCCTCCCAACTTTGCCCTTGAACTATCTCTCTCTTATAATTACGTAAAAATGCCACCAACATGAATCAAACTTCTTTTTTTTTAAAAAAAAAGACGATTTTACAGGCTCAACTTTTGCTTTAATTATCAGAGTATTTCAAAGGAAAGGTTTTAACTTTATCTTTCCTTAAATAATCTTTCTGAAGTTTGCCTTAGGCATAAATATGTGTTAAGTCTGAAGACTACAAGGCTGGATTGCATAAAACAGGGATAGGCTGTGGATAGGACAGGCCTAAATTCAAGGATTCAAAGGATCCTTTCTTTTAAGAACTATTTTCTTATTAAAATAAGCACGCACAATGGACTATTAAATTTAACCAAGACTCCTTGCAGTTACACACTGGCTAAGCTGTTTTATAAATAGGCCATGCTATTATTACAAAGGAATCACAGGAGGAGAATAAAGTTTAAAACTATGCATAGTGGAACCGAGTCCAGGCCATATATGGGGAAATATAACATGTAGGCACTAAATGTGTCTGAGAGCGACAATTGTCCCATGTTCATACCCACAAAGGTATTTCTCTGTGGCTGAAAAATAATCAGTTAAAGAGATATGGCAAAAATAAATTCAAACTCACCCCACCAGAGGTTACATTGTATGTTCAAAATGGTATAATCTGAACCCCTCGAATGCTTCAATTAAACTCAGCGATGCAACTGATAAAAATAAAGACAGTGAGAAGAAAGTACATGGAATTTTAAGTCTTAGGGATGTTGATTCTACTTTTAAATTGTTTTACTTAAAAATAACTTGATTTATTTATTTTTGGGGTGCGTGTGTACGTGCACGAACGCGTACATGCCTATGAGTGTAGGTGACTGTGGTGGTCAGTTGGATCTCCTGGAGCTGGAGTTACAGGCAGCTGTGATATCCAAGTTAGGCACTGGTGTGTTGGTAAGGTTTCAGGGTTTTTGTTGCTGTTGCTTTTGATTTTTGGTTTTGTTTTGTTTTGTTTTTCAGACCTCTTGACCCAGAGCCAAGGCCGTCTGGAGAAAGAGAACTTCAATTGAGAAAATTTATCCATATGTTTAGCCTACAGATTTGGGGCATTTTCTTGATTGATGGTTGATGTGGGAGGACCTAGGATACTATGGGTGGGGGGCCTAGGACACTGGGTGATAGCAATCTTAGGAAGTGATCCTGAGTTGTATAAAAAAGCAGGCTGAGCAGGCCATGGAGAGAAAACTAAGAGACTACATTTCTGCATGGCCTCTGCTTCAGTTCCTGCCTTAACTTCCCTCCACAATAGGCAACAGTTGGGGGGGGGGGGTGAAATAAACCTTTTCCTCCCCAGCTTGTTTCTGATCATTGTTTATTACAATAGGAGACAAACGATGGGGGCTGGAAACCGAAGGAGGGTCCTCTGCAGGAGGAGTATTAGGTTCTCAACTCCTGTGCTGCCTCTCCAGTCCCATCTACTTTTTAAATCTAGGCAAATTCTTAAATAAAACAGAAAAACCTTTCTCTTCTAGCTTGGTTTTAACCTTTGAATGCATAAACCTGTAAAGAGCCTGGAAGAAAAAAAAAGCAAAATCCTTTATTTTAGTTCATTTAAGGGCTAAATATTACTTTAAATGATATGATGACTTTCTGGGTTCCTTCCTCTAGTTTTGGCATTGTTTTTCAACCACTCTTTCGGTGGAGTTGGAACAGTCACCACTGAGCTAAGTGGTTCATGGATGTGAGTGAGTTCAGAACGTTCATCTCAGAACAGGCTGCAGGGTCATCTCGTGCACTCCAGGCTCAGATCTCTTTAAGGCGTTATGATCACATGTCACCCATCCTGTCTTTCCCTTCATAAGCACTTCACTGGATACAGAGAGGGGATGTGGTGGTTTGACTAAGAATGGCTCCCAAAGGTACAAATATTTGAATGCTTAGTCACCAGGGAGTGGCACCATTTGGTAAGATTAGAAAGATTAAGAGGTGTGGCCTTATTTGAGGAAGAGTGTCGCTAGGGGTGGGCTTTGAGGTTTTAAAAGCCCATTCAAGAGCCAAGAATCTTTCTCCCTCTCTGCCTACAGATCAGGATGTAGACGTCAGCTACAGCTCCAGCATCAGCCTACATGCTGTCGTGGGCCCCACCATGACGATAATGGGCTAAACTTCTAAATGTAAGCAAGCCCCCAATTAAATGCTTTCTTTCACATGAGTTGCCTTGGCCATGGTCATAAGTGTGCTGTATCCTTAGTGAACAGTGAGGTGACTCTGTTCTAGCTTTTCTCCCTTCTTCCTTATCTCTTAGAAGGGACCTACTCTAGAAACGTATTAAAATTGCCTCACAATTTTATTAGATGTTTTTTGTCTAGAAAATATAAAAGCATCTTGATTTTGTCATTTCTTCAGACTTCACCCCCATTGTGAAGTTCCCCATTTACATATAAATTAAAACCTCCATGCTTCTCTCTCGTTAGTGAGTCTTATTAATTTGGTTCCTAAGAAAGTCAAACAGATGACACATGAACTAAGTGGAGTTAGTGGGAAATTCTTTTCCCCTGACTCAGGAATAGGCATAATAACTAGGAGTGGGGGCTGCAGCTGTGGCTATGGTTGTGGCTCTGAGACAAGAGTGCTTACCTAGGCTGCACAATGTCCCAGGTTCCCACCTCAGAACCACAAACAAGCAGCGAAGACCAGGGTGTACCCAGCAAGTGCTGCTGCTGGCTTGGTCTGATAGCCCAGCAGGAAGACTAAAACCGGGTCTTCCTCCTTCACTTTAGACACATGGTTCCCACGCTTGTGTAACGAGCTAAACACTCCATTGTGACATTAAGAAAGTGAATGAGAGACAGCCAAGTTTTACAGTTCTATAAGCTATTTGTCCACAGCTGTAAAAGTGGGTCTAGCTATAATTATATATTAAGCTATTTCCACAATGAATATTAAGCCTTCCAAACTGGAAACAGACTGACAATGACAAACAGACTGTGAGCCCAGCTCTCATCCATCGCAAACATTAGCTGAGCAGCGAGAGAGCATCTAACCTCTTTAGGGTTTCGGGTGTCCCTGTTTGTATATGATATACTTTCCTGAGCTCTTCCAGCTTAGCTGGACTAAGCATTATTTATCAATGTGAAGAGATTAAAGTCTATGTGTGTCAAAGTTATTTAAGACCATACATATCCTTCCTGGAATATATTTATTTCCCAAAGAGAAAGCCACACTTAGGCAGGTCCAAGTAACATGTTAGACAATGTGTTGTCATTGTGTATTGAAGAGCAAACCACAGAGAAATGACAAGGTGACATTCCCAGAACAGCCCTCTAGTATCAAAGCACACTTACAAGATGCCAAACATTTCCCAATCCTTGGAAGGTCAACAACCTTGAAATAATTGCCCCTTTCATAAGATCTGTGCTTTCATTGGAGTGTTTTAAAGTGTGTTTGCTTCTCCAGCTTGTATAGGAACTAAAAAACATCCTTCGTTCTAACAAGGCCCAAAGGCAACAGAAAGACACCAGAGGTTGGTTGCAAGTCAAGTCCCTCCCAAGAATTTGTATCCTATATTATTTTAGTAAATGTCTTTGACATTTAATTCAAGCCAGGCTGGGAAAAACAGAGCAAACCCCGGGTTTCTTGAACTAAGTTCACTGCCCCCGGTAAGACAAGGCCTTGGTTCCCCCAAGTGTCTCTACGAATAAGCAGTGTTCCTGGAAACCGCTTTGGTCCTGGTGTCATCTGCGATCAATTATTCTGTTTCTTGAGGGAAAGAGTTTGAACAAACAGACTCTAAAATGCCACAAGGCTGCAGGCCAGGAGGACGGAATTGCAGTATGTAGGACAAGCCAACTTCCTGAAGTTACAACCAGAGAAGGAGTTGGAACAGCACTTAGCTCGGGAGTGCTGACACCAGGACCACTGACTGCCATCCTTCTAGGTTTGAAGTTGCCCCTGAAGAACACTCCCATCACAGGCAGAAGGAAGGCTTTATATTTGACTAAGCCTTTTCACAGACTCCATTCCCGTCAGAAACCATCTGCCCAATAGCAAGTTGTGAAAAGTAGAGTTCAGAGAATTCCAAGTCCCTTAGAACTAAAATTTAACCCTGCAGAGGCTTCTCCTTCAATGTGCATCTCCCATTCGCAATACCAGTGTTCCTGTAATACAGTGAAACATTCTGAAGGAATGGCCTCCAAACAGCGTGACCAAATGTGACCTTTTCCTGTGGTTGACTTTAAGCTGCTTAAGAACAGGGAGCTAAAAGAAAACTAAAGACTGCTTCACCGGAGGAAGGGAATGTGGAGAAGGCCGCCCCTCCAGTCCCCTCCCTAGGCATACCTGAGGACAGATTCTTACAGCGTCTACATCAAAAACACGCAATAGAAAAAAATTTTTTATTATCCCTGGGGAAAAGGCAGTTTATTTTAAATGTACTCATAAAATAACTGTTCATTTGTTAAGAATCCCCTTTTAAAAACTGCTTGTTTATAGAATGTTCTAAATTTTAAAGAGAAATTTCAATGTGAGGGAGAAAGAGCAGGCTCTACGCGTTAGCTGCGCTGCATTAACTGGCCCGCAGTGCTAATTGAGGGCTATCTGTAGTGGACATTGTAGCAAAATTTGGTAGTTGCCTACATTTAATACTGGTAAAACCACAACAGGATTCAACCATTACATGTGTTTTAGTTTTATTCTTCTCTTTTCAAAACCAAAGAAAATGACATTCAATTTGATCATAACTTGAACAAATCAAGTCTGGTGGATAGTACATCTAGTGTCATTAAATGTTTGTGATACTAAAAGTTTTCAAAGGAAGGCTTACAATTAAGATATATTTTAACCACCAAGGTTGTATCCTTCTATGGCCCAATTTGTTTCAAAAAATAAAAGGGGTTGTAATTGATTTTGTCATTTCCTAACCACTAATTTAATTTAACTATCTTAAAACATGGGATCCACCTCAAATGTTCTGCTCAAATGCTTTTGAGCACCTAGGCCTGGAGTCTTCCATCTTGATCTCTATCTTGGTTACAATTCACCTTAAGTTCCATGACTCTTGACTCTCACCTTTTGCCTCTCTCCTGCACATCCTCTCTCCGCAGCCAGTGCTGCCCAGCCTTCTGTTCCTTATCTTTCCTTCCTTCCTTGACAATCAAGGGCCATCACCAATCTTGTCTCCCTTTTAGAACTTCAGCCCCTTGTATTCAGTGCATTCCGTCACATCATAAGCAGTCTCCACCAGCCTTCTTTGGGGATGGCAGGTGTCCAAACATGCCCTGAGCTGAGTCCATTACTAAGAGAGGGCTATTTGGAAAAATGAATCCAATTTTTAAAATCTAGTAACAGTAAGCAATGAGAAGATCTTTGGGGATGCTGCTATGCTTTGGATTAATGTGCTGCTCCTAAGATCCATATGCTAAAAGGCTTGGCCCTCAGCTGATTAGCTTCTCAGAAGTGACAGAATTCTTAAGAGGCAATGGGTGGTGATGGCACGTGTCTTTAATCCCAGCAATCAGGAGACAGAGGCAGGTGGATCTCTGAGTTTGGGGCCAGCCTGGTCTACATAGTGAGTTGCAGGACAGCCAGGGCTACACAGAAAAACCCTGTCTCAAAAAAAAAAAAATTAAAAGAGAATTTTTAAGAAGTATGTCCTGGTGTGAGGTCTTCAGGTTACTGGGGCATGCTCTTGAAGAAGGCAGTGTTATTCCAACCTCATCTTCTTTGCCTCTTTCATTCCAGGCCAGGCCAGTAGTTGAGTGGTTCCATTCTACCACAAAATCACACACTGCCTAACAAAGACCCAAGGAAATGTGGCTGATTAGTCAGTCATGAACCAGCCTACAACAAACAGGAGCCCAAAAGTTTTCTCTTTGTAACTTGATTATTGCAGGTACTTGTTACCACAATGGAGAGACATGCCAGAGGTTATTATACACAGCAACCATGAGGCAAAGGAAATTGGCCTTCTCATATGACAAACACCTAAACTCTCACTGAACTTCACCTTTAATGAGCTAGTGGTGAAGATATAGAGGCTTAATACTTAAATCAGTTTTTAGGAGTGCCCTATTTAAAAGACATGACAATCTCGGCCAACCACCAGATGCCATCATTCAAGTATTTCCTGACCCCGGTGCTACAATCTTCAGAGGCCTATGAACAGAACAGTGACCTGGGGAACAATATGAAAATGAACCATTTTTATCATGCAAGTAAGACTCTAAGGACTACAGAGTTCAGATGAGCTGTGCTTGTACTGGAGTGAGGACCAAAGCCAGAAAACTCAGGCAAGCTGGCCACTGTGCCATTACCTACCAACGGATCTGAGGAGACTCTCATCAAGTCCCTAGTCTGACTTCTCAGGCCAAGTCAAGAGAGATTTCTTCATGTATTTGGAAAAGAAAATAATAAAGTCTGTCTTCAGCCAATAGTAAAAATCGCAAATAAGGACCAATGATCTCAGGATCACATGATTTTATTTATGTATTTATTCATTTATTTATTTTGTTTTTTACTTTTGTAGTGCCAGGGCTGGAACCTAGCACTGGTAAGCTCTCTATCATACAGGCTGTGAGCCCAGCCAGAAATGCAGACAATAAATCATCAGGAAACTAAACATTATTTTACAATGAAGTGAGCTGTTTCACAGAGCAGATACTTCCATCCACTTAAGGACGTGGAGGGTCCCTTCTTAGAAGTGACCAAAAGACTGTTTGCTGGGTGACTGATGTGCTTAATTCCCCCTTCTGCTGCCTGTCAGAAACTAACGCTGGGTTAGTATAAGCCACGGTGACACTACAGGCACCTTATAAACTCCTGTGAATCAGCGTCTAACCATTCCCTCACCACAGATACATGGTCAACTGTGCTCTGCTATTTATTCTGGAAAGAATATTAGTGACAGCTCAGGAGTGAGTAGATAGCTGCAGAATGGTTGGCTGTTGGGGAATGCCTGCCTGATTTCCATCTGCAGACAGTCTTGGAGCTACTAAAGAAGAGAGCTTCCTTCTTCTTAAGGAGCTATCGTCACGTTGGTTCATGGCTTAAAAGGGACTTGAAACAGTCGAAGTATTAAGAATAGCACAGAAGGCAGCGGGCAGTATGGCTCACACTGACTACACCTCTTGAGCCTTTTTCTACCCTAAACTAGAACTGACAACAAATTCGAAGTCAAAGCTCCGAGCTTCAGATTTTTGTCATTTTTAGCCATCTCTGTGCCAGTCTCCAGAAGACAAAGAACTCTGATTTCAGGATTCCAGCCAACATTAATTCTGGGAAGTCTCGGTTTGTGTGCCAAATAGTAATCATTTTGTTTTATAAACTGGATACAATATCCCGAATTAATACTTGTCACAAACCATTACATGCAGCTGCATCAGGCCCCCATGCCCAAAATGGGTATCTTAAAATTAAAAATCTAAAACAAACTGTTGAAGTTTCCTATCTTCTCAACTCATTTCTGAAACATGGAGTCTGTTAAAATCAAGACAATAGCCCCATCGACCACAGTCAAATGAGCCAGCACGAAATGAAAACATAACTTAGGAGGAAAAAGCCCTGGCTTTTCCCCCAGCTTAAAAATATGAAAATGTCTGTTGTTTGGCCTAAGGGGGAAAAAATACAAGGGATCTAAAAAAAAAAAAACATCAGATACAAGATAAACCACAAAATGCAGATCAGTCATGTGCAGTCCCGTCTCTCTGGCAGCTTATGTCGCAGAGTAATTCTGTGAAGGCTTTACGGAAAGGTCACTGCTGCATTTCTATAATATCAGCATCTATGCTAGCATACAGAGATCCCCCCCAAGAGTCTGAAATATTAGAAAAGCCTAAAGTTATTAAGATTTCGGCATGACTCAACTAAGTTTTCTACAAATATTACAACCATTTTCACATCAGATAAGCTGTGGGAGATAAAAATGGGGCTCATAAAGATAAAATCAGGAAAACAGCTTCGCTGCTTATTAGTTCTCAGAGAGCAATTTTAAAAGCATCCCAACACTGTGAAGGGTCATTAAACGGCGCATTCTGTATTGGCACTTTCCCTTTGCAAAGGAACGAGATGAAAACAAAGGTTAAGGTCTCCGGAGATAGCAAAATGAGCTAAAGTTCTTCACATAAAGTCTAATGCAAGTGCCAATAATATCTTTGGTGCTGTTCACAGTTGCTCTTCTCTCCTGAGATTCACCTGGGCAACCTGAGTGATAGTTTAGGTGGAGTCATGTCCAATCTGTGGGTTCATGACCCCGAGTTTGCCATCTTAAGTTTTCTAATTTTTCTAGGAAAATTGTAAAACACATCCAATATGATCAGGAAGACAAGCCTGGTGTTTGGCAGTATGTGAAATTCATTGTCACATGTTTTTCATTGTTTGCTTTCCCCAAATAAAACCATTTTTAAGTTAATTTTGTGTGTGTGTGTGTGTGTGTTTTCTTTCTATGTATGTTCACAATGTTTGTTCAGTGCCCATGAGCATTAAATCCTCTGGAAGTAGAGTTATGGATGGTTGTGAATATTATGGGTGTCACAAATGGAACCTACGTCCTCTGAAAAAAGCATCAAGTGCTCTTATCTACTGAATCATCTCTCCAGCTATGAAATCCCACTGATAAAAGACATGGTGGAATGTTGAGGGAGCTGCAGTGGAACATTATGATTCTTGGTGAAAGAAAGGTACTGCCTCAAGTTCATAGAGGACCCATAATCTCAACACATCTATCACCAAGCAAGATACTATTCTTTGGTTCATAGACAGGACACCTGGCAAGAGCTTTAAGGGCCTTGGCTCATAGCCAGAGGTGCAGGAAAATGACCACAGAAGTCTTTTTGGTTAGATGACATACGGGTCTCAGGAGATGTTACACTAAATAAAGAGATCCGCTCAGAAACGTTGTCCTCTGTGAAACACGGCCGCCATTTTCATCTGTTCATCCGTGCCAGCAAGACACCATCATGCATAGAACTGCTTATTATTAACCTTCCCCCAGAGAAGAAAATTATAGGGAAGGTTACCGGACCGTCACCTGAGAGTCGGGCTCCTCACTTCTCAAAAGCTTGTATGCAAATCTGCTAAATTCCAATGGGCTTCTGGAATTGTGGAAGTCTCAGGACAGACTAGTGCACATGAGTAACTGAAGGGCACTTGTTCTACGCAGTTGTGGGGTAGCCACAGCAGGAGTCATGACCTTCTGAGGTTGAGTCGCCTATGCTCCTATAGCAAGCCTTCATTTATGCTCTTTATGTAAGCCTGATAAGCTTGGCAGTTCCCCAGGGTATTTTGGATTGTGTGGTGGATATTATAAGGGAGGGGATAGGCATTGCTACATCTCCTCAAGGAAGGAGTTTTCCCAATAAGGTGTGAAGGCTTGCAAGCAGAAACAATCTACAAATATGTATATTTCCAATACGGAAAATATAGCCAAATGATCTGAATACAGACATTCATGTTCAATAAATAAATAGGGGAAATGTCTACTCTAAACTCCAGGATAATTTCAAACACCTGCCAATTATGGTATCTCATAATTCCAGGACACAGGAAATTAGTTTAATGCAAAAGTGCACTCAAATGAAAAGAACCAATCCAAGACCTGGCTTACCTAGCTACTGTGGGAACACAGAGACCTGGCTTACCTAGCTACTGTGGGAACACAGAGAAGCCTACAAACCGTACTGGAGGAGTTTTCTACCAGAAACAGATACTCCCATAAATTTATACAGGAGAAGGTTCCAAGGTAGAAGGGATGATGAACAGAAAGGACGCTCCTCCGCACAACTTCAGAACCATCCAAGGCACCCCCACTGTCCTAGCAACTGCACAACATCCTAACCTCCAGAAGAAGCCCTGACTAGTGTTGAATTTGGGCATGGCCATACCATCAAGGAATTTATCTGCTGACTCATCAGCTCCAAGGTGCCACACTTGAACCAGTCTTTGCAAACCCCCTCCCCCACACTAAGAAAAATAGATGAGAAAAAAGACTACACGGTACTCTTCCTGAATCTAAAGTTAAGAGTCTTTGTTAGTCATATTATCTTGAAGCTTCGGCCAGAAAAGCTGATTAGTGAGTCACCCAGAGAAGCAACTGTCTTCTGGAACAGTAATGTATTTAACTGCTTTGCTGACAAAGGGGAAACCCAAGGAGCTATTTCTCTATTTCAGTAATAAGCATACATACATTTTAAGATAAATTTATTATACTAAAGAATCTAAACAGTCTTCTACCTTGCTTATGAATTCTAGAAATAAGAAGACTATACTATATTAAAGTGGTGGGAATATAGCTGTATTTTCCAAGGGCCACAAAAAGGAAAAAAAAAAGATAATTTAGTTTTGTCTTCATTTCAACAATGCATACCAGAGCCTGGTGTTCCTCACAAAAATACCCTGAGTCAAAAATACCCAAATAACCTTGAAAATAAAAATAAAATAAATCCTCAGATAAGTCTTACTGGTCTGTTTAAAATAATGGCATTGTGAAGTGAGTATAAATTTTCCATATTTATTACAATGTTACTTTTATATTTTTTAAAATGTTCCTACCACACCCCCCACAAAAATCTTCTTTTTCTCAATTGCTATCTTCATAGCTAATAAATGCAAAGCAATATGAATGCTTAGGCTGTTTTACTGCACGGAAAACCCTATTCCTGCCTCCTGCATCTTCTTTCTTAAGTGAAGCTGCATCAGACCAAGGCATGTTGATTGAATAACTGTGGACTATTTTTGTAGTGCAACAGAGTTACTAAGTTTTTCCCAAAGCACCTAAGCACAGCTATTTCAACTTGACCTAAAATTAAGCTTTGTGAAACCTTAAATAATATGAAAACCATGTAACAATGAAGGGGCTCCCTCCTTTGACAGGGGTATTAACCTGGTGGATGGTAAGAAGTACAGAAAAGGCCGTCTGATGGATACCCTCTAGATCTTGTATCTTTCGTGTGGAAGTATGCATTTCTGTACATAGAATGTCATTGTGTAAAGTTTCAGCTGCAGCAATGAATTTTCTAATGAAGAATCAAATCTTAGATAAAGACTCCCCACATGGGGATGCAGATACGCAACCAGCGTAAAGTTGGAAGGCAAAGATATACATTTCGTAGGACAGAGAAGGTTTGCCTCTCTTCCCTGTGTCTCTGGAAGCCCATATAATGACTACCACTTTGGTTCTTTGTCCTTTAACTTAAGAGTCCTCTCCTCCATTGGGATCTAAGCCTATCTACACAATGTACTCAAAGTTAAGTAGCTTCTAGTGTCTTGCCTTGCTTCTTAATTGCTTCCCCCATTGTTAGGACTTTACTCACCTGGGCTTTCCCTGGTGACTCACAGAGGCTCTCATAATTCTGCTTCTAAAGCTTTGCATATCCTATCCCATAGGGCAGCGACTGTTTTTCTGTGCACAGTTGACTCACTGCCTTCAGGTCACTGTTTAAATGTCACTGCATCCGAGAGGTCACTCCTGGCCACTCATTAAGGACATCATAGCACCACTGGAATGTCTCTTTTTCTGGCCTATGTGTACTCTGTTTTTCTATTTAGCCCACACATTCAATAAGTTTTATGTATGTTTAAAGTGTCTCTCCACCAGAAGAGCAACTTCACACATTTTGCTTTCCATTTGTGTTTTGCCACATAAACATGCATGGCACAAAGTTGACTATCACACTGTCTTAAATGGAACCGATGATCATCTGTTTCTGATCATGTTGCAATGAAGGAATCAATAAGGCAATGTCTCTGTGACAGTGTCCTAAAGTGTGGGTGACCCAGAGGAAGAATACAATTAAATGGAACATTAAAATACGCAGTATAAAAGAATAAAATAAGACATGAGAGTTAAATATGGACTCTTCCTCTTCTGCTAGGTAGTCGTTTGTTAATGATTTCGCTGTCCCTGTTAGTTAAGCTATCATGCAGCCTTCCAGAGAAGATTGGACAAAGATCTCACACTCAGGATCTCAGATACAGCAAAGCATATACTGTGGGTGGACAATCCATCTCAAGGGACCCAACATTTTATAGGCATGTGAAGGCAGGTGAAATGACCCTCACCAGGGAAGATTAGGGCAGAAAGGCTTTGGGGAGCAACCCATGCATCTAGCCTGGAAGCAGAAAGAGCTGCACTATTGAAGTAAGGTGAAATTAGAGTCTGCCAGATTAGGAGAACAGACTGTCGGCAGCTTTCTCAATAGCTTAAGGATTAACTATTAATAATGGGTAACTCCGCTTTACAACCCATAGCTCTATTTACAAGGCCAAAGCATCTCTCTGCAAACTGAGAGCTAGCCTACGGATATGAGCTGAGTCAACTTTTAGGAGATAGATACATAACCTCTGGGTTATGCGTTATCCCTGTATGTGAAACTGGCAGCATCAAAGGGGAGAGCACAGGGCTTCAGTAAACACCACCTGGAGTACCAATGAAGGCAACAGGTTAAGCACAAACACTAGTTTAACTAAAAAAAAACTCTGTTAATGGAGATTGTAAAGTAAGGAAATCTGTATCTGGGTTTTACCTCAATACTGTAAAAATTCCTTTGTTCAGACATAATGCTTGATCCCCCTACTATAAAAAGGTGGGTTCAGAAACCGGTCTTTCCACAGCCTTACAAAATCCATCTCTGGCTGTGGTCTCAGCAAGCTGATAAGCTTTTTGTGCCCCACAAAGATTTTTTTTTTAATTTTTTATTTTTTCCTGGATTCTGGTTTCTGGAATAAAGTTTGCTTCTGGTTTATTATTAGACTTTGGTGATCTGTCCCCATCTATGCTCAACTCCCCTGGACCCAACAGTCAGGAAATGCAGGCATACTTCTGTTCCTTCTTTTGTTACAGGAGGTTTGATCTACGGAATGGCTGCTTTCAGGATATTTGGTCAAGGGTGGTTTCACTGCCTAAACAACAGAATGCTAATGACTTGATGTCTCAAAGTGTTGAAGTAATTAGCTGTTCTGGTTGTCCTTGTACCATGTTAAAAAAAAGTCTTTTGTTGCCTTCTTCCCCCTTCTGTGTTGGAGTATAAATGTATACAGAAAACATAGAATAGTATGTTTTCTGCTTTATTATTTTACTCTGTCTCTGTACTCTTTCCTTATTTTTCTGATCCCCACACCTCTACCCTAGCAAGAGAAATTTTTATTGAGGCTGGTCCCCAGCAATACACACACTGTCTCTATCCTAATCCTCTCCTATTGGAAGGCTAGCTTCTGATCACATAGGGTCAAGGATGGGAGCCATGGTGTTGGAATATGGCTACTCTCAGAGGTTTGGATGGATTCTGTTGAGGTTAAAGAAGTGAGATATAACTGTTATTTGAGACAAATGGAATCCCTAAGTGTACAGAGGCTTTTGTGCCATCCCCCTTTCATCCAGCCCTTACAGAAATGAACTACTTGTTCCAGCCAGTGGTAAAGATGCAGCCCTTCTGCTCTGCCTCTCTCTGTGCATGGCAGTGTATTACTACAAGAGCTAAACAGATGTCCCTTCCCTGTGGTATGTTCCTTTGCATGCTTCTGCAGCTCCTCCCATTAACACAGGGAGACTATTGCTATACATGGGTTTATATATGTGCTCAGGCACATGCCCTACTTAGAAGCATGCCAGGTCCACTGGAGCATCCTTGTTTGCTTTTGTTTGGAACACTGTAGACTGTGGAAGTCTATAGCCTCAATTATTCAATAATCTCATCACAACTCTGGTCCCAAATCTGTGAACAAGGCCACCTTTTGTCATCTACTCCTTGTTGAATTAGGTCTGAATAGCCAAGTCACCCAACCAACTAACCAAGTTATGAAAGAAAAGAAAAACATGACTGTTTTCTAAGTCCATAAATCTTTAGAGTATTTTGTTTTGCTGGAAAAGTGAGCTTATGTATCTTTAAGAACAAGGAAGAACAAAAAGAGAGATTTCTATAGACTCTACAAGTTGGAAACCCGTTCTCATCAGGTTATACAGAATGATATGATTAAGGAATACAAAGAAGATCCAAGCTGGGTATGGTGACACATGCCTGTAATCCCAGTACTTGCATTCAGGAGATGCAACCACGAGGGTCCAAGGTCATCCCCATGATGTAGCAAATATAAAGCTAGAATGGATTGCATATAACCCCATCCCAAGGCAAACGAAGAAAAAATGAAGATCCAGAAAAGGAGAAGGGGTATCCAGGAAGGGGGATGTGCGAGTAGAAATGAGCAAAATGATCCTGGCAGAAATGTAGGAATAGAGAATATTATAATATATATAATATATTATATAATTTATAAACATATAATAATTATAATATATTATATAATATAATTTATAATTATATAATATATAATATAATAGGTAGCAGTGGTTTTTTTTTCCAAGCAAGCACATAAAACTATAATATCACTTTTCGGATGACACTAATTACTATGAACATATACCTGTTCACTTTAGCATGAGCAGTCTGACAGAGAAAGACCCCAGTCTTCTTTATCTGTGACCCCTCTTCCACTCTCTACATCCTGTGCCTAGCAGTAACAGGCACTTGAGCAGGCAACTAGAGAATATCAAAGAAAGAAGTAAATAATTGAATGAGCAAAAAAATGGTGGCCATTATTCCGCCATGAAAACAAAGCCACATGTCTACATCCTATTCTCAATTCTATTTGATGCCAGGCTTTGTGTTTTCCCAAATTATTTTTATTAATGGATTCTCCTTTCTTCCAAGTAATGAGTAAGGGGAAGACCATGAGTTTTCAAGAGTGATGCAGGCTCTGAGTGAGGGCATCTGGATTCTATCACAGCATTCTGTAGCAGGGAATATCTAATGGCAATTTTTAACACTTAGCTGCATTTTTTGTTGTTATTTAACTTGAGGATCTGATATTGTTGGTAAACCACTGGCTACGTAAATAACACAATCACGGAAGAGTTATTGAAAGTGTAGTGTGTTTAACGCTTCAATGTCATTTTTTCTTTAAATTAAAAAAGTAATTATTTTCTCTCTCTCTTTCTCTCTGTGTGTGTGTGCATGCATGAGTGTGTGTGTGTGTGTGTGTGTGTGTGTGTGTGTGTGTGTGTATGGTATGAGGGTCAGGAATGCATGTATACTACTGCATATATATTGGTCAGAACACAACTTTATGAAGTCAGTTCTCTCCTTTCACCTTTACATAGGTTCATGAAATCAAACTCCGATCTTCAACCTTGAGTCATCAGGTGACAATGTCTTTACCCACAGTCCCATCTGCCAACGTTCCCAAATAAACCAAGTCATACATTTTCTATATACAGTTTTCCAGGAAGCCTAGGTTTCAACTCATCTTCAATTTAATTAAGGAAAGGCATTCACATCAACATTTAAAACTAAATAGACTATCAGTTTAAACATGAATATATACTTCCTGAGTAAAATTTAGGCACTAAGATATTATGTGGTAAACATAAGAGTAAAACATTTCAGAATTCAGTTTCATTTTAACATCTATTTAGCATCAGTGTTCAAATGTGTTACTCTGAAATTCTCTTAGAACAGAGCATCCTATCATTTATACCTAATAAGCTATGGATTATTTTGAATACGCTAGTGTGACCAGCCTAACGCACATGGTTCACAGCTAAAAGAACACTAATCCAAAAATGTTATTTTACAGGCATCTGACTTGGTAATTTCCAGATTCGTAGCCATGTTTGAAAGTGTTAAAACTGCAGTGTCTCTCTAGCCTAACCTGAAGAAAGTGGCCTTGGGACTGATTTGCATATGATGGAGGAAACTGAGGCCCCTAGGAATTGTATCACAGCGTCACTGAACAGTGGAGCCTGAATTTAAACAGGGCTGACTGGGATGAGGATACTGGGGTGATGAAACTCTGACTTCTGCTACAAAATTTAACAGGTTCTTTACAAAGGAAAGTTCCTGGGAAAGTCAGAGACGTGATTTAATATGAGAAATTATTCCAGAGAAACTTTCAAAACAGCATCTGTTATGAAAAATGTGATAAGCCTCTTTTTTTTTTTCATCCCATGGGACAGCTGTCTCTTTACCCTAGCTCAAAGTCCTTTGCTGAACCATTGCAAAGTATGCCTCTGGGCCTTTTGTGATCAAGAGTGCATGGCAGTCTGTCAACACCCTGCTATAGCATCACCTTCTGTGGAGGTTGAAGACCTTCTAATGGCTGGATTTACTGCGGCGTGATCACTGAGAACCTACCAGTGTTTCCTCCACTTTATTATCTTTACATGGACTGAAATCACATTAAGGCAAAGGGGAACAAAGACAAGAACTATTGAAATGCATGTCAGGGTCACAGAATCGAAAGGCCAAGCCACAGCAAAGGTGCTGGACCACACTGGACACTCAAGCAAGGCACCAGGGCTTCTCTGTCAGTGTGTCAGTGATTTTAAATCCTAGAGAGAATGCCTTGCTGGCACTAATGCCAACTAAGAAGGTATGAGGACTGCTCTGATACTGGACAGATTCTGGCTTCCCTTCCTGTCTTTAGTGCCCCATCTCTCCCACCCACTTCATTTTTCAGGCAAGCAAAGAACATGACATCCTTGCCTTCTTCTTCCTCTCAACTAGGAGATGTGACAGGAAAAGCCAGTGTCTGGGTCCATTACTAGTAATCTCGACTTTGACAGGACAAAGAGGGAACCAGAGGGCTTTCAAATGCAGTGAGTCTCCTTCCTGTGGGCCAGAAGGTCAGTTGGTGTGGGAGGTCCTTTCACCTATGTGTTGCTTTTATTGGTTAATGAATAAAGAAACTGGCTTGGCCTGATAGGGTAGAACAGAGTTAGGTGGGGAGAACTCAACTGGATGCTGCGAGGAAGAAGGCAGAGTCAGAGAGAAGCCATGGAGCCACTGGAGATAGATAGATAGATAGATAGATAGATAGATAGATAGATAGATAGATAGATAGATAGATAGATAGATAGATAGATAGATGCTGGGAACTTTACCAGTTAAGCCACAGCCACTGGCACTATACAGATCAATAGAAAGGGGTTAAATTAATATAAAAGTTAGCCAATAAGAAGCTAGTGCTGATGGGCCAAGCAGTGATTTAATTAATACAGTTTCTGTGTGATTATTTCGGGGTTTGGGCAGTCGGGAACCAACAAGTGGCCTCCTACTACAGTCATTGGCCCACTCAGAAATTCTCTGAAGATATGACCTAGGTTGCTAAATAACTGGTACCCCTAGAAGTCCCACAGTGTCTGTATAATGCTAATTTAAGGGCACAGAAATCTCTTGGCTTCTCCTGGCTCCCAGCAGCTAATGAAGCTGGTCTTCATCTCAGCTGGGTTTTAAATGCTTTGCCATCTGAACCATATAAAAGGAAGGCTGGCAAGTCAGTCAGCTTGTACCAGCAAAACACAGGGACCCCCTCCAAACCTCCTACAGCAGGGCAGAGCACAATAAACTGGCAAAGCCCCAAGATGAAGCACTGCGGGGTCGTCAGACACAGAGCTTTCAAAAAGCTTCTCACAATAAGGAATGTGTGAGATCAGTGACATCAGTGAAAAGGTATCATGTGATATATGATACCAACTAGGCAGAAGGATGCCCAGAAACAAAACGAAGTAGCTTTTCAAATATTCCAGTGGCAACCCTGGTTTTCAACTCAGCAAAGATTTCTTATCAAGTTCTTCCTTTCTGTGCTTTCTCAAATACATTTTAGAAAGTATTTTTATTAAGTCAGTATTTGATATTGAGGTACAAGGTGATATTCTAAATCATATATACTTTTTAAATGAAATCGTGTTTGGATAATAAAACGCAAATTTTCCTAATTGATTACTAAAATGACCATGAACTCCTAGAAAATATCTTTTAAAAAATCAATCCTTGGATTTGTTCAAGTCTCTAATTTCTGCTTCACCTATTTGCCAGTCACTTTTTCTATTTTCCCCAATACTGTCTATTTCCCCAGTCCCAATCATCTCCCTATGTTACAACCCTATCTAACCTCTGAAGTCTGGCTCAAAGGTACTTCCCTCTTCAAATTCTCTAGTTCTCTTTTTCCCTAAGTCCCATAGTGCTCTCCCCGCCTCTTTCTGGCACTATAATTATTTTGAGCTCACATTCATGTCTGAAATAATTTTGGGGTGCATTGGAGAGAGAATCATTTTCACATGCTGTCTATAACTCCCCAAACAAAAGGAAATACTAAATATATACTTACAGATAAGAGAAAAAAAAGACAAAATATACAGATTAAAAAATAAATCAAGAAGAGATTCGTTTGATTTTAAGTTGAATTCTGCAGTCTGTCCTTAGGGATTTTCTTGTCCTCTAATCAGAGAACAAACATCAAAATTTGTCTGGTTTTATAAAGCTATTAGCCATCTTGTTCAACAGGCATCAAGTGAGTGAGAGACCCCGTGGAAGTCAGGCCACCTAAGGACACATCCGCTGCCATCTGCTGCTCATAGTGATTACTCAATTACTGCCTGAGACAACAGTGGAAGCCCTGCTATCACATCAGCCAGCTGTGGGAGTCTAGGCAGCTTCCTCTGGCTGGAAGTAAGAGGTACTAGGTACTTGTTAGAGTGGTTTCAGTAAGTGTCATGAAAAGTCACCAGTGCATGAAATAAACATGGGCAAATTAATAAGCAAGGGTCCTTGCTTGACTCTTTGCTTCCTCCAGTGCTAGGGAGCAAAGCTGTGAGTGGGGCAGTCTGTAAGTCTGCAATCATTTGTTCTCACTCTAAGCATTTTTCTGTTCTCAATATGCAAATCATCCAGAAGGCAAGATAGAAATATTTGCTCTGAATGGCTGTGATATTCAAG
Source organism: Microtus pennsylvanicus (assembly GCF_037038515.1). Lineage (NCBI taxonomy): Eukaryota > Metazoa > Chordata > Mammalia > Rodentia > Cricetidae > Microtus > Microtus pennsylvanicus. The sequence goes on along the minus strand of NC_134580.1, from coordinate 113,871,032 downwards.
TGAATAAAAATAGCACCGGGTGACCTTCTGAGGCAGTGGGCATGTGGTGGGTGAACGGGGTCATTCATGCACTGAACCTGAGAGGTCTGCACCTCGTTTGTTCATTCTAGAGAAACCTCGGATACAAGAGGGAAAGAAGCCTGAGAATACACCTTTCAGGAAGCAGCTCGATTATTCCCCAACAGCTGTCTGCCCTGTGTGCCACTGCACTAAGTACATAGGGTCCATTCCTCTGAGTGGCTGAGGCTGTTAAGCCTTTTGGTCAAGCACTGGGAAGTAAGTACACCCTCTCCCTTCTCTTTTCCAGTGACGGTGGGCTAAGAGTAAGAACACCGCATTTCTAAGTTCTCACAGAAGGAAACAAAGCTGCTCTTTTCAGAAAATCAAATCATTGTCCTCACAGCAGAACAGCTAAGTTTTTCTTTCTCTGCCTTTGGCTTATCTCTGGAAAGAACTCCCAGCTTAACAAAAGACAATAGGGAGGGACCACTCAATATTGTGTTGCTAAGTGGTCCTTCTAGGTTAAACACGTTTACTAGTCATAAATGCTGAAGTTTTACACAAAGGGCTGCAACCCTGGATGAGGAACATGCCACGTCTCTCCTCTTTCACATGGCATGGGGTGAAAAATGGGAGGCGTAGGGGGGTGAGTGTGTGATGGTTACACACACAGTCAGGGTGAGAAGCTCGTCTCCGAGAGTCTGCTGCAGAGCGGCTCAGACCACGGACCAGATTACAAGTGGTCCCTTTAAAAGACCGTAGTGACTTAGCAGGTCTCCGAGAGCAATAGAAGAGGCGCTTTTCCGACACGCTCACTGTAAAGTGCCAGCTCGTGGCCATGATGTGACTAGAACAGAATCATTTGGAACCTGCGTCTTGCTTTCTGGGATTCCTATCACAGATCCACGAGATTGTGGTAAAGATCCTGGGCAGAAAACTGTGTGCGAGAAATACTAGGAAGAGCACAGACTGGCTAAGAGCCACATGTCCAGAGGCAAATCCTGTTTTCTCAATTCTTTGCTTAGTGAGGCACTAATCTCTCTCTCAAAGGAAAATAAAAAGTGTAACTGTACACACAGCCCTGTTTCTACTAGGAGCTCATGACCCACTATTCCCTCCCAGGTCAGCAATGCCCACGTGTCCCCGCTTCTCTGAAGCCCACACTTGGGCGTCTAAAATCTGCGAGGAAGGGATCCATGTCGCTCTCTAACTTTGTGTCCTACTCCTTTGGAGCGCACCTCAGGTGAACTGGAAACGAAACGTTCATGATGATGACACTCTCACCAGCCTGGATTCCTGAACAGAGGAAACAGCTGAGAGCATGTAGCTGCCCCACTGACCCCTTCTGCTGTCCAATATCCTCAGATGCAAGGCATGATCCTGCATAATCCTGTGCCATATTTCAGCCATTATACTAATGTGACCCTCTTTCTGCTATGATCAAAGAGTTAGACGGGAGAGAGGCAAACATGCCATGCAGGCAGAGCTTAAGTGAGGAGTTTATTGAGAGAAGGGCAAAAGGGAGGGAAGAGGGAAAGAGAGACATAGAGAGAGAGACAGAGAGAAAAAGAGAGAGGGAAAGAAGGAGGGAGAGAGGCAAAATCCTTCTTGCTTCTTCAGAAGAACACCAGGAAAAGAGCAGGAGTAGGCGGGACTTGTCTCTTAAAGGGATCTTTGCACCTTCGCAGGGATGCAGCAGCTACAGGACCCTGGACTGGCTAGGGTACTGCCTGGGTTCATCCTGCCAGGAGACAGGGCCAGCATAATGCCTGAATCCTAACACATTCCCCAGCAGCTAACTCACAGAGGCAACACTTCCCATCCCTTTCTTTTCCTCCTCCATCTTCCCTCCACATCTCCTGCATTCTCTCCTGGGGTCCTAAAGTGTGGTTTATGGGTTAAAATATAAACTTGGGCAGGGCGATGATAGCACACGCCTTTAATTCCAACACTCAAGAGACAGACAGGTGAATCTCTTGTGAGTTTGAAACCAGCCTGCTCTACAAGAGCTAGTTCCAGGACAGGGTCCAAAGCTACAGAAAAACCCTGTCTCGAAAAACCAAAAACCAAAAAAAAAAAAAAAAAAAAAAACCCACAAAAACAAAACAAACAACAATAAAAACCCCCCCAAAAAACTGGGAAGTCAGATCACATCAGTCCAAATTCTCCTCTTTCCTTTCTGTACATATATATCTGTATATAGTACTGGACAAGTGAGCTATGACCATTGTCTCTTTCCCAGGTTTTTGTGGTAAAACACCTGAGCAAATCAATGTAGAGGAGGAAGGTTTATTTGGGGCTCATTATTTTCAGTCCATTGACTGGTTAGACAAAAGCAATCTGACAAGGAAAGCTGTTTGCCACAGAAGGAGAGACAGAATGGGTGCCTAGCTACCATTTCTTCTTCAAGGTATGCCTTCGGGGCTGGTCTTCTGTCAAGCACCAGAACCGCCAGTCCTCTCTTCATAATAGCCCCTCATCTAGGAACTCTTTCAAAAACTGGCTATCCTGTGGATGAAGTTAGCCTTCTCAGGACTCAATCATGTCTTCAAAGTGTCACCTGCTGTGCAGTGGGGGTGTGGTTACACTTTTAACAGTCTTGGGGACAGCAACAGAAGAGACCATTCAAAGGGGTCAAATTAAGCCCCTCCATGCTGAGAATGGAATCTATGGAGACAACCCAGTGCCCAGTGGCCTACCTTCAAGGACAGGGCTAGTTTAAACCTCTCACAATCAAATATTCACTTCTTTTGGCCTTTGCCTCTCTTTGAGTTATAAGATTGCCACAGGCACGCTGGAGAGGAAATCAGAATTTTTTTTTCTGTGCCCAGTTTGGCAAAAGTATAAATAGATCCATTTTTCTCTACCAATCTCTCTGTACTGATTTCTTTTGAAATACAAGGAAATGAAAGCCACAGGTTTCGGTGACTGGTAACAGGGCCATTTTCTATCCAAACATCACATGAGCCTCATGTTCCCAGATCGCTCTTCTGTCATCTGTGGAAAAAACCGACCATATCTCTGCTCAACACTGGGTAGGGCTAGGAAATAATGAGCATTTAGCAGTAATCATGTCATGAGGACTGAGTAAGTCCTGGGTAAATGGCACCTCATTTTCTTCTAACCCATCTACCACATAAGTAGCATCTCTTTTGATAACAAGCCTCCTGCTTCAAACTCACCAAGTAATGCTATTTCATAAGAAATGCAAGTCTCTGTCTATAGGACTGCAGAAATAACTATTACCCTACAAATGATGCAATTCAAAAAGTCATCTTTGTATTCAGAATTCCAAACTGAAAGTATGGGCACCTGACTTTGCAAACTCCATTTTAAAGAAGGGGCTTCATCATGAGCTGGGGGGTGGGAGATCTCAGCTCCAGAAATGTGTTGCCGTAGCAGAAATTTGAACAGATACCCTAAAAAATGGCCAATTAAGAAGATAGGGAGCAGGGCCATAAAGTTTAATGAGGTCCAGATGTTCTTAGGAGGCGTCCTGTCCTTGAAGATACCTTGTCGGTTATTAATGGCTCTTTGTTAGGTTTTCATTCCCAAAAACTGACCAATGGTTTCAGAAACTACCTTATGCTTGTACTTTTCACCCAATCCCAAGACGACAGGATTCGGATTCCCCTGATTATGGTGTTTCCCCTTTAAAAGTCTGCTCCTTTCCAGGGTTCTGGGCTGCACTTCTCTCACCCACTGCGTTGGCATGGTGGAGGTGTGGTCCAAACTCGTTTGAATATTATTAAAAACCCTCATGTAATTTGCATCTGAAATCCGGCTCCGTGAATTAATTTGGGCATAACAAAAGAACTTTTTCAAGAATCATATGTGAAGTTCTCTTCTTACAATTGGCTGGATAAATGCTACAAGTGAGGGGGCGAGGGGAAGGGGGCTAAATGAGTAACAGAGATTTCTAAAATTTTTTTTGGGGGGGTGTTTTTTCGAGACAGGGTTTCTCTGTGGTTTTGGAGCCTGTCCTGGAACTAGCTCTTGTAGACCAGGCTGGTCTCGAACTCACAGAGATCCACCTGCCTCTGCCTCCCGAGTGCTGGGATAAAGGCGTGCGCCACCACCGCCCGGCCCGATTTCTAAAATCTTAAAGACACTGACTATGTCTTCTTGAAAACCGGAATTATATAGAAAAGGCAAGATGGTCAGTCAAGGAAAGCTATTTGTATGATACTCCTCCGCTGCCCTGAAGACAGAACCTATGAGGCAGAGGAGAAGCCCTTATGGAGAGGAGTGGCTGCTGTCACCAGGTAGCCCAGCTGGGTATGAAAGAGCAGAGGAAAAGCCCAAGGCACAGTTCTTAGGACAGAACAGAGCTTCCCTTTAAGATTTTTCGTGATTATAGAGAGAACTACCCATTTTAAATGTGTATTAACAAAACTCAGTGGAAGTGGCTTTACCGTTCTCAGTCATACGCACACAACATTCACAAAGAGTTATAATTACATGCTTCTTTTTGAGGCAGGCTTGTTACACACAAAGTTGAAACTGGCCTCCAACTTGCGATCCTCCTGCCTCTAACTACGCAGTTCCAGGGTTACAGATGTGCACCACGATGTGTGCATCATATATGCAATCTGTAACATGGAGTTACAGGTATAAGTTGAAAGGTTCAGAATCTCATTATGTAGAGGTCAAAGGTCATGTCCCATCCCTGTCTCAGAAGTAAGGCACTCTTCATAAGAGAAAGCCTGGCCTGAGTTCTCTCTTTCATCTTTCTTTTGCATTCCGCTCTTGCCTGATACAAATCAGAGGGATCACAGTTGCTGCCCTGACAAGATGGCCTACAGGAAACACTTCTTAAAAGAACTGCCTGATTTCAAGAAATCACCACACTACAAAAGTCAAAGGGACCAGGAGTCCAAGGGAAGTAAGTGTACCTGTTCCTCTGACATTTAACATGCCCTCTCCTCTTTGCAGAGACGGGAACAGCAGCAATGAAATGCTGGCGTGGAGCAGAAACCATGAAATGAAAATTTCATTCCTTGCAATACTATAAGAATGGCAGGCATTCTTCCCTCTACCTCTTCTCTCCTGAGCTCCTAAGGACTTTAACCTCTGTAGTTCTCTGTACCTGAAAGTTTTTCATTCAGCCTGCGGTGAGTCTGTATTTTAGGCTGTTGCCAAACCTACAAATTAAGAACTCAGATCAGTTCTTCTGTTGAGAATTCTCTGTTCAGCTCAGTGCCCCATTTTATAATTGGGTTGATTAGCCTTTTACGGTCTAGTTTCTTGATTTCTTTATATATTTTGGAGATCAGACCTTTGTCAGTTGCGGGGTTGGTGAAAATCTTCTCCCAGTAAGTGGGTTGCCTTTTTGTCTTAGTGACAGTGTCCTTTGCTTTACAGAAGCTTCTCAGTCTCAGGAGGTCCCATTTATTCAATGATGCCCTTAGTGTCTGTGCTGCTGGGGTTATACGTAGGAAGTGGTCTCCTGTGCCCATGTGCTGTAGAGTACTTCCCACTTTCTCTTCTATCAGGTTCAGTGTGTTCGGACTGATACTGAGGTCTTTAATCCATTTGGACTTGAGTTTTGTGCATGGTGATAGATATGGATCTATTTTCATTCTTCTACAGATTGACATCCAGTTTTGCTAGCACGATTTGTTGAAGATGCTCTCTTTTTTCCATTGTATACTTTTAGCTCCTTTATCGAAAATCAGGTGTTCATAGAATGGCCAAAAGACACTTAAGGTCATGCTCAACTTCCTTAGCGAACAGGGAAATGCAAATCAAGACAACTTTAAGATACCATCTTACACCTGTCAGAATGGCTAAAATAAAAAACACCAATGATAGCCTTTGCTGGAGAGGTTGTGGAGAAAGGGGTACACTCACCCATTGCTGGTGGGAATGCAAACTTGTGCAACCACTCTGGAAAGCAGTGTTTCTGTTTCTCAGGAAATTCGGGATCAACCTACCCCTGGATCCAGCAATACCACTCTTGGGAATATACCCAAGAGAGGCCCTATCATACAACAAAAGAATATGCTCAACTATGTTCATAGCAGCATTGTTTGTAATAGCCAGAACTTGGAAACAACCTAGATGCCCTTCAACTGAAGAATGGATGAAGAAAGTATGGAATATATACATATTAGAGTATTACTCAGCATTAAAAAACAAGGACTTCTTGAATTTTGCATACAAATGGATGGAAATAGAAAACACTATCCTGAGTGAGGTAAGCCAGACCCAAAAGGAGGAACATGGGATGTACTCACTCATATTTGGTTTCTAGCCATAAATAAAGGACATTGAGCTTATAATTCATGTTCCTAGAGAAGCTAAATAAGAAGGTGAATCCAAAGACAAACACATAGGCATTCCTGAATATTAACCTTCATCAGGCGATGAAAGGAGACAGAGACAGAGACCCACATTGGAACACCAGACAGAAATCTCAAGGTCCAAATGAGGAGCAGAAGGAGACGAAGCACGAGCAAGGAACTCAGGACCGCGAGGGGTGCACCCACACACTGAGACAATGGGGATGTTCTATGGGGAACACACCAAGGCCAGCTGGCCTGGGTCTGAAAAAGCATGGGATAAATTTGGACTAGCTGAACATAGCGGACAATGAGGAAGAATGGGAACTCAAGAACAATCGCAGTGGGTTTCTGATCCGATCTACTGCACGTACTGGCTTTGTGGGAGCTAGGCAGTTTGGATGCTCACCTTACTAGACCTGGATGGAGGTGGGTGGTCCTTGGGCTTCCCACAGGTCAGGGAACCCTGATTGCTCTTCGAGCAGATGAGGGAGGGTGACTTGATCGGGGGAGGGGGAGGGAAATGGGACGCGGTAGCGGGGAGGAGGCAGAAATCCTTAATAAATAAATAAATTAAAAAAAAATAAAAAAAAAACAGAACTCAGATCAGTTTTCCTGGGACTCTTCCTGCAATCTCTACCCAGAAGGCCAACAGCAGTTCTGCCATGCCACCTGATTAAAGCCTGTCACTGACAGTCATGCACAAGGTAGAAACCCATATTTAGTAACACAGTTTGACAGACTTGCATAGACTGACTCTAGCATCTCTCTCTCTCTGTCTCTCTCTCTCTCTCTGACACACACACACACACACAAGCACATACACACACACACACACACACACAATACCACCACCTCCACCATTTGTTTGAATGACATTAACCTCCAAATAAAATACTCTATTGCCTTCTTTGCTTTTTTGAATTCTTACCCATCATCTATGGGCATTGTTGATTCTGGGAGAAGCTTTCTCAACACATACACACGTTCTGGAACCACACTGCCAAACTGAAATGACAGACACAGTTTCTGAGGGCTATGTTATCATTAGTAAGTAATTTAATGTCTCTGTGCCTCGGTCTCGTGTTAGTACGATGGGAATAATCATTGTCCCTAATTCAGCAGACCTGCTTTGAGGATTATAAAAGCTGGTATATGAATGATTTAGGAGTCTGATGTCTTGTGAAAGTCACACTGTCTTCCGTCTGGTGATCATTCACCCCTGATGCTTTTTAAATGCAACTCTATCCTCACTATTCCTAGATACTACTTGATAGGGGTCTAATATTCAGTGCATTATTTTTTTCAGAGGATTAAGGTCAGCTAACGATTCCTACCTTCCTGTAGAGTTTCCAGCTTTCTCGGAACTATCTGAACACATTTCTCCCTAGAACCCCAAAGCCTTTCTTAAAAACAAAATATAGAAATCACCAGCTAGCCGGCTGGCACATGCCTTTAATCCCAATACTCGGGAGGCAGAGGCAGACAGATTTCTGTGAGTGCAAAGCCAACCCAGTCTACAGAGCAAGTTCCAGGACAGTCAGGGCTCCACAAAGAAACCTTGTCTCGAAAAACAAAACAAAAACAGAAAAGAAAAAAGAAAAAGAAATCACCAGTTATATATCCAAGAGAAGCAAAGCGAAAAGGAAGAAACAATCTCTATTGCCAGCACCCACAGGAAAGTCAAGTTGAACACGAACAGTGATCCAGCTAAGGAGACTGTTATTTGAACCAAGGGACAAGTGGGTCTTGGCTGAAGTCGAAAAAGCTTTCTTCTTATTCCAATTTTTTCCTCACTAACAAATTTGCCACGACTACCCCACACATTCAGGAGCAGAACATGCTCAAACAAAATCTGAGTCTTGGCATCTAAACACACTTGCTTTGCACTCAAGGACAAAGGGAGTGCGAAACTTCCCAGAGAACAAGTCCAAAACAGTGCTGCAAGCTTATATTAATGTGTCAGGGAATGGGGGAGGGGGATTCTAAGGAAAGAGGAGGCCACGAGGACAGAGACACAGAATACTAACAGTGCAAGATCTGCAGCTACTGTAACATCTTGGTAGGTATCAGTACCTCAGTGTCTTGATTTCAGATGGCCATCAGCACACTCTTTAGCAGACCATGTTTGTGTGTTCATTGAAACACTTGTGGAGAGTTCAGACAAGGCCTTCAAAATGATACACAGAACCTTGCTCCAAAAAGTTGTGTTAAATTTTTTCATATGCATCAAGCCAAATCTGAATAATAAAAACCCAGAGACAGATATTGGGATTCAACCTGAAGATCAGAAAAGTAAAGCAGCCAGCCACTAGTTCTTACCTCTACCTCAGTCTGAAAATGGTGATCCTGCCTCCAGGAATCCTCAGAATGAGACTGTAAGTGAAAGCTGTCTCCTCCCGTCTTACATTCTTCTCTAGTGCTGGAAATAAAGGCGTGCACCACTACTGCACAGCCTTTATGACAACTAGTGTGGCTACTGGGATTAAAGTTGGGTGTCACCACTGCCCGGTCTGTATTGCTAACCAATGTGACTATTTTACTCTCTGATCTTTAGGCAAACTTTATTTATTAAAATACAAATAAAATATTACTGCAAAAATCACATTGCTCCCAGCCTGGTCTACAAGAGCTAGTTCCGGGACAGGCACCAAAGCTACGGAGAAAAACCAAAAAAAAAAAAAAAAAAAAATCACATTGCTCTAAAATCCAGTGTGTCCATGTCCTAGAGGCCTGGCTAACTTAGTTACCCTACGCTGTGACCTGTGCCATTAGGCACAAACATTAGAAAGAATGTCATAGCATTTGGCATCTCAGCAATCCTCCTTAGAAGAACCTCACTGGTCCATGAAATAGTCTATGCAAGAAGTATTGCTTTCACATGATTCACAGAATTCAAGAATAATTTCTGGAGGTAAGTAATCCAGACAAGCATCATCCTAATTATTAGAAACACTGAACTATGGACACACATAAGTACACATAATAACACTGACAGTCCGTATCTCCTGAAACAGTAAACCTAAATGCAAAGGAAAAACTAATACTCAGGAGTCATATGCAATATTTGTTACTAGACAGCTCAGAACCAGAGCTCTTTGTGAATGAAAACTGTGGATCTGAGAAAAGGTCCATAATTCCCTTGGATCTCAGCTTCCTTCACTGTTGGTGATAAAACACTGGCTACTGATGGGGTTGTGAGACAGTGAAAGCAATAATCAGGTACTGGGGCGGGGCTAGCAAAACAAGCATAATGGTTTCTTTTCCCCAAATAGTACAGCTGAGCCTGGGGAAACGCAGCACAGTCAGGGATCTGCTTTTAAATAACTCATCAAGTAGTTACCCAGAGATAGCAACCATCTATCTCCCTTTGGGAGAAACAGAGACAAGTCCTCAGAGACGTGCGAATCCAAAGCTAGGTAATTATATCCCACCCAGTATGGAGACTAGAGACTAGAAACCGTAGACTAGAATTGCCGATTCTCTTTTTCTTAGCTGCTGGCTAATAGTGCTTCCCCCATGGTAAAAGATAAACTAATTTCTATGGTGAATCACGAAAATCTGCAGAGGAAAACTCTCTGTGAATAGAGTACAAGGATTCTATTTTATATTTCAGTGGGAATCTGGATGGCCTTCATTGGCTGTTCTACTCTAGTCTGGAACCAAACAATGATTCATCAGAAAATTATTTGCATCATTTGGAAACATCTTGAAGGCTAAAGATGGCCACTTACTATGTTCTCACCATACAGAGTCTCAATGCTAGAGTGGAAAGAGTCCTATTTCTTGAGATGTGTCCAATTATTTGGCTCCAATCCAAGTATATAATAATAATCAGGCTACAAAACCTTATTAACCATAAGTAAAGAACACAAGCTTTGAATCACCCAGGTAACAGAGGACATTCATATTACTTCATTTAAAAAATATTATGAGTAGGAGACAAAGCAGAGGTCCTAGCACTTGAATTAATTAAAACACATCTGCAAGAGCTGATGTGCTGCTCAGCAGAGGAGGAATTATTTATTGTGTGCCAAGTCCTGGGACTTACAAAGATAAAAAATAAAATAAAAATAGGAAATTTTAAACAGAGAGGAAGAATACAAGTCGTAAATGCTATATACAAACAAATGAGAACAGCATTCATTAGGAAGACATGGGATACGTTTAACAACACAGATGAAACTCAAATGCACTCCACTAAGTCTGGCTGGATATGCATTGTGTGATTCCCTTTACATGACCAAGGATGATAAAGACTGGAGCAGTGGTTCCCAGGAAGTAGTGAACACAGGAGGAGACGATGGGAAGGCTCTGCTGTGGTGAACTGCTCTGTGTCCTTAGAGCAGCAGAGGCTGGAGGACACAACACACTCGTCAAAACACGTGTAGTTGACATGAAAATACGAGCACAGCTATCTGCACAGTTAAAAACTAATCTCTAAAGGGAAAAAGTGATCCGCGGATTAACAACCATCAGATTTAACAGGGCATTGAGCTGCCATAGACGGGTGGTTTGATTAAACAGAAGCCGAAGAAACTTTCAGGATAACACACTTTCTATAACTGGTGTATGAACAATGCCTTGTCTCTTAAAACTTCTGTTCCAATCTTCCTCAGTTAGAGGGGCCACAAAGCTCAACACTAAACTGTGAGCCATCTTCCTTTTGATGCCACTGTAGACAATCAAACTGCGAGAGTGGATCGGTAGGAATAGCAACAGCTGTGTGTTGTGAACTCAAAAGCCAAGGAGTGACCTCACCATTGCTCCTTGTCTGTCATTTCTGGCCATTTTGAAAGCATCCCAATCTTTATATTAAATCCTCTCTGCTGGAAACACCGAGAGTGGTCTCTTTTCTTGCTTTCATCTATCTCTACTAAGATAAATGCCACTTTAAAATGCCCCATGCCTTGGTCCCCAACAGTAAAATAATCCATGAGTCAGATACATTCCATGGACATGGCTCTTTGATTTACTAGGTTTTTCCACGGTTACCCACTCTTATTTTAAAATGATGACTCAAGTCAATTTAGCAAGGTATCTTTTCCAGTGACAGCTTCAGGGTCATATACGTAACAGTAGTAGCACCCTTAGCGCCAGAAACAATCCTGGGAGCCTCAGCAAAGGCTCAGGATTGAACTTTTTCATTCTTACCAGTCAGGTCTGGATACTCTGTCTACTCCCAAGCCAAGAACACTCTATTCCCAGCTCTGGGAGGTTGCATCTCATGAAAACAAAACATAAAACCCTTCATCTACTAGTCAACTGTCAGCAAATTCATAGGGTTTCTGTTGTCTATTACATGATGCTTTAAATCATGTATCATTCCTTCTCCATTAGCATGTAACTAGATTAGTTAAATTTCAAATAAGCACTGTAGACTTGTTTAAAGAAGAAATTTCCCATGAGGCTTGGCAAACGTAGCCTGCAGTCTTAGGAATAAACCTCATTTTGGGATGCCTAGGGACGGAGCAGACGGCATTGTGACATCTCCTGGGATGATCTGCGAGCAAACTCAACCCCTTTGCCTACCTGCTCGTATGCTTACTAAGCAGAACGTTTTGGACATACTGTGTGACAACAGGTATCAAAGGGGAAGCACCCACAAGGACAAGGATCACCAACGAGGGCTGAAAATGCCTTGTGCAGGAGGTACCCAGTGTGTGTTCCCTAAGGAATGAGTAAGATTTAGGTGCAAACTGGGTTGTATGGGAGAGAGTTTGCATGAAGTAGATGCCATTGCCTGTAAAGTTGGAGCTTCTGGAGGGGGTGGAAGGTGAAAGTGGCCCCTTACACCACTGACTTTTGTTAAGAGAGCCTATATACTCTGTTATAAAAGCCTTCCTTCTCCGGCTCTCAGACCCAGGGATCCCTGAGATGCTATGGGGGAAGAGCTTGTGAGTAGAACCTCCCACCCCTAGGGAGTGAATGATCTTGTTTAGGGATGGCCAGCATACTGGGAATGCATCTTGTTTCATCACACTCTTCTTATAGTCTTTGGAAATTCCTCCAGTCTTCCAGTTCCAAATGTTTAATGGTTATCCTCGGAAGGCATTTGCTCCAGGATTTCCACATCTGAAAAGCATCCCTTCCCCTCTTATATTCATTCATGTGACTACAAAAGATACAAACATGAACACTTGATTTCCAGAACGGTCTCCATATCCTTTTGTTTTTTATGATGCAGGTGAGACCCTTATAGGTGGAATTCACCTAGATATAATGCTGGCTTAGGCCAAATGATTCATTAAAGGTAAACAAGCTCTCCAAGAGGAGCCAGCAGCCTTCTGCTTCCTTCATAGAACAGCTCTGTCTTTTCACCTGTAGTGGGCACAGAAGTGCATGAATGGTCCCCTCTCATTAAAGATGTGGCTTTCATACGTTGCACAGCCATAGGCAATGCCATTCTCCTATTATCAATAGCTTGGGAAATTGCCATTGATTATGACAGGGTAATCATTTTATTATCTTTTACTTACAGGATCAATTATACAACCAGAAGCAAGTATAGGAGTAAATGTATTCAATTCTAACCAGGAGATCTATTCACTTCCAACTTAAACTCTTTGATTGTTTAATTAATTACTACAAAACTATCTAGTTAAAAGTCAAGTGCACATATGAAGAACATTCAAGGCTGTGAAAAAGCATCCACCATATAATGCTTATTGGGAAAATCAGGATAAATACACACTCTATGCTTTCTCAGCTTTGAAAATGGTTATACAAATATATCTAGACATACTAGGAATAAATACAACAAATATTATCAGTACTTACACAAAGATGTCAGAAGTAGGTAAGTATTTGATTTCTTCCTTGCAGTTTTGAGTTTGCTACATGCTTTGTAACACACTGCATAGAGGTGACCAGTGAGGCAAACATCCCCAACAGAGCTGTATATCCTACACTCAGTCAATAAAATGACTCATGGATCTCCTCTGTTCTTCCTGTCCTGCCTGAAGCACACTTTTTTTTTTTTTTACATCAGTGTGATTTGCTTCAATGCTCTGAAACTGCTGTAGTGGAGCACAGGGGTGGATGCCTGCCTGGGCTCCAAGGACCAGGTAAAGAACTAATTTTAGGGCTGGCCCAAAGGGACAAGACTTACCTGTCCAGTGAATAATTTGGAGAGAGGAGGGTGATGGCTTTATGTTTCTCATGCAATTTATCCTCTTTTTACTTCTAAAAATAAAAAGTGTTTCTTTCTTCCTTCTAAGGTGATATGCCCTGTTCTAAGAAAATCACCTGTTTTAACTTATCTTTTAAGTTATTTTTATCTCCTGATGGAATTTTTATTTGTAAAACACAAAAATGATAAAAACTAGACAAATAAAGATCCAAATTATATAATGATTATCTTTCTCTGAACATCTCTGAAATAAGAATATAAATTGATTCCCTGTAGCTTTGCGGACTAACTTCCAAGATGCTGCTAACTTGACTACCTATTGTATACACATGTGCCCATATGTGCAGGTATAATTCCTATAAGATATGAGAATGAGTGTATAGCCATGTATACATAAAGTATAAAAATGTATAAACACATGCTCTATAAAATTCAAAATGGTATCAAGATATATGTTACATATGTTTATCTGCAGTTTGCATGTTCAGGACACACAAATCACATACACACTCTAACTTCATACTGCCAAATTTAGCAAATTATAAAAACCACATGTGATGCCTTTTACTTTGAAACTCTCTTTAGGATCTAGATAGATGATGGTACTTCCAGAAGACCAGAGTTTGGTTCTCAGCACCCAGGTAGGGCAGCACACAGTCACTGCAACTCCATCCAGTGGCAGAACCTTATTCTGGCCTCAACGGGCACTCTCAATCACACGGCACATACATACACAGACACCACACAGACACAGAAAGATAACCTTAAAATACACTTTAAAAACTTTCTTTAAAGAATATTATTTTTACCATTAAAACTATTCTTGATTTGTCAATTTAGGAACTATCTTTGACTCTATGCTATACACTGCCTCCTTTTCTGCTCTCCAATTTGTCAAGTATCTTTTTCTTTTTTCAAAACTATGTTTTCAACAAAAACTAGAGCAGCAATTCTTAACCTGTGGGTTGTGACCCCTTTGGGGGTCAAATGATCCTTTAACAGGTGTCACCTAAGACCATCTGCATACTAGATATTTACATTATGATTATAATAATAGCAAAAATCACAGTTATGAAGGAGTAATGAAAATGACTTTATGGTTGGGGGACACTACAACATGAGGAACTGTATTTAGGGGTCACGGCATTAGGAAGGCTGAGAACCACTGGTCTGGAGCCTTGTATTTACACCTCTTTATTAGTTCACCATGTTGAGATGGTCTTAAGAAGGATAAGCAAGGGGCCCTGCCTTCTCCTTCTCTTCCATTCACACAGCACAGTTCTATCAGGAAGACTCTCTTCCAAGGCTGTATCAGTGGATACTTAAAACCGACTGCTCAACACCCCTAGAAACCTTTGAGTTAAAAAAGAGTGGGCATTCTTACTGACACTTTTAAAAAAATATGACATTCAAAGGTCTCATATACATAACTTTAGGTAAGGCTTTACCTGACCTATAAAGAAAGAGTCTTGGTTATATTTCATCACAACAGCAACACTGAAACAGATTCTAGGATTAACTCCGTATTACAGAAGCAGCTCGACAAAATTTATCTTACAGTTCAAGTCCACACAGCAAGTGAACGCACTCAGTCCCACATCTGCTGCTTTAGGACACCGTATCAAGACAAAAGCACACTTTAGACTATTTAGCTACCTCATCCTTTCTAATGGGAAGTCTCTGACAAACAGCGAGTGAAGGGTGCTGCCACCAGAAGGAGAATAACTATTGCCTCAGAGCAACGACAAGAATTTCAAGACGCAGGAGTGATATCTAAAATGGGCTCCAAGTGCCCGTTTAATTGTCTTTCAGGCAAGCTCGCATGAGACCCATTATAACAAAGCTGCAGGGGTAACCTTCTTTTGGTACTGAGTTCAATCCTACTTCAATGTGCAGCCATCCCCAAGGAGAAAAACCTTGGTTATGAAGCTTAGCATGTGGACCGTGTTCCATTGATTTCAACTTTGCTTTCTCCCTAAACCTTGCTAACTAACCTTTCTAACTAAATACTAAGAGTCACATCTATTCAAAGACCCAAAGTTAAATCCTTAGGAAAATGGATTTCTGAAGAAAATCATTCTCGAGTAATTATACATGTGTTTTAGACAACATTTACATAAAAATATGAATAATGTTATTTAATTTTCCAATTCAGGAAAACAAGCTGCTAGCGCTGGGATGGTTAAAAAGATATGTTACTCAGGGGAGATGATGATACAATGTTAAATATCTGTAATGAAATATAAAGGCCACCAAAACAAGAACAGATGCCTCAGCAGATGGTGTGCAGTGTGCCTACCCAACTTTCTTGCTCCTCATTTTGGAGAGTGATAACGATGATCTCAACTAAAATTCTGTGCTTCCTAAAGCTTTCTTACAATGGTGACCCTGTTTAATCCACCGCAAAGATTGCCGAGATATGGAAGACTCTCAAATCTTCTAATATGATATATTTCCCCTTCTTCTATTTCTTCCTGCTGGGAATATAGATGTGATACCAGAAGATGGCGAGTCCATCCTAATCATGAGGATAAAGTCCAGGTAAGAAGGTTAGAGGATGAATCAAGACAGAGTGTGGGTTCCTTAGGTTTACCTGGCTCTTACCCCAGTTCCGCATGACCTACCTCTGACCCAGATGCGATAATAAATATGAATCATTGTGCTAAACACCGTGGCTCAGGGCTCTCTCTGATGAGTGCCCTAACAATACTAGAACCTCGATTCTAATCCCAAGTCAGAGATATACAGAAACTTCAATAATTGACCATGTTTGAAATGACATTCTCTTTTACGATGCTATTTTTTTAATCTTAAAAATGAGTTCAGGGGCTGGAGAGTTGGCTCAGAGAGATAGCTACTCTTCCAGAGGTCCTGAGTTCAATTCCCAGCAACCACATGGTGGCTCACAACCATGTATAATGAGATCTGGTGCCCTCTTCTGTCATGCAGCTATATACGCATGCAGAACATTGAAAACATAATTAATAAATAAATAAATCTTTTTTAAAAAAAAATGAGTCCAGAACCTTAACAACAACAACAACAACAAAACCTAGTGGTCTGACATATTTTCAAATGTAGAAAGTTAATATTGTGCTAACATCAAAATCAAGGGATGGTCCTCACAGATCTGTGCACTACTCTATAGTCCAGGGATGGACCAACTGGCCAGTATCAGGTATGTGATATACTTTTGTAAGGAATGTTTTACTGGAACTCAATAGCACCGTCATTAGCAGATTGTCTAGGGCTACTTTGGTGACAGTGACAGAGCTGAGATGTTGCAACAAAGACAGTGAGCTATATATTTACTGGCCACTTACAGAAAAAAAAATGTTGATTTTCAAATACATAACTATTTATAGAACAAAACCTAGGGCTATTCACACTGAGTAGATAAGTTCTATATATAACCTTCTATTAGTTTAAACATTATCTTGCTCTTATATTTATGCCAAACAGGGAAAAAACTAAGTTTTCAATGTTTCAATGTCTTCAAAATTATGAACAAAGAAAATGATGCCATGGAGCTGGGGAGGTGGGGGGAGAAGATTTCTTAAGGCTGCTCTGATTGGCCAAGCACAGTGCAGCATCTGGCAAGTTCTTTAATGTATGAAAATTCAGAATGCCTAAAATGTCCTTCGACTGACAGTAATAAGAAATGACATAGAGGCCCACTGGAGAAAATATCACCACGTGACCAGCAGGAATGAGCTCATCTCACCTCTCCTGACGCTGGGATATCCATCTTCTGTCTGCCAATCCACACACAGTTTGAGTCATTTGAACCCATTTCTGGGAGCATCGTTGACTGGGTACTGGGTTTCTCTCAATGAACCTCCAAATAACCCATGAGGAATTTACCATGTTCAATTGTGCTCCTATTAAAATATTATGCAAGATTTCTATGTTTTCATGTTAGGTATTTTCTTTTGAGGCAGTTACAATATACTCCTGGCTGAACTGGAACTTTCTGTGTAGACTGGGCTGGCTTCAAACTTGTAACAGTTCTCCTGCTTCTGCTTCCTGAGTGCTGGGAGTGTGTCTGTGCACACTAAGCTTAGTTTGAAAAAAAATATTTTAAGTCTTACATGACATGTAAGTTTCAAAAATTCTATTGTCTAATCTGAGACATATTTATGTTAGGATCTAAACAGTGAAAATCCTAACCTCATCGCCAAATCTAAGCTGGGAAACTATGCCTGCTAGTGCTTGGTCTTCAGAAGCTTTTAAAGCACAATTTAAAATAAAAGATATAGACCTGGAATAATGGTAATCGTTTTTCTTAAGATGTAAGTCCCATTGAAATAAACAGAAACTGGTCTACAGCTACCTCACTAATTACACCGCATTTCACAGAGACCTTCACCCAAGCCCATGTAATTTCACGGGCTAGGAATGTGACAAGAGCTGGGTTTCTACCGAACCCAGGTTAGAAACCGAGACTGGTACTCAGTCCCTGTGTTCTTAAATTCAAGGACATGACTGCTTTTCTGCTCAACTATGACTAAGTTTGCACCAAAAAGCCTCTGCTGGGAATTCCTAACAGGAAAGTAATTATCCTTTTCACTATGTCCTTCTAAAGCTCCCTCCTCCGAAGTGAAGCCCAGCAGGCTGGGCTTGCCAAAGAAGTGTGTCAATCTGCAAGTCTGTGTCCAAAGTTATGTGCATGTTCTCAGTCCCCGGGGGCCCAGAAACATGCACATGGGCAGCTTACCACACACCCAATTATGGACAAAAATCACATCTAAGCTCTGCCTCTAAGAGCCAGAGATGCTTTAAATGGGCAGATGGCAGGCCTAGGTTCACGTGACCTTAGCATCAAGGAAGAAGCAAAATATAACTAGAAAAGCAACGGCAGAGCTAGGAGTACCTGAGGCAGCCAGCCTGGGTAAGGAAAAAAGCATTGAGAGACAGGCACAGTACTGACCACAGTCACTGCGTCAGGGAATAGCAAGGCAACACAGGAGGGGTACGTTTTCCACAGCAGCCACACTAGGAATGAGGACCAAGAAGGGGCTGGCTGGTGGCACAGATGGCTTCCGGGTTAGGGAAGCTCAGCAGGATACAAGCCCCACCTGGCAGAGACATGGTACAGATAGAAAGGAAACTGGGCCAAGGATAGAGTAGGTGGAGTAAAGACAGGATTTGCAACTCTAAGGTGCAGAACACCCAGCCAGAAACCTGCTCTCTGGAAAAGGCCACTGCTGGCTACTTCTTCAACAGCATTTCCCACAACATTGCCTGGTGATGTGAGCCAAGGGATGAGGATCAGCAAGGCTGGTGGGTCTCAAACCTATTTGCTATGTCAATCTTCCTTCCCCAGACAAAGAAAATCAATTGAATGGACAGCTATGGAAAAAGCTACTTTGAGAAACTGACTAACATAATCATAGGTGCTGGGAAGCCCCACACTCCACAGCCTTGGAGCTGCTACTAAGGAGAGACGATGGCCTGAGACCCAGAAGCAGAATCTATGTCTCCATCCAAGTTCAAAGAACTGCGAAGTCGCAATGCTGGTGTCGAAGGACAGAGAGTGGCTACCCTGGCTCTGGCAGGGTATGCGTGCTTCTTCCATCCTGTCGTTCAAATAGACTTACATTGGATTAGGTCAGTGGTTCTTGACCTTCCTAACACTGTGATCCTTTAATACAGTTCCTCCTGTGGTGACCCCAATCATAAAATTATTTTCATTGCTACTTCATAACTGTAATTTTGCTACTGTTATGAATTGTAATGTAAATATATCTGTTTTCTGATTTTTTTTTTTTTTAGGGTTGCAGCCCTCAAATTGAGAATCACTGAATTAGACAGTGATTTCTGCTCATAATAGGGAGCATGACCAACACTCATCTAGTTTCTTTTGGGAAGTACCCACAAGACATCCTCGGAAACCATGTTAACCAGCTGCCTGGCACCCCTTAGCCCAATCAAGCTGATACATAAAATAACCATCGTCAAGGACTTGCTCCGTAGAAGCTGGCGTGGATAGAGTATTAGAAGTCTTTCCGTTTAGTGACATATGGAGCTGTTTATGTTTATGAACCCCATTTCTCCTGTGACTCTTCTGAGGGCTAAATACAAGCCAGTATACCTGCTAAATGGGGCATCTGGTGTCAGCTTAGATAGACCTGCTTCTGCTAACTCAATGTCAATTCAAGTCTATAACACATCTTATTGAGGGTACTTGCACATGGTTTAAATGTTAAAATGATATTAGTATAAAATATTTTGGGCAAAGCACTATTGAGATTGAGTTTTACTATTTTCCTTTTCGTCTTTTTAAGATGTAGCTAATATGAACCGAAAGGCCTATGTGGCTAACCTGCACTTTTGGCGAGTACTACCCCAGACTAAGTGTGACCGAGGCACTGCTGTAGCCATTGACCACTTTATGCCAGTATGACCTACTCAGTAGATAGGCAACCAAGACAAAGCTTGTAGGAACTAAAGAGAAACCTGAAAGCAATCTTTCTGAGCAAACAAACAAATTAATTAATAAATCACACATAAAGAAAATGTAAGAAACTCACAAAAAAGTGTTCTACCTCTTCCCATCCCATATGTAAAGGAATTCTGTAGCCAGCAGAAGACGGAATGCATAGAGCTTTGACAACCATTTTACCACTATGGGGATATGAAAGCCAGGGTCATTGATTCTAGTATGGGCTTGCCATTAAGATAAGACATTCCACCTTCAAATTTTGTGTTAAGTAAAAAAGTAAATATACCCATTAGTGGTTCTGAAATATACCTATTAGAAGTCCATTTCAGGGTTAAAACGTTCACGAGGTCAGTGTAAATTCTTCTATTTGGTATACAAAACACAAAGCCAAATAACACAAATTCTAACTTGCCAAGAGAACTGCAATAAAAAGCAAATGATTTGTGTTTACGTGAGAGGTGCCAAGATTAATCATCAATGGACTGCTCCGTGTCCCAGTCTCACCATAATCATCAATGGACATGTGCCTAACTGGCCACAGCATCTATTCCCAGTCTCACCATAATCATCAATGGACTGCTCCGTGTGCCTAACTGCCACAGCATCTATTCCCAATCTCACCAACTATTCCTTTGTCCCACATCAAGAATCTACTCCTGTTAATCTGGTACATTAAAATATAACCAAATTTGGTATTCATTTCAACCAAAAAAAGAGCCTCAGAGTCAAGAGAACTTAGATGGCTTGGAAGTTGAAAAGTGCACATGTCAACCACATGAATGTTGGCAGGGTTCAAGTGTATACATTTCACATGTGCTTTAATCAGTTTATATGTGTATATATAATATATAGGATTATATATATAATTTTCACAGGATTGGTGGTTACAGAATTGAGTACAAAAATCCTTTCTTCTCATAGGTCCTATCATCAAATGAATGCATCACAGAACTCTCTCCTACTGTGGGTGTACATAAGCACACAGAATTGCAGTGATGGCTCGAAGTACACAATGCGGAAGTCCAGCAGACATTCCTCTCATTTTCATAATTAGCAGAGCCGAAGCACACCCCAGTTTCTCAAGAGCCAGCACATTAATTCTGTGCCGTGAAGCAGTGATTTACACAACACAGAGATCAACAGTGTCTCCTTGTAATAAAGCAAAAGCCGAGGAAATCGAATAGTCGGGATCCGAAACACTGTCTACAGGCCACATGTTAAAAGCTCCTAAGAGGATGTGCATGTAAAGTAAAGGATAACCGGGTAACAAGGAGGGCCTAAAGGGAGGCTCGTGGATTCCCCTGGGAAGGGGACATAGAAGAGATTTCCTGGGTAAACTGAGATAAGGGTGGGCGTGGGAACAGGAGCAGTTCAGGTGAGATGGAGGAGAGTATTGAAAGAGATGTCTTAATGGGGAGGTATTTCAGGGTTAGGCAGAATCCTGGTGCCAGGGAAACTCCCAGGAGGACCCCAGCTAAGACTCCTAGCAATAGTGGAGTGAGTGCCTGAACTGGCCATCTCCTGTAATCAGATTGGTGACTACCCTGTCAATCAGGGAGCTTCATCCAGTAACTGATGGAACAAATTGCAGAGATCCACAGGCAAGCACTGTTGCTGAGCTCCAGGTACCCTGCTAAAGGGAGGGAGAAGGGATTTTCTGAGCGGGGAGGAAGAGGAGGTGGTGTCAAGGTCATAACAAGGGAGCCTACAGAAACAACTAACCTGGACTCATAGGAGAGCACAGAGTCTGGACTGACACACAGGGCATCTGCATGGGGCCAATCTAGACCCTCTACATACGTGTGGCAGTTGTGTGGCTGGTCTGCTTGCGATACTCCCAGCAGTAGGAGCAAGACCAACGCTAACACTTGGGCTGGCTTCTGGAAACCTATTCCCCATTAGTCCGACCTCAACTTGATACGTCATGCTTTGCTGATGTCCATGGGAGGTCTGCCCCATTATGAGCAGAAACAGAGGAGAAGCGTATGGAGTGAAGAGGCAAAGGGGAGGTGGGGTGAGGAATCAGGAGGAAAGGGTGAAGGGGAAACTGATGTCAGAATGTAAAATAAATGAAAAAAAAAATTAATAATAAGACAAAGCTCAGTCCTGAGCCCAAGCCTACTGGAAGGTGGCAGAATTCAAAAAAGGTGGGGCCCAACAAAGGTCCAAGGGGACAGTGGGATTTCAGCCGTTCATCTTCTTCACTTTTGCTTTTTTGCTTTCCACTCACGAGGGAAGCATTAGCCATAAACAATAGTGTCAGCCACTCCCAGACCGAAACCTCTATAAAGTCGTAAGCCAAGATAAAATTTTTCTCTTCACAAGTGGATTGGCTCAGGTTATTGTGACAGAAAGCTGACTAATACAGAGTTAGCCACAGTGTTTTTGTACAAATTTTATTAGCAGGAACTAGAGGATGGCTTTACAAGCTGCTTCCTGTTTTACATAAGTCCATAGCAATGAATCCAGGCCTGGAGGTAGGAGTGGGAAACCGGTCATGGGTGCCTGGAGCACCTGCCCCCTGGGGACCTCCAGATGTGACTTATCCTAGAGTTAGTTCTAATTGGGCTCTGCAGGAACACTTTGTCTGGGATTTAGAGAACTCAGGTGACCTAGGAATGAACTAATGGGAGTAAAATTACATCTTTGAACCAATCTGGCTTTAAAGTCTAGGACTCTTTGCAACTCAGGGCATGGACAACAGACCACAATAGTTCTAAAGGAACCTGTGATTCTGTCATCCGCAGAAACCACAGATATGTCAGTGCTACCCTATGGCTCCTGTAGTGTCTTGTGGCACTACTTTGACATGCTAGGAGCTGAATGAGCTAACTGCTAGATATTAAAGTGTTTAATGCATGAATCTAAAGACGCAGAAATACCAATCTATCACAATTTATAACACTTTTGTGGCTGGTTTATAAGATAATTTCCTTGGCAATTCTATTTTTATTTTATGCATTCATAAGTATTATTCTAAGGAGGATCCACAGATTTCCCCAGAAATCAATGACTCCATGGACAAAAATGTCAAACGCTCCCTCAGCTCAAAGGAATCAATTCACCTACCAGAGTTCAGATTCGGTCAAACGAATACATTGGATCAGATGATGAGACAAGGCAGTAGAGTTATTTCACCTTTCTAACTGTGTGTACTCTCACACAGCAGATATCAAAGTGACCACACCTTCAAAGTATGATGGCAGATGATGAAGAAGGCACAAATTGGAGAAATCAACTCTGTTCTCAGTGAGCCAGCCTCATAGGAAAATAACAGCAGCTATGGCACCAAACAACTATTCTAGAGCAATTTTACTCCAGACATCTTTTACTCCAGATATACTTCCTGGAAGGATGATGCTAAGACCATCACAAGATCATTAATGAGACACTGTGGGTCAGCTAGAGCCGAGTGTTGAGAGACAAAGGGGATGGTGGTCCAGGACTCACAGCTATGTTGTCTCAAGCAATGGCTCCATCTAAAAGTGTTTAACTAGAACAGCTTAATGTCACCATGCATTGTGTAATTTTAAAAAGTCTTTTCAACAGTGGCATAATAGTACAGAGAAATGTTTCCTCAGACTAAGTAAAAGGCACAAATTAAGTTGCATACACTTACAAACGGATGACTATAATTCTTTATCTGTCCTCATAGTCACACCTGCTAGTTTCCTGGGGGCTGCCACAACAAATTAGTACAAACTGGCTGGCTTAAACACAAACTAACAGACATTGATTCTCCTGCAGTTTTGAAGGCCAGATGTCCCAAGTCAAAGCAATAACCCTGACAGTCACTCTTTCTACAGAGGCGCTGAGGGAGATTCCACTCCCTGCCTTGCCAATTTTTGTCCTTGGAGACAGTTCTTGTCTTGAGGTCACATCAGTGCAATCTCTGTTTCCATCATCACATTGCCGTCCTCTCTTCCATGGGTCTCCCTGAAACTCCCTCCACCTCTCCTTATATAGACAGAGATGACTTACTTAGCACCCCACAAAGAGTGATCATTTCAAAACCCTTAATCACATGCTTTGTCAGACATGGATTGCAGGCAAAGTTTTACCCAACACGACACTTTTTGTGACTTGAACTTATGGTTCTTCCAATTAAGAAATGAAATCTATTTTCTTACCCATGATCTGGACTATCTCTGGGGCTTTCATTGGCCCTTACCATGCAGAAGAGGTGGTCTTGTATCCTTGGTCACCTGGCTTGTTTCAAAGGAGTCCACTTCTTGTGGCTGGAAAAGGTTCAGCATTTAAGAGCCCTTGTTGCTCTTCTAGAGGACCTGGGTTTCATTCCTAGCGGGCACATGGTGGTTCACAGCCTTCTGTAACTCCACTCCCAGAGGATTCAACACCCTCTTCGGGCTTTCATGGGCACTGTATGCACCTGGTGCATTACATACATATAGAAAAAGCATCCATACATGTAAAATACAAATAAGTGAATGAAAAACAGAAGAGCGAGCCCCTTTCCTGTCTTGTTGTCTCTTGAAACTGTGCCTATATGACATGAACAGGCCTGGACCACTTTTCTTTGAGAGGAAGGTAACCCCACCTTCAACCCATACCAATTCTCAGGTGTGTAGGAGGTGGCTCTTCCAAACAAAGCACCTACTAGTCAATGCACCAACTGGCATGCAAATGAGCCAGTTGGATCAGCTTGGCCTCTGTGCTTGACAACTAGTCAGAACCCACTCAAATTAATGAAGAACAATAGATAATGTTCAAATCCATTTGTAGAAGTACTATCATCCATTTTCCTAACTAAAGGAACAATAACGACCACTACCACTTACTGTCAGTTTTGAAGCCCTGCAAGACTAAGCGCATATCATTCTACTGATTCAAAATGGAACTTCACTTAAGGGAAAAGTTAAAATTTTCAATGAAATAACAAGAAGTTACTTAAACACTCATTTTATTAATTATCACATGTATCCAAAAGGTGCTGAAGATACTGGCTAAGTTCTACCAGCAACATGAGGCTTCAATCGAGTGTGGGCAGAAACCTTGTGCTGTATATGGCCAGTATTAGCTACTTCTCCCTGTGCCAAAAATATTTGATTTCCATCTTCGAAATTTGAAAGCACCTAATCTCAATTGGATTCATAACTGTGATTAAACTCGTTGCTAGATTAAAATTTTTCCATGACTATATCTGTTTCCTTACTAGCAGAACTAAATGGACTGGGAGTTCAAGTTTCTCAAAAATATTTTTAAAATGTCATTTTGTTCTCCGTGACATTATATGGCATTCTTTTATAGCATTTTAATTGAATTCAATTTGCAATGGGAAATGAACCCAATTCTCTTGGGGGTTTCTGGAAAATGTGGGAAAGTTCATCTCAGCAGAGAGAAAGGACAGATTCATGGCTAGATGGAGTGGCAGCACTGAGCAACACCCAAGCAAGCTCCAGCTAACACCTTAAGATGAAAGGTCACAGAGACAGACAGAGCGTGATTGCTCACAAGGGACAATCCCTCATCTGCGCGACAATGAACTTCCATTCAGCACCAGTTTTCGGCTATCACCATCAAATGCTCATGATACACAGATTTCAGTCCCCCAAAAGATAAAAATAATACTTAAGTGTATGCTTCCGTTCTCAAATTTCACATGGATAAATTCAATTAAACCTCACAGGAACCCGTGAGATAACTGCTAATAAGAACTTTAATTTCATAGATGAGAATGCATAAACTCATTGAAGAGCACACAGTTGGGAATGGCATAGATGGGCTCCGAACTCATGGAGTGCCACTCTTAAGCATCCTCCTCACAAGTCCACTTTGTCTCCTAATAGCCAAGTTCCAGACACTCTCAAGCGGTCATAAGAGGCCTTGAGAATTATCTGCTCCGACCTCCCACCGGCCAACGTCTCTCTCGGCTGTTCAGGCACAGACTTTACAGGCCAAGCTGCATTCCAACCACATAAAAACTTCCAGACGCATCCGAGGATGTTAGCGCACACAAAACTCACTCAAAACCCCCACTGAAGTCACTTACTGGTGGGAAGTCTTGCCTTGTCCTAAGAGAAATCTCTTCTAGGTTAATTTGATCAGCCATAAGAAATGGCTAGGCAGTAGTCCCTTTAAATAAAATCTTCTAACTCATTAATCCCAACCATGTAGTCCTTTCTGGGATCCTCAAGTCCATTTTTAACCTTTGTTTCTAGAATTTTAATTCCATTAAAGATTTTGATTGTTCTTTGAATCTTCTGTAAATTTCCAATATCTCTCGCTAGGGATGTGGCATAATACACATGACACCAGTTAAATTTCCTTTCAGAGCATCAATAAATACATATTAAATACTATAGAGAGCCTATTTGTGCTACAAAGTAATTGAGGTATTGATGATGCAAAATTCAACTATGACTGAATACCTTGTGTTTATTTCTAAATTTGTTTAGCAAAAAAAACAAACCAAAACAACTTTTCAAGCTTGTCAAAACTCACACAATTCTAATTCAGATCTCAAAATGCTACATGCATGAGAATTACTGGGAGCCTACTGGATCCCAAGCCCAGCGTTTCTGTTCCTGGTAGGGCCTGGTAGAGGTGGGGGTATGTGCGAGCCTGGATTTGTAGCAGGCATTGCAGACACTGGTCATCTGGGACCACTACACTTTGCCAAGTACTACTCTCACTTCCTAACTCAGATAGCATATGAGGAAGAGGTACCCCCAGCACATTTTAAAAAGCCAGAAAACCTGACAGTACCCAATGAAGAGCAGGTGTTCACTGATCTCAGAAAAAGGCTGAACTTCAAGAGGACCGGATGGACGAGTACTCTTTAAGATCAAGTGGATTATCACCTTCAAACAGACTTGTCATGTGACCCACAACTCATCCCTCTGTTTTCATTTCCACTGAGAGAACTTATTCCTCATCCTTGGGACGAAGTTTGGAAAAAGATTCCATCCCACATCCCCTTCCTTAAGACTGATTTTCTCTTAATGGCAATTACTGTTTCAACTTCTGAATTGCCTTTGACCTGTGAGCCCTGGTAAGTCTCCCAGCTCGACAAGTCTGTTAGTATAGCCGCCGAGTTCTTCAGAGACAAAACTAGGTAGAAGCTTGGGGGCACATCTGCTGTCTTCAGCTAACAATTTCTCTTGCCCTCTCCCCTATACCTAACTCTCTTCTGATGCAGATTTACTTTAGTCTGATGGTCCTGTATGCTGATGTCTGACAACCTGATGAGTCCCTGCTGCATGCTTCTATCCCTTCTCTTGCAACCTTGTTCATATGCCATGAAGCTCAGCCTAACTTGATAAAACAGAAGCGATCCCATGAATAGAGCTGAGCATCACAACTGGAACTCCCCCAGACTGGCCAGCCCCCTACTAACCCTCTAGCTGACTGCAAGTGTACAAGGAAGCCCAAGAGAGCAGAGCCTAAGGCAGGAAAAATCCTCAGCTGATCCAGAAATTTATGACAGAAAGGAAGGGTTTATAGTACAAACCAGGGTTCTAGAGGGAAGACGATATAGCATCCCTGTGGACATAGCTAACTAATTTAGTCCTGACAGCGCAGACCTACATTTCCCCAACTCTGATTTTACTGACTGTCAAGGCAGCATCCATATGCCTCTTTCCTATCAAGCCCTGCTCTCTAAGGAAGGAGCTAATTCATTTCAGGCTCCTTCAGGCTTTGCCCTGCCCCACCGCTGCCCATTTCTGAGGCTACTCTAGGCATCCCTTGACTCATCCCCCCACAGCCCTGTCTTGGACAACCGTGTGCAGCATGGGCCGCACTGTTTCATTTCCTTTTCTTTCACGCATGGTCAGTTCTGCTTCTCATTCTGCTTTTGGCTCATTGGTTTCTCTTTAAAGGTTTTGAGTTATATGTATGCTGCTACTGTTTGTAACAAAAAAAAAAAAACCATGACTGACAGCCTGACTTTCCGATTCCAGCTTCCCCAACAGCAAGAAATGCAGAGGGAATATGGGTAATGGCAAGGTGAGCAGGCAGCGGGAAGGGGCGACTGTATTTACTGAAGCCAGTCAGACAAGAAAATCAGACAACTGTCGTTCAAGGAAACGTCTCCTCTGAAGTTAAATAATAAGCCTAAAACCACCAGAAATGTCTTAATTTTTTTTATTTACTTTCTATTTTGCTTACATTTCATGGAAAGCTGTCTATGTCTGGATATTTCTTTTACAGGTTATTATCTTTCCTTCTACAACCCAAAGAGAAGGGAAATAGAGGACAGTTTCTCACTGGTTCAGGGGATGTCTGTGAATGCCACAATCCTCAGCCACCAGGAGGACACACGGGAACAAAAATGACGTGCGGTGATCCACCAGAACTGACAGGAAGGCAAAACACAGGTGGCCAGGGTTGTTGCAGAGAATTCATATTTTTGCCTTCCTTTACTCTAATACCATTCTGTGAGGACCTCAACAAAATAAAAACATAATTAATTAGTAAGAGAAGTGACAGGCCGTGTAAAGGACGAGAAAGTATCGATGGCCCGCAAGAACAGAAGACAGAGTCAGAAAATCAGGGTGATACTTCCTACAGAGCAGTCAAAGCAGAGAAACCAGGGGATCCGGACCTGGCTACAGTGGGTGGGCCTGCCTTAGAGCTAGCAATGGAACAAGAACAAAGCGTAGAGAGAGTGCAGAATACTTCATTATGCTTCTGAGACAGCAAATGCAAAAAACAAACAAACAAAAACAAAACAAAACTTGAGGGGCAAAGCTATGTACACCGGGCATGCCTGGGTTCAATTCCTTGACTGTTCAGACAGCAATACAAGAGCCAGCAAGATAGAAAAGGGGTAGAGAAAATACCAATTTTTTTCAGTGTTTTGAGACAGAGTTTCTCTGTGTAGCCCTAGATGTTCTGGAACTCACTTTGTAGACCAGACTGGCCTTGAATTCATAGAGATCTGCCTGCCTCTGCTTCCTGAGTGCTGGGATTAAAGGCATCCACCACCTCCACCAGGAGAAAAATAGTATTCTTAAGAGTATATTATAAGCTGTATATGACAATATTACTGTCAAGTCACTGAACATACAAACACAGCATCTTTGGGGACATTCCCTGACATCTTCCCACTTTTTCTCCAAGAGCACAGTCATAAGTTCTCTGAACCATGTGCACAAGAAGAAGCTGAGCAAACAAGCATTGCTAAGCTTTGGGGTTGATTATCATTAGATCACATTCCTTTTTTTTTTAAAGTCCAGGATCTCACTACATAGCTCTGGCTGGCCTAGGACTTACTATGTAGGGTTAACATGAAACAGTCATTTGTTAAAGAGATCCAAAATTCATCTGCAAATTGATAGGTATCAGAAGGCAGATACAACCGAAATTAGCAATGACTAACAAAAAGATTTCCAAACAGAAATATTTATAGTGGTCAGTCACCTATGAGGATTATTAGCATTGGGGACAGGAATCAGTCCATTGCATTATGACTTCTTCACTATTTTCTTTTAAAAAGTCATGTACACATATTACTCCTATGTAGAAAATAAAAATGTTTCCCTGTCAAAAGGTCACCTATTCAACATAAGTGATCAAGTCGGCTATGTAGAGGTGCAGGAGGGCACATTTTTAAGATGAATCAGAAAGTCCTTTAAATATAATCTGTCTTCGAGTGCCACCATTTATAGCACAGAAAATGGTTCAGTAGCAAGGAACTACTAACAATTTCCTTTTTCCTTTTATGCCCTGGAAAAATCACAGTGGCATGGAATGTGTTGTGAAAAGCAGTCAAGACAGCAGCTCTCCAGAAATGTGGCATTGCCTGGTGACACCGCCATCTGTGCAAGCAAACAGTGTGGCAAGGTGAGATTTGGAACGAAAGGGCCATGCTATCCCCCAGCTCTGCAATGCACACAGAGATGTGCACATAGAGGATGACTCTAGGGTGGTTCTACCCTGCCCCTCCCTATCCAACATCAGCAGCAACCTTCATCAGTCCCCACAGTTAGCGTAGGCTGTGAGGAAAGCACACTTGGACCGGGAAGAACCATCCTCCTTAGCACCAATCTGTTTGCCTAACCTGAAGGTGACAGCAAACTGTTCCACAGTTGGACGTTAAAACAGCACATTGCTCGGCATACACACAGACGGCTAGCCCTTCTATACCAGTCTCGTCTCCACACCCCCTAGCACCTCCGTGCTAACCCAGCTGCTGCACACTGTGACCTGGGCTACACAGGGCACTCATTACCGTGCCCAAGCCCATCATTCTCTCTAGCCCAGACCCAGTGACAATCAACACTGCTGCTGAAATCATTCATAGAGTGTGGCTCCTGTGCTATTGCACTCCTGATGACTGCTTTGCTCGACGCTGTCCAAACAAGTGTTCTCCAAGCAAAGATAAATCATCTATTAACTGATCATTAAAAAAATTAAGAACGTGCTAAGCATGATGACTCATACCTATAAATCCAGCACTTGGGAGGCTGAGGCAGGAGGATTGCCGCAAGTTTGAGGTTAGCCTGAGCTATGGAGTCAGACCCAGTTTCAATACTTCAACACATACACACACACACACACACGTGCACACATACTCACACACTGAAACAAAAAAGGGGAAAAACAATTTTGTAAACCTCATATTGTATGACATACTTGGGTGGAAATAATAATTTACATCAAGTTAATCCACACCAGTCAACCTTCTAGAATCAGTTCAAACAAATCCTTCTTTCTTTCTTTCTTTCTTTTTTTTTTTTTTTTTTTTTTTGGTTTTTTTGAGACAGGGTTTCTCTGTGGCTTTGGAGCCTGTCCTGGAACTAGCTCTGTAGACCAGGCTGGTCTCAAACTCACAGAGATCCGCCTGCCTCTGCCTCGCAAGTGCTGGGATTAAAGGCGTGCGCCACCACCGCCCGGCCAAACAAATCCTTAGCCATTTCACTATCTTTAGCTTCAGACTTCACAGACATTAGGACCATTCATCCTGGTTTTTAACTATGCAGTTGCATTGTACACCTTTTAGTGTGCTGCTGATAGATTCTGTCTTAGGCTTCTGTTTATAGGTGGCAATATCTGGCAGAAAATTTTATAAAGCATATGAACTAAACAGATTCACACCAGCTGTGTTAACTACTGAGACCTCCACAAAACCAAAGCTGCCAACATTGTAACTCGGAACTGAAATGGTCCATGACTCTCTACCCCTAACTTATGAGCTATAGACAACTGAGGGCTCCTGGAGAGAGGAGAGTCAGTTTAGGGTGCAGCTATTGGCATGTCAACCACACACCCGGGATGGTCTCACATCCATGTGTATATGGGCACCGCAAACTAGAGTTTAAGGGTTATTAATTTTTTAAAAAAAATAAGACATGAGTTTGGGAGATAGGAAGGCATTGGGAATGGTTAAGGTGAAAAGTTGGGGAGAATATGATCAAAATAAACCATATAAATTTTTCAAATAAAACAAATAGGATGCGAAAGTACAGGTTCACTCATCTGAGTAAACAGATATTGACTGGAAGTGATGATCTGAACTGAGACTTCCTTCCTCACTCCACACTGCAAGACACATGTGCAGGCAATGCATTGGTGGGAATTCTCAGTGAAAATCTAAGAAGTGTTTCTGAGAGCTCAGAACAGGGGTACCTCACGTGTACAAAGATATTCATACCGTACATACTTACATACCATCGGGTATAGTATGAATGATACATGAAAGCCCAGGTTAGGAATGCAGAGGCATGATTCTTAGCATTTAACCTCTAGAATGCATGAGTATGTGTGTTTTGATGTGAGCGTGGTCATTTGAATATAAGCATAAACATCTTGATTGTGGGGGGATTATATAGGTTTAGAAACATCCAAAAACTAGATTTCTTTTCATTTCTTCCATATGCAAGTCATACAGAAATAAAACAGTGAAGGAAAATACAGTATAGAAATGCTGATGTTTGAAAAATTCCTATTTAGCTGTTTTTCATTCTGTCTCTCTCATGAGATGATGTGATGATCTATATTTGGAGGATATAGTAAATGTATCATTAAGATGCTATTTATGGACCTTACTAGAATAAAAACTGTCTTCTAGTGTTTGGAACATAGGATGGTGTATCACAACACACATCCGCATGCTATCGAGAAAATAAAACATATTTGACCTGTTTATGTGAAAGAAATTATCTTATTCTTTATTTTTCTTCAGGTACACCATTACCCAAAAATCATAAAACTTAAGAAACCTTGAAAAGAAAGAACATTCAGCCATTGATCTCGTGTGAAACCATGAATTTGCATACAAAGTCACATAGCATGCTTCTGCTTGTCTGGAATAAGTGCCTCAAATTCCAAATGAGTCCAGGAAAGTCCTGCCTGGGTGTCTGACATTGCCCAGTCATTCTGTTGAAAGGGCAGGGGAGCCCTTAGCCAATGTCTGATGCCTACATCGGAAGAGCCATCTCTATTCACGATGCACAGATGGAAGATTAAACGCCGCCTAATGCAATTAGCTCTAGTCTCAGAAAACAGCTCACCACAGAACTCTTTGATAAATCTCCTGAGATTCGGATTTTAAAAACAAAAAAACAAAACAAAACAAAAATGGGGAACAATCTAGATGGAAGAAACGGTACCAGTGCTCTATCCCTTTAGGGTATTATATAACTTTCAGGTGCCTGTGGGGATGATGTCATGCTTGCTGGAAGACTCTTTCTTGTTCTGGGAGGGAGAGAATAGCAGGAAGAATTTCAGGACTACGGCATCACCAACAGATACCTACAGATCATTTTAATGTTTTATCTCTGCTAGCATATCTGCACATCATACCACGGTGCCATGGTGCAAACAGGAAGACGCTGTGGTTTAAAAAGTCGAGAAATTAAATTATTGCTTGCAAAACATCTCCCTGGGCTCATGTTTCAAGCTTGGTCTGAACTTGTGGCACTAATTTGAAAGCTTTAGACCCCTTGGGAAGTGAGGCCTCGCTAAGAGAAGTGGGTTGCTGGGTATGGAGACATGGTTATGACTCAGCCCTTAAATCTTGTTATTTCTGCTTCTTGGGGCTACCACCATATAAAGTGTCTCCATCTTGCGTTCCCACGAGCGTGGACTTCGGTATGATTGCCCCACTGTGATGGAAATGAGACCCTCTGAAACCATGAGCTCAAATAGGCCTCCTTTCTTAACTTGTTTCTGACTGGTATCTTGTTACAGCAATATGAATATTTTCATATTTCAGCAATTAATATACCCTAATGGAAGGGGCAGTAACTAGAAGAATTCATTAAGAAGCTCACAGGGTATTGGGGAAAGTCCTACCAGGGAGCATTTACTTCCTGAAAATTTAAGAAGCTGTTCATTCAATTACGATTTGTGCAGTTCTCCAAGTGTGTATGAAACACACTTCAATAAAAAAATTTTACATACAATTAACAGAGAAGCCAAGGCATCCAGGCAACCAAAATATTTGGCCGGGAAGCACAGAGGTAATTCCAGCCTGTTAAATCCCCCCTTTGAACTCTACTGGGAAGGTAAGTTAATAACAGGATCCAGGCTGCTTGAAAAAAGTGCCAAAAGCAGCTGAGAGGAGTTTAAATTTCATTCTTCCTCAAGAAGAATATGCTCAGGAAGAGAATCTTGCCTAAGCCTTTCTTGCTCAAGTCATGATGTAAACCAGCTGGTATTTGTGAAGGGCATTTATGGGATTATTTGTCCAACATCCCATCTCTGTATCTCAGGACTCTTCGAACCAGGGCTAAGTGGACCCTGGTCCCATATAGGCTTTGAGAGCAATGAATGCCATCTGTTGTCTTCCAAGAGATTTTAGGAAGCAGCTCATCCTTCTAAATGCCTATGATACAATACAAACATGCATTGGCTTCTAGAAATGAGGTTTCCTGTCGAACAGAGAAGTCTGGTCTGCAGGAATAGTCAGTTTATATTATCTATAGCCAAAGGGGGAGCTCAGGTACTATCAGATATTTCCGGAACAAGATCATATGCACCACAACATGCATGGCCTTATGAGAAACAGAGGTTTGTGAGATTAAAAACTTTCAGCCTCCAGTGCTACCCTGTCCATCAAATGCTGTCAGTTCTGTCTATGTGCATTTACTTGACGTTGTCTTAACCTGGAACTGCACTCCTTTTAAAACTGCATTCAACCACCTGTCCCCCGCCCAAACACCACTATCCTCAGTTAACTCTGCTTTCCATACCTGGAACACGTGGGACCAGACGGGTTTCAGAATTCAAATTGTTAATTAGGAATATTTGCATACACAGGAGACATCTAAGATACCTAAGTCTAAACATCAAACTCATTTGTTCTTCATATAAGCCTTGTGCACATAGCTTGAGTGCAAGCATGTATAATGTCATTGGATGTCTGCAATCTGACTGCCATCTGTCACATGACGTCAGGTTTTGAATTTCCCAATTAGATCAGGCAGTGCTTTAAAACAGTGGAGATTTTGAAGCTTTTCAGAGTTGAAGTTTCTGTATTCAGTTTGCTAAACATGCACTAACTCCTGACCCAACGATGCTGACTCTCACTCAAGACCTATACTCTTCCAGACCCTGTCGGTCCTTTCCTGTGGACTCCGGCCTGGACAACCCTCTCTCCTTACTGCCTCAGTTACACTGTCTTACAGTCACGCTTCCTGTCCTGGCCTCCGTTCCTTCATCATGTTCACTTAGCTAATTCCTCCATGTTCTGACCTATTTTTATTGTTCTTATAACTGATTACAGCCATTGAATTGATCTAGACTAGAGAAAAATTTCACAGTCACAATGACCAGCTGTCATTCCTTACAACCTCAAAGGAACACTTTAACACTGTCCACAAACCCATCTGAAATATGTTCACTCCATTTCCTTAAACCTCTAACCCAATATTTCTTATCCTGCAGGTTGTGACCTCTTTGGCAAAACTCTCTCTCTCCAAAAATACTTAACAGTATGATTCGTAACAGTAGCAAAATGACAATTATGAAGTAGCAACGAAAACAAATGTATGGTTGGGGTCCCCCCAGCATGAGGAACTGTATGGAAGGGTTGCAACATTAGGAAAACTGAGAACCACCTTGCTAGCCTCTCTTTCCTGTGTCTTTATCAGTAACAACATTGCCTCTAAAGGAACACAGGTTTGAGCTCTTCACCTCTCCCGCTCCCAACCCCTGTTCCAGACTACACTGATTAGAATTCCTCCTTGTCAAGAACAACTGCGGCTTTCACGTTGTGAGATACAAGGGTTACATGTTGTGAGCCACAAAGTTTCCTTCCTGACCCCACCAAGGAATGGCCATTTAACCCAATGAATGGTTCTCTCCTTCCTGAACAATTTTTTATGATGATTCTGTGTTTTCCTAGCTGTTTTCTGACTACGTCAGTTATTTGTCCTCAGCCCTGACCCCTTTTCATTGAAGTGACCTCCTGTGTTCATTTTCCCTTGCTAAGTGAACCCACATGGACCAAAGCATTAAGTATCATCTCTATTTCCATTACCCACCCTTCCAGCCAGAACTCTCATATATCCACCTGCTTCTGACCAAAGACCCAATGGTTTACTTGGCATTTCCACTTGCATACTTAACAGATACATTAAATAGCAAAGCTTAAAGATGAATAGCTTCTAAACGACTCTATTTTCCCTGTAGGATCTCTAATCTCCACAAATGTCTTAACCATTGCTCATTCTAGCCATCCCAATGTCTCTTTCGCCATGACCTTCCCTGTCCAGTTCATCTGCAGAATTCAGGTTAGTTCCAAATCCTGCCTAAACTCTCCCCCTCCTCACTGACAAGAGACTCCTAACTAGATTTTCTGTCCCCGCTCATATCTTCAGCTCTACACTTCTAATTAATTTATCACTGCAAGAGTGATTTACAAAAACATGAAGCTGATCATGCCTGTCAAAGAATATTTGTTTTTAAAATAAGCAAACAGGGAACATCAACAATAAAAAGCAGTTTTTACTTAGGTCTGGAAGGTAACAGGAGGTTGGCTACTGCCATGGCCTCCCTGTGTTCCTTCCTCTGACCGCTGGTACCACAATAAGATGGTCATGCCTACTCATGACCTTTGTACATGCTCTTCCTTTGTCTAGAAAAGTCTGTCCACCGTTCTTCATAGTCTTCGCTTTCCATCATTTCAATCTCAGCTTTAAGGGCTTTAAGGTCACCTTCATGATATAGCTGTGTTTGACCCCAAGTGCAAACGAATCACCTATGTATGCTGTGCATGATCCCATCACCCCAAATGTGTGCCAGGTACATGCCACACATTCAACACATATTTACTAAATGGGTAAATAAACAATAGATACAAATATTGAAAGCAACCATGTATAAAACATTGGTGAACAGGGTAAATAATTTTTTTCTAGGTCAGTATCATTCTGTTTAATATTAAGCCATTAAGAAGATGAAATCTGAAAGTCATTTCTAGATAATCAGAATAAAACTAAACAGATACATTTTATTCATTCCAAGTAGGCTATAATTTGGCAAAGAGGTAAAACACAATATGCTTTCCGTTTTAGCACCACCAGCTTTTGACAATATAATCACTGTCTCCAGTGCTCTGGGGGCGTAAGTGACATCTGGGGATTAAGAGACTCTTTGATGCTTGAAAAAAGACATTGTCCTCACTATGCTGCGTGCGGCTTTCACAGCAAATATAGCACAACATGCCAGCCTTCCTCTCAGATTGCTCTTTTAAACAGTCGGAAAAGAAAATGACCAACGTGGAGCGTAGGGACCTACACAAAGCACAAAGTCTACACCATGGAAGAAGGTTTCTATTTCCTCCTTTCTTTATTTTCAATGCAGTAAAATTGACTTATTTAGGGTGAAATTTTATCCAAAGTACTAAGTTGGAAAACTATATATATCATGCATAAATATATGTATTTAAGTGACATCACATATATTGTCTAAATTACCTACTGTCATACCCATATGTTTCTTTAACGTCATGTTACAAAAATTCTCTTTTCTTCTCCTGTCTTTATGTACGGTGTCTTATGCAGGACTCGCTCCACACAAAAACAATCAGTACTTTCAATGCTCTGGTTTCCATCCAAGTCAGATTTGCTTGGCTGAAATACATAATCTATGAACCACAAATTGACCTTGATGCCTAAACACTGCATCAAATGAGGAAAAATTATTTACTAACTTTACCAGCTGCCACAACCATGGTAGCTGGATGCTTTATAGACAGAAAGGATTCACGCTTCTGACACTTCTGTTGAAAAAAATTCTCCAAATTTGGTTTTAATGAAAAAGATGCTTGCTGAATGATGAGCCAAGTTTGCAGTGTGATCAGTCTACATGATTTTCTTGGGTGTTCTTGATGGTTGTTTCTAGCACTGCACACATAATGAAGGAAATATCCAGCTTAAAAACAAATTCTGGAGATCTTTTCAACCTTAAATCCCCTTTAATGGTCACGAACACTTTGTACTTGCTGATGTAAGGTCTCGTGAGAAGCTGGGGTCATTGTTCCCAAATTGAAAAACACATCTCTGTTTGTCTATTATAGCTTCATAGCTGTGAAGAGTAGATGCTATTCACAATAAGAATTCAGCCAACAACTAGCACAGCCTAGCAATTAGAGCCTTACCCATCAGTTCAGGGGTCCCCTTGACCCCCTTACCATCAACTGATAAAGACACATGCATGCACAAATGCACTGATGCACATGAAACGAGTGAGAGGGGGAGAGAGAGACTGAGTCTTTTCTTTGTTTTGCTTTTCTGTTTTCTTTGTTTTTCCAGACAGAGTTTCTCTGTGTCACCAAACTGAGGTTGAGACTTCAGGACTCACATCCTTCTTTCAGTTCTTTACAGATTCCCTCCAGGTGACAAATTTAAAATCACTGGTTTTTCAGTAAACTTAATTGCATTAGGAAACTATGTTTGGGTTCTGTTTTTCCAAAAGGTCAGAAAGAATATATTTGCATGTCCCAAAGGAAAAAAAAATGTGCTGGACATAAGCAAGGATTTCTTGCTTATTTGCCAAGGAGCAGCTCTTGTCTACCTAACTGAAACCTTGTTGCAAAGTCGTAAGTTCTCTAGAACCAGAAGATCATGTCACACTGTCACTGGGAGCCACTGGAGGTGATAACTGATCTCCTTCTGCTCTGATGACACCTGACTCTCTGCAAAGGAAGGAAACAGCTGATCTTCCAGGTGTAGGGGCCCAAGGTCACTGGTTCATCCTCTCTTGGGAAAGTTTACATCAGTCCTCAGTCCTGGGCAAGCTGTCTCTTCCCACCCGAGGACAACAAAGACAGGACCTCTGCTCTTCTTTAACTACAGAAAAGCAAGCGTGAACTCTTCAAATGCAACAATATCTACAATGTTATAAGAAAGACATTGTTTATTTGTGTGTGTTGGGGTTTATGTGTGGGAGGGTGTATGTGGTGCATGTGGTATGTGTGTATATGTGTGTGTTCTCTACAATGTCTAAGGCCTTAAACAAGTATTCCATCATTGAGCAACAGGCCCAATCGCAGGTTTTATTTTATTTTTATGGTACCGGAGATAGAACCAAGACCTTGTACATGCTAGGCAAGTGCTCTACTACTGAGCTACACTTAGCTAATTTTCCCTCATATTTTATAGGAATAGACCAGAAACAAGAACCATTTCACCTGTTGGTAAATCTATACTTCAGGGTAGAAAAGATTGTGAACATCCCACTTAAAATGGACACAGTAAATGGGTAACAGGAGAGAGAATTGGGCCTTTGGAATAATAATGTTCTTACTCGCAAGTAGCCTCGCAAAGACCACTGAGCAGCCATATCCCAGTGACTCCAACAACTTCAGCATGTCATGGAGTGGGTGACAACTGCCCAAGGAAGCCACCAGCTGTAAGAGGAAACCTAAAGTCTTAGAGGGTTTTCCTGTGGTAGGCTTTCCAGGCCTTCGCCTGTTTCTTCAAAGCCTGAGAGGAAGCTGAAATTGGAACAAAGCTCATCGTGCATACAGCCTCTTGCACGCTTCAGTGAGAGACAGGACAAGCGTAAGCCTACGCTGCGGCACAAAACTGACATTTTGTTTTCAAATACATCCTGCTATAATTTCTAGTTGATGCATCTCTTCTCCAGGGCCTTATTTTAAAATAAACTAAAGTTCTTTTGTAAGCAGCACGTATATTCTTACAGTTTGCAGGTATAGCATGTAGCTGGCAACTAGATTTCTGTGACTAACATTGCATCCCACTAGCTTTGATGAAAATCTAGCACTTTCATGCATTTCATAATAAGTTCCAGGGCTGAGAACACTTTATTCAAAGGTTTACATGGTTGACATTTAAATCATTCCGAGGGGACAGTGGTGACTCTGCAGAGGAAGGTGAGCCAAGGGGACATCCACTGTGCACCTCGGTCAGTCCCAAAGTTGTGTAAAGGTGACACTTCCAAGTATGGAAACTCCTGTGAAACCAGAGAAGCAGAACCTGACACAATGTTGACCTTGACTCCTATCAGCAAAAAGTA
Organism: Microtus pennsylvanicus; assembly: GCF_037038515.1. Lineage (NCBI taxonomy): Eukaryota > Metazoa > Chordata > Mammalia > Rodentia > Cricetidae > Microtus > Microtus pennsylvanicus. The sequence continues at coordinate 113,831,722 of NC_134580.1, read as the reverse complement.
TCTTTCAAAGGTTACACTGTTTGCTTCCTGCCTTTTTCCCTTCCATCTAATCAGCCTGGAAAGGGTGGACAAGGAGAAAAAGAGATGGGGCAAAAAGGAGCCACCATGGGAAGACAGGGAGAAAAACCTGAGCACTAGCCGAAGTGAAGAATTCTGTCCTCTGAAGATGACATGCACGGGTGATAAAGGTATGTCCTTATAGGAAGAGAAGCGAGGAAAGAGATTTGCCCTCCTCTTCATTTCGCTACATCTTCTCATAGTTCACAATTCCTCAACAAATTACAAAAAGAAGAAAAGGATTTGGGATTTGTCCACTGCTTGGGAACAACTCTAAAAGCAGAAGGAAGAATACTGAAAGACAAACGGAGGGACACAGCTGGACACTCAAACCATAAGCACTGCTAGATTTTGTCAAGGACCACCTGGCCTAAGTTACTGGGCAACAAAAGGAGAGAACGGCTGGGCAGAATTATGAGTTCTGGAATAATGTGAGAACATTCCTAGAGCATGACTAAAGAGACCACGGCATGTACAGCAGAGCAGGAAAGACCCACTGATGGAAGCCACAAGGCGTCAGGTCCAAGGCCAAGTCATAAAGTGGCGGTACTTCCGTCAACTGGAAAACATACCCCAGAGCTCAGCTCAGACGCTCATGAAGAGACAATCTCAGAGGGAAAAAAAAATAGGCTGTGTGACAAGGGAGATTCTCAGCCAGCCCATGGCTACTCCAGCCTCTTGCCCCAATGTCAGCAGCCAAGGCCTTCCCAAATTGTGGACCCCAACAAGAAGTAGTATCAAAGAGACCAGTCACTGTTATTCCAAACCCCACGTTTTATTTTAAAGCAATCTATAACTAGAACAGACCCCAATGTATCTTGGATTATGGCGATACTTTATAAACTACAAAAATCCCAGGAAATTGGCCAGCCCTTACCTTTCCTGCATGAGAATTACCACTGCTCTTAAATGTGCCTTCCTGCAAACTTTTCTAGAACTTTCCCCAACACACAACATATACACATACATATTTTTTCAGCCCTGAAATACTGTCCTTTTTGTTAGTCTTTCTATATGCAACTCACATTTTACTTAAAATTAATTCTAGATGACTCCATGCCTGAAAGCTATTACTAACATCTCACCCACCAAGCCCAGTTTTTGGATCCCCAGTTCTTGACTGCAAGGCTCTCTAGGCAATGACTGAACCAGAGTGGCTCAGCTCACTTCATCTGGACAGCATTACTGGCTGACATCTTTCCTGAGTAGGGTCCAAGCTGAGAGAGTCCCCAGCACCAGAAACTTTTAAAAGTTTACTATACTATACAATTGCTGCCACTGTAAAGTGGTGCTGTACAAATTGGTCCACTAAAGCCAAATATCACTTTCTGAACCCTTAAAATATCACAATTTGGAACTGAGATTTGATATGTATGGGATAGGGTGAGGAGATGGCTCGACGGATAAAGCACAAAGGTTTAAGTTGAATCCCCAGAACCCACATAAAAATGTCAGGCATGGGGGCTGGAGAGATGGCTCACTGGTTAAGAGTATTGCCTGCTCTTCCAAAGGTCCTGAGTTCAATTCCCAGCAACCACATGGTGGCTCACAACCATCTGTAGTGAGGTCTGGTGCCCTCTTCTGGCCTGCAGACATACACACAGACTATTGTATACATAATAAATAAATAAATATTTTTTAAAAAATGTCAGGCATGGGTGGAGTGCATTTGTAATCCCTGGCACTGGGGAGGCAGAGACACATGGATTCAGAGAGGCTCAAGGGCCAGCCAGCCTGGCCTGCTCAAGAAATTACAGGTTCAGTGAGCAACCTTGTCCCAAGGAAAGGTAGATGGCAGACACCTATGTTGTCCTCTGGACTACACATGAATAGTCATAAAAGTGTCTATGTACTTGTATAAAAGAATCTAAAACACACCACGAGAACTAAAATACACTCTGAATGCACACTCTGGACACAAAATACACTAAAAAGTACTGAACTACTATGTACTATGAAATAACTCGCTGTTGGAGCCAAAGGGCCTAAAGCAACATTCCAAAACACGATCAACATTGCTCAGATGCCAGTTCTAAATGCTTTTCTTTTCTTTTTAAAATTTTATTTATTTATTTATTTATTTATTTATTTATTTATTTATCAAGACAGGCTGTCTCTGTGTAACAGCTCTTGTTGTCTTGGAACTCACTCTGTAGGTGAGGCTGGCCTCAAGCTCACAGAGATCGCCTGTCTATGCTTCCCAAGTGCTGGGATTAAAGGTGTGTGCCACCACCGCCCAGTGCTTTCCAGTTTTTGTATTGTACAAAGAATTCATTCAATATTTTTTAATATTTTTTTAATTTTACGTGCACTGGAGTTTTGGCTACACGTGTGTCTGTGTGAGGGCGCTGGATGTCCTGGAGCTGGAGCTCCAGACAGTTGTGAGCTGCCATGTGGGTGCTGGTGATTGCTCGGGAAGAGCCGCTGGTGCTCCTAACTACTATTGAGCAGCCATCTCTCCAGCACTCTTATTCAATATTGTTGTTTGTTTCTGTTTTTTTTTTTTTGAGACAGGATTTCTCTGTGTAGCTCTGGCTGCCCTGGAACTCACTTTGTAGACCAGGCTGGCCTCAAGCTCACAGACATCTTCTTGCCTCTGCCTCCCAAGTGCTAGGCTTAAAGGAGTGCACCACTACACCTGGCAAGATCATTCACTATTTTTCAGAGCATCATAATTCATAAGATGTAACACTGAGTGGTGCTTAAGTGAGACCAAATGCTTTTCTTTTTAGGAGTTCCTGGAGGGAAGTCGAAAAGAACTCTCGTCTGCACTTAAGGGCGAGAGAAACACAAGGATGTCAGCTGACAACCAGGGAGTCAAGTCCAACCAGGGGCTGTGGGGATGGGGAGGGATAAGCCTCATGAGATATCTGCTGTCCTAAAGCCTAGAGCCAACGAAAGTCTGCATCTCATCAAATGTCAAACACAGACCATGTGACGCTGAAGCATTCCTCCTTGAACCCAAAACAAGGAACAAACCAATCTCCCATTCTGGTGCTGTTGTGACTCTTGATGCTAGTTATTTCTATTCATTAAACTCTAATGCCTTCATCCAGACAATATATATACATATTTGTTTGTGTGTGTATGTGTGTGTGTGTGTGTGTGTGTGTGTGTGTGTGTGTGTGTGTGTGTGTGAGAGAGAGAGAGAGAGAGAGAGAGAGAGAGAGAGAGAGAGAGAGAAAATGAGCAGAAACGTGGCCCATCTATGGATACGGTAACTGAAGTATGGGAAGAGTAGACAGCCCAGAAAGATAAAATGCAAACAGAATAGAAAGCAAACGGTGTACCTAGGCTGATACAAAGTCTCCAAAATTACTCAGCATCCTGAACTGGACTGTGCCTACCAAGACAAGCTTATGAGTCACCCTTTAGGGGTGGTAAAATATAGTACACTGGACTGAAAATGGATAGGAACATTCAATAATAAATCTACTTTCTTGATACTCTTATGTCATTAAAGAATTGTCATTTGGAGATGGGTCAAGTTATGCAATTCTTCCTTCCCCTCACACAGAGGCCGGAAGAAAATCAGCCAGGGTCAGTGCCGGGAGATAATGACACATCTGGCCTGGGGTGCAGTCTCCTGAAAAAGACTGTTACTGAAGCGTGGGACTCTGCGTGCACCTGTCATGAGGACAAGGGGAGACACTGGTTCATGGGAATCACTGAAAAGTGACTTCGTGCCTCTTAAAGGATGTGGTAACAGCAATTAAAACACAGCCATTTGACGACGGCAGTCTCTCATCTCAGCTGGGACTGGGTCCTCTTACAAAGCACCGACAGTGTCCATTTATAAAGAAAACCAATGGGTTATACGAAGATAATTCTGGTGACTTGGGCATCCCCTGAAGGATTGACAGTAAAGACAGAGGGGTGTACAAGGAACTGACTGGCATCACTCCCGCAGGAAGATGACCCAAAATAAAAGCTTCTCACTGGTGAGCAAGGAGGGCTGTGATTTTTGATGATGGTGGAAATTTTCTAAACAGAACCTGGACCAGATGTAAAGTTACACAGCTGTCCCCTCAATGCTTTCTAAAGTTAGGCAGCAAGCTGGCCGGTGGTGGCGCACGCCTTTAATCCCAGCACTCAGGAGGCAGAGGCAGGCGGATCTCTGTGAGTTCGAGGCCAGCCTGGTCTACAAGAGCTAGTTCCAGGACAGGAACCAAAAAAAGCTACGGAGAAACCCTGTCTCGAAAAATTAAAAAAAAATAAATAAATAAATTTAGGCAGCACTGTCACAAGCAACAAGAATACAGTAAGGGGCTGAGTCAGTCGCCTAATTAGTGAGGCAAAACCCAGAAAATCCCGCTTGCCTCTCCACCAGGCCAAGGAAAACAGTCCCGCACCAATTTTAAGAGACACTGGATGAAAAGATTTGTCTCACGGATCTCAAACTCCAAATGCCACCAGTACAATTCGTCCCCATGAGTTCCAGGGTGGGTACTCACCGGGCAGCTGGGAACAACAGCAAGGGGCGTCTACCTGGTCAAACCCTGTGCGCAGTTCCCTGCAAAGAAAGCAGCCACAGACAAAGCAAAAGTCAGTATGAGGTTCCTTCAGAGTTCTCTCATAGGTAAGCAGCCTTTGGTTTCACAATCAGAATCCAGTTCATATTTCTTAAAGCACATCGGCAGGCTGCATTAAATTACTAATGACAGTAGATCTAGACAATAAAGGTTTCAAGTGATCAGGTCAGAAACAGTCACTGCTACATGCTGCGTGGTTTTCCACATGCTCTGCAATGGTACTATCTCCCACCAAGTCCTTAATTTAGTAAACCAATTAAGCAGCAACTGAACAACAGAGCTATCAAAGATCTTCACAAATAATTGGATTGTCTTTTCCTGATTAATAGGAAAATGACCTCAGATGACCTGTAACTGCAAGGAACCTTTCAAATGTCCTTGGATGAACTGTCATTGGAAGAAATGTTTCCAGGTACTACAGTGCTGAGCGGAACAGATTTGCAGGGGAACTGGATTTACAGATTTACAGTGAACTGCACCTAGAAGCAAAGAGTCGACTTTCTCTGCTCCTATATTTTCTTTATTGATAGGCTGTTTCCATCAAGCCCGGGTTTGATGCTCGGGTTTTGGTTCAGCTAGAGTTTAATCTTAAGACCTTTCCAGTTTGTAGCAGGAAATTTTCAGGTGGTATCAGAAGCACATGGGAGTAAGACGAACTCCTGGGCACATGGGAGGCAGGTAGAGGAATGAAAACAATAGTGTCTATGACTGTGGATGGATGGAGTGTCTACAGCAGGGAGGAAGGGACAGCAATAAAGGCTGTGTCGCGATACAGAAACAAATCTAGAAAAACAGCTGTGGATATAAATCCACAGGTCACAGGATTCATTTCAGGAGAGTGAAACAGCGCAGTGCACTTGTGACCCCACTTTGTTTAAATAAACGTCCCCGGTCCATATGCAAATGCCTGGACAAGAGCATTATCTGAACCCATGACGAGAACCTGAACCTGAAACAGTGGAATGGAAGGGAAAATAGAGAAAGGGGGAGAAGGGGGAGACAGGAGAATGGGCCTTTGGTTTAAATCTATTATTAAACTACTGTATGTTATTTTTACCAGAAGACACGCTACTTTTAAAGGTGAAATTCACAAACTATGAAATTCACCCCAAACTATACATGGAAACATTCCATTTGGATGTAATGTATAGAGTTTAGAAGGTGGAGCACTGTATGCATCGAATTTATTGACTCAGTGAATATCCACTAGAAGCCATACTGTAAGGATGAATTGAATCATGATGGTACTGGAGTCATTTGGGAGGAGGAAACCTCAAGTGAGAAAATACCCTCACCAGATCACCCTATGGGAAAGACTGTGGTGCGTTTTCTTGATTGATAATAAATGTGGAAAGACCCAGCTCACTGTGGGTGGTGGCTCACTGGGTGCCATAAGAAAACAGGCTGAGCAAGACATAGAGAGCAAAAGAACCCTTCCATGGCCTCAGCGTCAGTTCTTGCCTCCAGGTTCCTGTCCTGGGTGCCTGTACAACTGAGTGATGTACTGTGACACGGAAGGGGAAGCAACATAAACCCTTTCCTCCCCAAGTTGTTTAGGGTCGTGGTGTCTTAGCACAACAATGGAAGCCCTAACTAAAGTAAAGACACAGAACTCACACAGAAATTCCGAAGTGGTGTGCTACGACTATTCCGATTTTGTACGACAAAACTACGAAGAAGAGATACTAAAGCCTCCCACAGATGCCAGGCACTAGACAACACTGGCTGTGTTGATACATGGCACCCGGATCAGGGTTAAGCTTGATGGTGCTACCTCCTTTATGGAATGTGTTGTATTTTTTGTATTACATGTATGTTTGTAATTGCATATGAACACTAGACTGTAGCTGCCAGGAGGATGCGGATTATGTGTGTACTGAAAAGCACCGTCTAGATCCCCTGCACTTAGCACAGGCTCTGGCATTTAAAAGGAGCTCAGGGGCAGGAGGGAGGAACCTCTGTTGAATGAAATAAATAATGAAGTGGTCCCCCCAGAGCTGAGACACTAAACTTCTTGGGACTATGAAACAAGCCTAGGTCCAAGGAAACTCATCAATTAATTTCCCTGCCAGATCTATCATTCTGCAAACAAAGACTAACAGACTAGACATGCCGTTTTCCACTTTTCCTCTGTTTCCCCTAGGACCCCAGCAGAGCAGGCATCCCAGGAGAAAAGCATTGTCTTAAAAACCTTACAGACCAGCTCATCACAGCCGTTCCGACACTGGCATACGGTGGCCATGTTATGGTCTGGGAGTGATAGCCCACTGGTCAGCTTTCTCGTTCAGGGAGTATAAATCTGGGTACTGAAGGGTTAAATGTGGTCTCTAGAAAAGGAAGTGCTATCAATGTGATGGGGGGTGTGTGTAGAGGAACAGATATCAGCACTGTCTGTGTGTCCTCACTCTGTGGTTCAGTCTTTCAAAAAAGAAAAAATATGTTTTCCTATAATGTAAGAAGTAACTTAATGGTTAAATAAAATGCCCAAATCTCAATATCGTAATGATGCTAATAGAACAAAACCTGATATACATCAAATACTCAATGAGAAGTAACAAAAACAAGGAAACTCACGGGAAAAACAAGGAAGGTGGCCTGCTACCTAACACCACATACCAGACACTAAGTCCGTCACAGACAGAAAACTATAGCCCCTTCCTACTGCTTACCTCCAGGTCCCCACTCTCCTGGACCCTTGTGCCAAGTCCACGTCATCACTGAACCCTGGAATTAGGGATCTCCAAATGCAGGTTTATATCTTCAGCAAGGTTTATGAGCATGAAGGAAGGAAGGACTCTGCCTTCCCACTCCGCCTATCCTGTTGCCACCATGCAACGAATGTCTACCCAGAGAGCCTCTAGCCTTCCAAATGTCCCTCCCGAAGTCTAAAACCACCAGTCTGAGGAAACCTCCTAAATGCTACAAAGAAGCTTAATAGCCCCTGCATCAGCCATTGGCAGTGGCTAAGCACATTGAAGTATGAAACTGGGGATTCTTCGTAGGGGCTGTGGGAGGCATTTCATGGATGTTTGTTCTTTGTAACTTGAAATCATTCTAGGAGCTTCGTATCAGAAACATAGATTTTTTTTTTTGGCAGATTTCCTTCATGTATTCATTTTCTTTGGCTTCTTACCAAATTTTCACAAACACAGTGACTTAAAACACATTTATTAATTCCTGGTTTGGTCAGTCAGAAGCTGGCACACCATTATAGGGCTATGTGTTTGGTGTCTAACTAAGTTGGTATCCTGCTTCCTTCCTTTCCAGAGGCTCTGACCAGTAATCTAATCTGCCGCCCCCCCCCCCCTGTGTGTGTGTGTGTGTGTGTGCGCGCGCGCGTGCGTGCGCGCGTGTGTGCTCTAAAACCAATGGGCCAAGACATACTCCCCAAGTCTGTGAGTCAAAGGTGTGGAATTACAGCACTGCACCTATGCCTATCAGACATCTACTATCTGTGTACCTCAAGCCATGGTAGAAAGTGATGCCACAAGGAAAGGTAACTGGCTGTCTTAGTCATGACATTGCCGTCATGAAACACATTGACCAAAAGCAGTTTGGGGTGGGTGGGGAGATTATTTCTTTCAGAGTTCCATATGACAGAGCGTGGGCAGGAACTCATGCAGGGCAGAAACCTGGAGGCAGGAGCTGATGCAAATGCCAACCACGGCGGGGTGCTGCTTCCTGGCTTGTTCTCTGCAGCTTGCTCAGCCTGCTTCCTTACAGAACCCAGGATCACCAGCCCAGACACATCACCACCTAATAAATGTGCAGGGCCCTTTCCCGCTGATCACAGATAAACTGTTCAAAGTTGAAGCCGGGTCTGATCTTTAACCATCTTCCCATTCCTCTCCCAGGAACAACGCCAACCCGAAGAATACACTAATGTACCAAGTTCTAAACCTATATAAGACATTGCTCTCCTTTATCGTAGATGTTAAGAAATTAGACGCTAAGAAAATTGACATTCTTTCAGAGAAGCATGTGAACACATACAAAAAGATAAAGAAAACAACACGAAAATACAAAGGAAAAAAGACATCCAGAAGATGTGTGCAGAGGGAAATATATATTTGTTCTATTAACACATAGAGTCCAAAGAACAACATGGGCTTTTTTTTTAATTACATGAGATTATAAACTAATTCAGCTACTCTTTCATTCAACTAAGCTGGTTAGTGGAAATTTCACAGAGACAACACATATGCCACTACAACAATAAAGTAAAAGTATAAAAATGTTTAAAAATATTTTTCACATATCCATTAGCCCTTAGCATGTTGAGTATTTAAAATATACTTATTCTATTTTATTTTATGTGTGAGAATATATATGCACATATACATATATACATACATACATACATACATACACACACACACATACACACACATATATATGCATTCAGGAGCCCTTGGAGGTTAGATTAGACTTTGGCTATCTTGACACTGGAGTTGTAGATAGTTGAGAGCTGATACGTAGGTGCTGGGAATTGAACCTGCATCCTGTGGAAATGAAGCAACTGCTTTTAACTACTGAGCTATCTCTCCTAATTTTGCTTCAAATTTTCTTCAAATCCTCATCCATTATGGCCTCGGGCAGAATGGATAAACTGTAAATAAATGAACACAGTAAAATCTAGCCCTGCAGGAAGGCAGAAAAAAGCCTTTGGGTTCTTTTGCCATTACAGAAAAGATCGTGGACTTCCTTAAGGTACAGACAAAGAAGACTCCCAGTTCAGTAATCTCAAACCTTTATCCATTCATCACACCCAGCCCCAATGAGAACAGCATGGCTGGGTACCACAGACGCCAAGGAAGCTCACCAACCTCAGCAGCTCAGAGGTAGCACTGAGTCACCACAGGATCCGTGAAGAGAAGCACAACATTAAATCAGAACATTTGCATTCAAGGTGGATGTCATCTGGGTGACTCACTTCCCCCCTAGGCCAGGCAAGTCTGTGTGTCGGGTGGCATTGACTCAGGGACAGTAACCAAGGACCATTAGCATCCAGAGGCCCTCTGGACACAGGTAGTGAGAGCTAGAACTATACGTTAGTTGGGCATCTTCAGTTTCTACTCTCTAATCCCAGTTCCTGTGTTTTATTGGCTATTAGTAGAAATCCGAAAAACACAAGTTTATTTTGTCAGAGAACTCTCGCTTTCACCTGATGTGCTATTGGTTTTCTGTGGTTTGGGTTTTCACGGGGTCCCTAGCTATATAATTTGACTTCAAATCCCATGCAATGCAGCACAGCATTCACGTCTGTCTGAGGTGACATATAAATGAAGCGTTCCCGGCTTCCCGTGATCCTCAGTGAACCCCACAGAAGATTCCAGCAGGGTCTCAGTTTCACAAGCCTGGATGCTTGCCAACCCAGGTAATTATTCTCTGCCTACCTAATTTCCCCAGGCAATTTTAATTGAAAATGGTATTATCTTTTATCCGTTGCTCAGTTCTAATCTGCTCTGCAGCGTCCCTGTGTCCTGCTTCTTGCTTTCACCATAAGCTCACTGAGCTGATCTCTTTTTGAAGCTTGAGTTGAAAAAAAAAAAACAGTTTCTTAAGTTCCCAAGGGCGGGGGGAGGAGAGAGATTCTGTGATATATATGAGCCATTTAATTAGTCTCAAAATATTCTGCTGAATACCACTGGCATGCGGTATAAAATATCCCTTCCTGCTAACCTTATGAAATTTCTTTTGTGGACAGAAACCTAAAGCTTTTCTTTCTGAAACACACACATATAAACACACGCACACACAGGCTAGAGACAGAGATTGGGAAGGACGCTGGCACGATTTTATTCTCTTAAAACGATTGTCAAAGCCCTATTCATCTCCAGATAACCTGCTTAGCAATTAGCAAAACAAAAACATATCTCCTAGAATAGGAATGCCGGAACAACATTGAAAGTTGCAATAGAAACATGAATTTTGGATGGCTTCCAATGGCCATGCTCTGAAACCAGCGCTGTCCAGCCGACCCAGGGAAGACCACAAAGGCAAGTAACACATGTAATGTTAAGCTTTCCAACATCGCCATACAAATGTACAAAGAAGATGGAATACCACTCAGCGTCAAAACAAAGAGCTGTTGAATAACAACAACTAGGGTGAAGGCTAGGGGGTGATGCAAGAGAAGCTAACCACAAAAGAACATACATCACATAACTCCATGTATAGGACAAACTTGAAATAACCTCAAAAGAATATACAATATATAATTCCATGTATATGACAAACTTAAAATAACATAAATTATTCAGATGAAGCACAAATTAGTAGTTCTTCTTGAGAAAGCGAAGAGAGAAATGGAGCTGGCTACTGACCCTAGGAAATGACAGCACCAGAGACGTACACAACGGAAGTCCTCAGGGCTCTGTCTGCATTGGTAGCCCAGGGATCTGCACAGGTGCTTCAGCTATACTGAACACACGCACGTATAACTGTGAAATCTGATGAGCTCGAACAATTCTCTAAATTTCACAATTGCGATTCTGTTCTGTGATTTTTAAGGCTATCACCAACGGGGGGAACTAGAAAAGACTGGGAAGAGAAGATGAAGGCCGAGGCTCTAGGGCGAAGCACTTGCTTTACACACTCAAGGCACGCTCAAAGTCTGAGGTTTAACCTCCAGTCATGCAAAACAAGAAAGGCTAAAGAAAATGAGTTCAATTTCTAGAACAGATTATAAGTAAGCCACTAGCTGCCAAACATTTTCACATAATCAGTGCACATGGAACTGATGTAAAAATGAAGACAGTTTACTGTTGGTTTCGAGGCATTCCAAGCTTTTGGACTTTATGTGCTATCTCTCAGTTCAAATTACCCATATTTGGAATGATCAGTGATCACATGTGACTTGGCTTCCAGTACTGAGCAGCAGGGCACCCACTCCTCAAAGCCCTCCAGTGGCACATCATCTGTCCCATGACACATCTTTCTTTCTGGAAGTCTCTTGCAGAAACGCTTCATGATGAAACCTTAAAGCCTGGATAGTCACCAGAAAGTGTGATGACGTCCAAGAGAATAACAGGGGCAGTGTCAACTTTAATCTGCACTGGGTTGTAGTTTCGGTGCTTTATCTTTTGTTTTTTTTTCTCTTTCTTTCTTTCTTTCTTTCTTTCTTTCTTTTTTTTTTTTTGGTTCTTTTAAAGGGAACTAATTTCTAGTCTCTTTAGAAACATCACACTAGTAAGAGTTTCAGGAACTACGGTATGTTAACTGGGCTCAATGACTGTGATTTTTAACTTGCCAAGCCCTCTGTCACTGTGTGGAGCCTTTCCCCTTGCTCTCCCATTCCCCCCGCCCCCACTGTAGTGCCCAAAGATAGGAATTACTGACACAAAAGAGCCTTGGAACTGACACAGTCACTGGGGAAAAAGAAACAAGGGATCGAGTATATGATAGAAGCTCTGAAAAATATATAGAATTAGGCCAAATCTCCTGGGAGCTGAAAAGTAAAACAGGAAGCAACCAGGTCTGAGCCAGAAGCTCCAGGGCTCAATCTCAAATGACCAGAGTACTCACCATCCCCCTGGCAAGAGAGAATGGAATGAGAAAACATTATTCCCAAACAGAGCCTTGGGGAGCAGAAAGGGAAAGGGTTTGGGAGTCAGAGTGAGCTATCTCTGAGAATACAAGTCAATTAACTTCTCCTGGACCTAGTTTCCTTGTTTGCAAAGCAGCAAAATTATCTCCCCAACTCACTGTTGTAAAGTTAAGTGGAATAGTACACAAGACAGGCCTATCAAATGCCTGCTGCCTGGAGAGGGCATTCGATTACAGTCCTCCCCCACTCCTTTATTTCTGCTGTCAAATCACTACGAGAACGGAGAAAATGATCTGTGTAAATTAAACTAAAAATAGTACCATGGGAAACTCAAGAGCTATGGCTCCAGAAGAGCGCCAGAGAGAAAGAACCATCTCACTGCTTCCTGTACTGATTCCCCCTCCTATAGGCTGCTAGGAAACGGGTTTCACCATCAATCTAAGTTTACGGGGTTCTTCATTCAGGGGCAGAGAGGAAGCATATGAAACACCTGAGGATATGATACAAAATCAGCTAGAAACACAGGAAATACAAAATCATGGCCTCGAGATTCTTTATGGACACATTCTTCACAAGCAAAAACTGTCTTCCATCCTGAGAGAAATACAGAGTTCGGCGGAGCTTATACCAGGTTTCTTTTTTTTTTCCTATTTAAACTTGGATTGGTATTTATATGATTTGTTTGGCTTTGCGTTTTTGCCACACACTCTTAACCATCTGTGTCATGAGAAAGCGTATCATGAGTTGGTCTATTGGATCCCAATGATAATTTGTTTTTTACTGATGCACTTGACTACTTTAAACTTCTCAAAGCAGAGAACACAGCTAGTAGTATGAGACCATCAAAAGAGGTACCACACTGAAAAGAAGGGCCTAAAGGTGTAAATAGATAGCAGTCAGTTCTTATTTTATTCCCTATCCACCATGTTGGTCTTGGTAGGAACTTAAGTAGCTGGTTTAGGTATGATTCAAACATATAAAAGCCCTAGTCTTTATTAGCATCATTTCTGCTGATAGAAACTGGTCAGCTTCAGGTGATATGAAACAGCTTCTAGGACAGCATGGGAAAGATTCCATTGCTGCTGCTTCTGACACCAAGTAAGCAGCTCAAGATGCTACAAGTAATACCTGAAGCAGGATAAAGTCACTATAGGAAACCACAGCAACTGAAATCAAATGAAATGGCGAAGCACTTAGATGTTCTCATCCACGAGGGACATTCAGGGCTCACCAAAGTCTAGATTCTGAATAAGAGTATTAATGATAAAGATAATAAATTCAAGAAAATTATTATTGTGTATTCATATGATAAAATTCATTCTTTCTAGTATAGTTCTTCAGTTTTTATTGAATATATATATAACTCATATAACACTCAACTAAGTAACAAAACAATTCGTCTCCTGCCCAAACAACTTCATGTTGCTCCTTTGTGTCCCATTCACCACCCTAATTTCCACACAACCATCAGTTGCTGTCTCTTCCTGATGTAAATCCGTCGAGACTAATTCAAGGATCTTTCACCCAGCACAACACACTGGTAAGTGGTGAATAAGAGAATGTATTCATCAACAGTTGATTCTTCTGCAAAGTAGATAACTTATTGCATTGTATAAAGAACAGCTTTATTATTCCAAAGATATCTAAGGTGTTCATACTTTCTGATGCTCATAAAGCAACTAATACTAATTTAAGTAAAAGATTTGGGGATAAACACATATCCATCGCATTTAAATAAATACCCATAAGTGGCTCTTCTGGATTAGATGCCCAGATGTGTAACCACGAGAAACCACTAAAGTATTTTCCAAAGTAGTTGTACTATTTTGAATCCCCCAACAATGTGTTCTGTATCACCTCCCACTGAGTACTACTACTCTGTGAGATGTACAGTTCCTTCATATTTTTATTATGGTATATATGAAGAATCAGAGATGTCTATATAGTAAAGGGCTTACTGCACAATCATGAGGTCCTGAGTTCAGATCTTAAGCAGTCATGTGAAAACAGGTGTGGTGGCATGTGTCTATAATCCCATTCCTAAGAAATGGAAGAAAGTAGATCTAAGAGACTTGCAGGCTAGACACCCTGAGAGAAGAATGAATTCCAAGTGTTGTATAGACCTGAAGGTCTACTAAGAGAACGTTATTTCTTCCTAGTCAAAAGAATAAGTCTGCATCTGGATAGAGACTAACATTACAGTTGGGCTGGCTAGGCACCTGACCAAGGGACCACACATCATAAAGGCAGATTCACTTACCACAGTGCTAAAGAGATGGGAGGAATAATTATCCCTTGAATGGAAAAAACATATTTTTTTCCTTCAGAGAAAACTAACTTCTGTGCAGTTGCTAAAGAGCTGTGCAACTTGGAGTAGCTGCCAAGATTTACAGCTTTCCTATCCTGTGACTTTTCTTTTAAACTCTAATTAAATTCTTCCCAAGCTTCCTTCTAAGCCCATTCTTGGGTATTAAAACACTGAATGAGAACCTAAGTTTCCCTAATAACATGTAGTACCCCAGATGGAGCTCCACAAAATTTCTGGTGAGACAGGTATACGGAGAGTCGTCTCAGAAAAAGAGGGTAAAAGGGAATAGAAGAAGACACTCGTTGTCTGGTGCCACTGGTAAATGCGCGCGCACACACACACACACACACACACACACACACACACACACACACCGTACATACACATACACCAAGAATAGACATATGATCACCTGACATGGTGTCATCATTGAGATCTACCCTATTTCAGAGTGCTCCATTTTTAAATCACTAATGTAGTCTATCTCAAGCACAGACCTGAGTAAATCCACACAGCTGCAATACAGAGATGGCCTGGCACTAGGAGAAAAATCATTTCTACGACTTTCCATATGTCCACTCATATCTAGAGGTACCAATCACAAAATCTTATATCATATGAAATAACTCTAATACAGTCAAAATCATTAGCATAGTGAACCAATACCTATGTAATAGTATACTATACACAAGACACGGTTCATCATATGAAGCAGTTTTCTAAGTACACTAATAATTTAAACTTAACACAAAGAATTATCTGGTATTTTATAAATATGAGATGCAAAATTACTCCAACCAGCAACAGTATATTTACAAAAATTAATAATTTGATTGCAAATTTCCAGCAAGTTCTCGACCCCTGTTCTGACACATTTTATACTTTAAATTAAGAACACCAAATGTATGACTTAAGAGTGTTTAACTATGCCTGATTCACTACCGCTCTGTGGAGATAGTGTCTCATTTTCTGCCACTAAGATTAATTTATAAAATCCTTATCTGCTCTGTGGATGGAACAGGAAATTAAATGCTTTTCCATGAAAAACAATTATTAAATTCGCCCAACAAATATTTATTGTGCTCCTAGCAAGCTAAAAGGAGAGTTAGTGACTATTATTATAATATAAGTAGGGCCCCCGGGATGGTACTGAGGACACAGTGACATCTGCGCAAAAACCTGAGAGAAGGACAGGAATGCATTTCATAAAAATAAGGAAGAGGGCTTCATAAGACAGTTCAGCAGGTGCAAGGGTCTTGAGGGCACTGTGCGTGGTGAACAGATCAACAAAGAAAGACATAAAAACAGAATGGTTAAAGCCAAATCATGGACAGGTGGTCACTGTCTCTAGTGATTGAATAGGAAGCCATACATATTTTCAACAGTACAGTTAGATGATCTGACCTATGGTTGGAAGGACTTAGCTTGAGAATGACCGTAGCACAGAAATCAGCTACTACGGAAACCCAGATGAGTCAACAGCGTGGCTTGGTCAGTGGTAGTCAAAGCCTATTATCTAAAAATCTGTAGGTTTAGTACACAGAATGAATGGCGACATCAGGACTGTTTCCTGGACTAAATTAGGAATATAAGAAACTGAAACTACTTCAAAGCTAAAAAGTAGCAACAAAAAAGTTGAAGAGGCTACATCCACTTAGTCTGAGAGGCAATTAATGATTGAATGTGGTTCTTGAAGAAGTGGGAATACAGAGGCTATCTCAATGAAGGGCAGCTGATCCTTGAAGAATGAAGATGTAAGATAAGAAGCCAGACAGTCACTTTCAATAGCTAACACTTGGAACATTTGCTGTATATCAAGGAGAAAGAGAGTTCTGCATAAAGATCAAAATCACGATGTCCTTTCCTCTCCTCTGCCCTTAATGACTTTGGTTCAATAATACTCCCTATGGACTGCAGTAGACTGAGCTTGACAGGAATTACCCAGATGAATGAGTTAACAATGGATAAATAGCCCGATTGAAATGTAAATAGGTGAAGATTAATGCAGTCAAGAACATGAAGAGATAAGACATAAAATAAGGAAAATAATTTCAAAAGTTTCATACACTGTATAAATTGTTTGAAGTAACAAAAAATATGTAAGAGCTACACTTCCAAATACAAATTTTTATTCTTTTCTCTCAAAAAGTTAAGGCTGTTGCCAAGATTAAAACCATTCTTCGTGGAGCCAGAGGGGTAGCTCAGTGATCACGGATGAACTTCCGTAACAGCAACCCTGTGAGGCAGCTCACAACTGACTGTAACTCCAGATTTGACATCTCTGGCTTCTGTGGGCCATACACTCGTGAGATGTGGGCTGTCCTTCTGTATATGTGTTGCTTTATTGGTTGATGAATAAAACTGTTTTGGCCAATGGCTTAGCAGAGAGAAGTCAGGCAGGAAATCCAAACAGAGATAAAGAGAGAGTGGACGGAGCCAAAGAGACACCATGTAGCTGCTGAAGGACACAGATGCTGGACTGAACCTACTGGTAGGCCACAGCCTGATAGAAATGGATTAATTCAAGATGTAAAAAATAGCAAAGAATACAACTAAGCAATTGGTCAATTAGTATTGTAATGAATACAGTTTCTGTGTGATTTTTTTGGGTCTTGGCGGCTAGGAAATGAACGAGCAGTCTCCACCTACACTCGTGTTGCACATGCCCACACATAGACACGCAAATAATTTGAAAAGTAAAAATATTAATAGTTAATAACATTTTTATCAAGTTAAGTTAGTGCTTCAAGGTAGTAAATTAAATAATGCTTGAAACAAAATCCATATTATTTTGAGGGGCCAGAGAAACCATAATTATCAATGACACTGAATAACTTCTCTTCATTGTTTAAAATTTTCCATACAGTATATTTGACCATATAATTCTCCCCTCTCAGTTCTTCACTGATTCCCACTCACCCACCCACCCATCAACTTAATGTTCTTTCTCTCTTTCTTTGAAAAACAAAACAGAGGGGCTGGAATGTAGCTCAGTGGTAGAACACTTGCCTAGCACGTACAAGGTCCTGAGTTTGAGCTGAGTCTAGGAAGAAAGAATTTGAGCAAAGGCAGAGGCAGGCAAACCTCTGAGTTTGAGGCCAGCCTGTTCTATAGAGTGAGTTCTGGATGGCCAGAGCTAGACAAAGAAACCTTGTCTTGGGAAAACACACACACACATACACAGAGAGAGAGAGAGAGAGAGAGAGAGAGAGAGAGAGAGAGAGAGAGAGAGAGAGGGAGGGAGGGAGGGAGGGAGGGAGGGAGGGAGGGAGGGAGGGAGGGAGGGAGAGAGAGAGAGAGAGAGAGAGAGAGAGAGAGAGAGAGAGAGAGAGAGAGAGAACTCAGGCCTGCCCTGGAGTGTGGCAGGATTCTCATTCCATTGACGAAAACTGGTTTTCATTATCTCAGCAGCTGGTAATTGCAAATAGCTGTGGGTATTTTGGCTGGCTTGAACTGCTACAGGGACTTATGCATGCTTTCACAGCCTCCATGAGTTTATCTATGCATCAGCCTTGTTGTGCCTGGAAAACACTGTTTCCTTGAAGCCATCCACTACCTCTGGCTCTTAAAAAGTCTTTCCAGCTCCACTTCCATTTAGAGTTTAAGTGCTCCAAAGTCTCTAACTCTGAGTATATCATCTAGTTGTAGATCTCTATGTTGATTACTATCTGCTACAAAAAGTTTTTCTGTTGAGAGGGGAATGATCTATGGGTATAGCAGTATGTCATTAGTGGTCATTGTATCGCTATGTTCCTTTCACAGGAAAATACTAGTAGTTTTTCCTCTAGGGCCCATAACCTCCCTCTTTCTTGGACTCATTAACAGTACTAGGATGGGAACCCATTTCTTGGAGTAGTTTTAAATTTTTATCAAAAAGTGGTTGGTTGGTTACTTTCATAACACTTGTACCATACTGCACAGAGGGGTAACTTCTCTTTAGACCTCTGGGTTCCTGCAGTCTGAAATCCAAGGGCAACATAATGTGGTTCCTGGGGTTGCACTAGAGATGTGACACTAAGCATGTCCATCTGAAATCAAGTATCTAAAATACTGTCCTTTAGGCTTATTCTCGAATCTCCCTTATCCAGTGTTTCTAACCCCCTTACAGTACGGCCTACGTGCTTGGTGAATGAAACCCTTGACTACTGAGGGGCTGGTGCACAGGAAAAAGGTAAGAACATACATTTTCACAATCCTCCTCCCCCCCTCCCCGCCCCGAACAGGCCCAGTTTCCTTCCTTGCTTATAATTTTGGGGTGCGACTTAAAGCACTGAAAAGAGCAAACAAAAATTCCTGCCTATCTGGGGATGTTCTAACAACATTGAGGGACTTTAACAATAAGCAGCATGGAATGAGAGGTCCACCGCATCCTCCTGTCTCACCTTCCGCCACGTCAGAGAACGAAACTGCTGTCACAGCTGAGAAGCCATGGGACGCTGAATGAGGTTCAAAATAACCTTCTATTATTTTCAAAGGTGGCCTTCAAGAAAAATAAAATGTTAACTCAGATTTTGATTTACTGGTCTAATAATTCATAGCCTGGGCTTCGATTTCAATTTATCAACACCCTGGCCCCTCTATTGCTCGTGATTAGAGTACGGTGTTAATCACTCTTATCTGTAGGACTGGGATACCAGAAGACAAATGAGCGACCAAAAATATCTCATTAATATGCCTCCTCAGCCACATGGCAGTATCCATTCCGAGTTGAAAAGCAGAACTCTGTCTAATAGCACAAAGCGCTCCAGTTATTTGCATCTTCCATGCAATCGTCCGGGAGGCTGAAGCTGCTAGCTAAATCATCTTGATCTTATTTAATTTGCCATAGTCCTTTCACATTAGTTCTGCTACAGAAATAGGACCGCAGTTTCCTTTCAATAACTCCCTGACAACTTAGAACCAGGAAGAATCAATTTACTTTGTTAACTCCACTCCATCACTGAAAGCCAGTAATTATAAACCATTTAATTAATGCAAAACCTTCTCTCTTTTATTATTATAGCAGGATAAATATTGACCAAAGGTGCAATCTGTGATTTTCCTTCTGCTTCACTGTGCTTTTATTGTATTTGTTTGGAACTAAGGCAATGTACTTTACAAACAGGCAGTCCCTAGATAAAACTTTGCTTTTTATATAATTGTCAGCAGGCACTGACCCAGAACAAAGCAATGTTATATATAACAAAAGAAACTTGAATCACTTGAGGTCTACATAGCATGCATTTTTGTTTTATGGAATATAATCTGAGAATACTGTGTTATAGGATATGGGAAGCCATATTTGAGAAACATACTTTCTCTAAGAAGATACACAGATCCAAACCAAGGTGTAGAGATTAAAAAATATATATATATCCAGGTTTATAGTATGTATATAAGGCACTTGATTCAAGTGTAAAAGTTGATTTTTCTCTCATTTTGTTTTTCCAATACTATATGAATTATTGAAATACTAAATATAACGATACCTGTTTTATGTTATTTAACTGTTAAGTCTGCTTTTAGAGCAGATTTTAGAGGCTATTTACTAGTAATTGTGCTCTGTGCACACTAATTCGCAACAGTTAAGTTTTCAAAGTAGTCAGATAAAATTGGTGGCTTGTGCATATTTTGTCTACAATGAAGAAAGGATAAATTGTGTAAGAAATAAAATATGTCAAAAATTCAAAATAAAGAGAAAGGTTTAAATAAGGTAAAACCTTGAGCCTGCACCAACACCTGTGGAGACCTACTATATCTACCAGGAGTATTCAGTCTTAAGCTCACTCGCACTGAAGGATGGCAGATCTCAAACAAGGAAGCACTCTGAAGACAGTATGAGGTTTGGTCTTTATTCCTGTTTATGACAGGTGACTTTGATAGTGTATTCTCTATAGAAAAGTCCTGAGGAGGCACCAGGGTCCTCTAAACCAATGCTAGCCAACAGAAGTATGATGTGAATCATATGCGTAAGTTTAAAAATTTTAGTTACCACATTAGAAAAAGAAAATTCTTCAAGCTCCTGGAGTAACCCAAACTCAACGCTCCTTTGATTACTTGAGCCCCAGGCATGTCACATTACTTCAGTGTGCCAAGAGTTTTGTAAATAAGTTACTTTATATCTGTGGTAAATGTTAACTTACTGCTTTTCTTAATACTTGAGAATTTTTCTTAATATCTTATATTCCCTACAACAGCTTTGCTGCTCTATCTAACTAATGAATTTCAAGTTAAAATTTAAATCAGAACAGTACCTTTAGTCTTGAAATCAGATCATGAACTACAACTCAATGTATCTTTCTGAAGTAACACCTCCACTTACCAAGATCCTAACTACTAAATGTTATGCTAGACACCACCAACCTTATAATGCTAATACGAGAAGGTGCCAATAAAACGCACAGGTCAAAGAAGTATTCTTCTTTCATGACCTTTGTTTGAATAACAATGGCCATTGCCTTTTATTTATTTATTTATTTATTTATTAAAGATTTCTGCCTCCTCCCTGCCACCGCCTCCCATTTCCCTCCCCCTCCCCCAATCAAGTCCCCCTCCCTTATCAGCCCAAAGAGCAATCAGGGTTCCCTGCCCTGTGGGAATTCCAAGGACCACCCACCTCCATCCAGTTCTAGTAAGGTGAGCATCCAAACTGCCTAGGCTCCCACAAAGCCAGTACGTGCAGTAGGATCAAAAACCCATTGCCATTGTTCTTGAGTTCTCAGTGGTCCTCATTGTCTGCTATGTTCAGCTAGTCCGGATTTATCCCATGCTTTTTCAGACTCAGTCCAGCTGGCCTTGGTGAGTTCCCGATAGAACATCCCCATTGTCTCAGTGTGTGGGTGCACCCCTCGCGGTCCTGAGTTCCTTGCTCATGCTCTCTCTTCTTCTGCTCCTGATTTGGACCTTGAGATTTCTGTCCGGTGCTCCAATGTGGGTCTCTGTCTCTGTCTCCTCTCATCGCCTGATGAAGGTTAATATTCAGGTGGATGCTTATATGTTTTTCTTTGGGTTCTCCTTCTTATTGAGCTTCTCTAGGATTGCGAATTATAGGCTCAATGTCCTTTATTTATGGCTAGAAACCAAATATGAGTGAGTACATCCCATGTTCCTCTTTTTGGGTGGGCCATTGCCTTTTTTTTCTTGAACTGGTCCCCCCAAATGCTGGATTCTAAATGCCGAATCGCTTTTTTCAACTAGGAACCCAAACAATCAAGAAAACAACAGCCACGTACTAACATGATTGCATGGAGCACAGGAAACCTTTTTCTCTATCCAGAGCTCAGCATAAATTCACAGAACAGCACCCGCATTACCCAATCCTGCAACCCAGGTGCATCTGCATAGTCAACAGTCATTTTAATTGAAAATTAGAGGCCACCCCTGTAATACTGGCCCTCCTATTTAATTCAGAGGGCACTCCGGTCCCCAAAGTCATTATTGCAAACTTGTTTCAATTGCTTTTGGACTCTGCCTACACAGAGTTATCTGTAGGGACCTTTGCTATTCCAGGCCTCTGGTCCTCTCTCAGAGTCTATCCTTAGGAGAAGAGGGCTCTGCTTGCCTCTGTAATTATCTGAATTTCTTCTGCAATTTCCTCCTGCTCATGAAGGGCATCTACTGTGTAGAACTATAACCTCTGCTTTCTACACAGTTCAACAAGGCTCAGCCACCCCCTCTACTAGATAAAGAAAACATTCAGTTTCTCAAGAACCTCCGAACTTTTGGATAAACTTTACTGAACTGTGAGTTTGAGAGGAAAAGTAGCTTTGAGTTCCTCAAAACAGAGTAGAAATGCCAGGAGCTTCTTCTTCCTTCTGCACAATGCCTACTGCTCTTGACCCTTGAAAAATAGCCTCCCTACAGACACAGAAGCTTTGTCTGCTCATGGTCACTTGTGATCCCAGCACTTGAGAGGCAGGATCAGGGTCATTTTCATCTACTTACCAAGTTTGACGCCAGTCTGAGAATAAGACTATACCTCAAGAAATCATAAGGGGAAGGAACAAGAAAGGAAAAGGGAAATGGAGGAAAATAGAAAAGAAATTAAGAAAATGCTTGTCTGCATTAGAAATACATTTATCTAATTTTATCTTTAAAAAAAAACATTAATCTCCTTGACTTCCAAAGCAGCCAATCTTTCCTTCAAGACAATTATATAACCACAGTCCAAGGAGATGATCCGAAAACAAGTTTCCTAAGACAATACTAGGTGAGGTTCTCCAGAGAAACAGAACCAATAAAATATATACATCTGTGGGTAAAGAGGAGGGGCAGAGAGAGAAAGAGAAACAGACAGAATCCGAGAGACAGAGACTGGCTGACTTCTGTGGTTATGGATAAGGAAGTCCCAGTCTGTCTGCTGCAAACTGATAAACCAGACATCTTAGTGATGTGATCTGAACCACGTTCAGAGACGTTAGATCCAGGGCAGCTATCTGAAAGCCCAGGAATTGTGTCCAGGAATCCAACGTCGGGGAAAATGTGATATCTCAGCTCACATAGACATGGTTTACCCTCCTTCCACCCTTTTGTTCTTCGCTGGCCCTCAATGTGGATAATGTGTGTGTATGAAGGTGAAGATGAGAGTCAGGACTTGGCCACCTGATCACATGCGAATTGCCTCCAGAAACAATTTCACCAGCACACCCAGAAACAATGTTTTGTCAACTTGTGGTCAATCTATAAACCAGTTATGGTAGGTAGCAAATGAAGTTAAGCACCAGAGACCTGGTTCCTTTTGTTAGTTTTCTTTTTATGTATATGAATGTTCTATTTGCATATAAGTCCTTAATCCAGAAGACAGAATCAGATACATATAAGGATGTTTATGAGTCACCATGTGGTTGCTGCAAGTTGAACTCAGGACTTATGAAATAGCAGCCAGTGCTCTTAACCACTGAGCCATCTCTCCAGCCCCGACTTGGCACGTTTTTAAAGGCACCCTCAGACCAGATGCATTAGCACAATCCAGAAGACTGTTAGAATGTGGTGTCTGAAAAGACTGGTCTCCAGAGGTTCGTGTCCGAGCACAAGACACACGTGGCTTTAAAAATAATCAGGTAGTTGATGGAAACAGCAATTTTTCATTCAACTGTCACTTTGCTGAGAGTGATATTTTAATTTTAAATCATTTTTAGCATAAAACTGGTATATTAGTTCTGTTTCTAATGCTGTGAAAAAACACCATAACCAAAGCAACGTATGGAAAAAAGGTTTGTTTGGAATTTATAATTCCAGAGAGACAGGAATCTGTCGCCATCACATTGGGGAAGTACAGCAGCAGGCAGGCAGGCATAGTGGCCTGGAGCAGCAAGCTGAGAGCTAAGCCCTCTGCCAGTGACACACTCCTCCAATGAGGCCACAGCTGCTAAGCTTCCCCAGACAGTTCCTCCAACTGGACAGCAAGTATTCAAATGCCCGGGACTATGGGGAACAGTTCACTGAAACCATCACAAATAGAATGAAACCGAAAGGTTTCCAGGAAAAAAGCAATTGTTTTGATGTGGTCCTAGGAGCCTGTTGTCACTTCACTTAGTGAAGTGGAGGCTCAGAATTTCCCGAGGTTACGCTGCGGAGGAGGTCCCACAGCAAGGCCCTGAGTGAAC
Source organism: Microtus pennsylvanicus (assembly GCF_037038515.1). Taxonomy (NCBI): domain Eukaryota; kingdom Metazoa; phylum Chordata; class Mammalia; order Rodentia; family Cricetidae; genus Microtus; species Microtus pennsylvanicus. The sequence goes on along the minus strand of NC_134580.1, from coordinate 113,807,692 downwards.
ACAAGGATCACGCATGAAGCAATCGCCCAATGAGCAAGCAGCGAAAATCACCTTGACTTAATCAGCCCAACACACATTCCTTTATGGTCACTGAAGTGTTAAAGAGTCTTTCAGGAGACATGGACTTCTTAAATTACTGAATTGGCTTGAAATGAGAAAAAATTAATACAGGTTAATTTTAAAGCTTTTTAAAACTGTAACAGGAAAAAAATCCAGTTTTCCTGAATTTACCATTCAGCAGTCTTTTTGGACGGAAAATACATTTATAAAATATCAATATTTTAATCGAAGCACCTATATATTGATTGGACAAAACTGAGTCACTTTGTCACTGGAGTCATTTCATCATTAAACAATACTTTTGCATTGCTGTGCCATCAAATAAGAAAGAATCGTGTTTGTTTCTAATGCAGAAGGCTTCTGCTCCTTCACAATCCCAAATGAAGCAGATGTTTTCTCCATTTTTATTACATTTTTATTAAACCGTGTGAATGCATGCTGGGAAGAAGGGATTATGTGGAGATCAAAGAGCTCAGTTTTCTCCCTCCAATATGCGGTCCCGAGGATGAGCACAGGGCCTGGCTTCATGACACTACCTTTTCCCGCCATCTCGGGGATGACAGCAATTCCTTTATGCGTGCATTTGTTGACCACATGAAGAAACACCAGGTGAGCCATGGATGAACACGTGCAACAACCACAACACACAGCTGCCACTTAGGAGAAAGGGTCCTGTGTGAGGATGAGCAGACACTGCTCTCTACACGTTAAAAAAGGATGTGATTTTCCTTTTGGAACTTTTGGAACTCTGATGGTTAGAGATGAGTCCAGGTGAAACTGTACTCCACTAACAAGAGGGGGCCAAGAGTGACAGCAAATGATCAAATTGTTTCTAAGAACGAATACTTCAGAGGATCACAAACTATCTCTGTCTTTGTCTAGTCTACTCTACTTGGTTTCCGAAGCATATTTTCTTGCAGAATGTGTAGATCTGTTTTTTTAAATTATGCATGTCTGTGTATATGTGCATATGCATCTTTGTCTGTATGTATAGAATCTGAGCCTTATGCACTCTCTATTCTACGGAGCTACACTCCCCAACCTGCTTCCGATCCTTGAGAGAAGACACGAGTATCTGCTTACGTGTCAGCTCTTTGAAAAGGCCTCACCTATCAACTTAACTAAGCTGGGAGACCCCAACTTCTGCCACTCTTCCTTGCCTCACCATTGGCACATGCTAACTTCACACTCACTCATGACTTTTGAGTGGACATGCTTGGAGTCTTGTCAAAGGTCCAGAACCTGTGCTCTTTCTTAAACAGGAGAGTGAGCTTCAAATGGCCCTGAGATGCTCTCCCCCCAAATTGACTGAGTCAATAGAGAATCAAGCTCATGCAGTCATGTGAGGCAGTTCTAACAAGTACTTCACATACCTCCCTAAGATCCTCAATGGGATTGGGCCCTAGCCACATATAGTGCTAATTTCTATAAATTATATTATATTAATTATATATATAATTACTCTCCAACAGCATTTCCTAACATTGTCATCATTGGAAAATAAGTATCTTGCCTTGGGCTGTGCTGCACAGGAAAAGGAGATTAAAATGCACCTTTTCCACCTCCTTACAGACTTACCACATGACAGTCGAGAAATATTTGTTACCAGAATAAAGGAGCAGAGTTAACTTTCAGCTGGACAATGCTGCTGATCAAGCACATCGTGTCTAACCAAAAGCTTATTTTAGATGCTATTTGCAACTCTTGCTGCCAGCTAGAGCAAAGACATGGGGAGAGAGGTCTGGGATCCACTCAACCTCATTTTGAAAAAAACAATGGCCATTCCTAGTTATTCCTCTTCTGCTGACATCCAGAGTGGAAACTCCACTTGGAAATAACTTCCTTCTTTGAGGTCAATGATTGATCTCACCTTAAACTTAGCGTATCATTAAAAATAATATTTCTCTCATATGCCCCCTGGATGCAAAAGACTAATACTTCTCTTGACTTCTCCTAGCTACTCTGACATCTGTAGCTGGAACTGCTAGCTCTTTCTATTAGGATTAGCTCATTTGTATGGTCCAGTTTTTACTAAAAATACTGTTCACAGGGGTGCCTGTGTTATTAACAATTTCACAATGGTGACAGAAGAGTGTGAAGTCAACCACAGGGCCCCTCTATGGTCAGGATGTTGCTAAGTTGCACAGGTCACATACCCATGAAGTTGGCACTGGAAAAAAATCATCAAGGATGAACTACCAAAGACCTCCAAAAACATTATGGTTGGCATCGATCATTTTTAGAGAACAGAGACAGTAGTGTCTTCTTTAGCATAGGCTATGACATCATAAGGTTATGACTGGGTACAGCATAAGAGCAGAGAGACTGCAGGCAGTTCTTCACAGCCTCTTGGCTTCTATCACCTTCCCAAACACCCACAGAGTCCTTCATGGTGCCCAGCTCCCAGTGCATCCTCAATGGCTCACTCTGCTGATTCTACAGTGGCAGTTACCTTACTGAGTAACACAGGTTAGGCACACAATTACATAACTCAAAGAGACAGAGAATGTACTTCCAGATCGGGGAGAATATCAAAAGTGTCAAGATCTATTTCAAGGGAACATATTCATGGTAACGACTCAGCGGTCTGGTAAGGGATAGCTAAAACTCAGAAGAGACTGACATATAAATCAAAGAACAAGATGGACAGCCAGTATCACCCCAAATTCCAAAGATTTTATTGTTTGAAGGAGCTACACACAGACCTGACTACCACAGGAAAAGAATTTAGCATCACCTGGACCTGGATCTTCATTCATGCAGCGAGAACCAGAAAAAGCAATTCGCAGTTGTGGGTTGTGAAGTGTGTTCCCAAACAGAAATCACCACAGAACTCTGACTTGCCAGAAAACAGAAGAAAGGCACAAGGCCTACAACATTAAAGGAGGAATATAAAGTGTGCGTGCGATAGAAATCCTCGGCAGGGCAGTAAGAAGCATGGGGCAGAGATCCTGCTGTGGCTGCTCAGTGCTACCCAAAGAGAGTGCAGGGCTGTGTATGGGGAGTGGTAAGTTTCCCGATTTGGCTGGAACAAGGGTCATAGTGGCAAGAAGTGAGCAAATGGGTGGCTGTGGCCAGAGCACAGGCATTTACACACCTGATTCAAGTGCTTCAGGATTGACCTAAAAGGACAGGCAGAGGCTGGAATTAAATGCTCAGAGGCAGCGGGGCTTCGTTGGTTTGTCTGGGTCATCCTACCCTTCCTTAGTAGGCAGAGTAGCCAAAGATGATTTAAGTAAGCAGGCTTAAACAAGAAGCATAACAACCGCATTATCCTAAGTAGGAGAAAGGACCTAGAGAAAATGACCAAGAGAACAGTCTGCAGAAGGCTTGGCCATCTGTGGGAAAGGAAAGGGAGGCAGTGGTTCATCTGGCGTAGGAAAAGTGCTGGGGCTTTCCCATACTCAGAGGGCTCAAAAATGGTCGGTCAGGGAAGCCGCAGAAGTGCGCCCAGTGGATGCCATGACCTCCGGGGCTATTCAAGCCTCTCCATAAAAATTACAATGCCCAACATTTTTTATTGGGTTTATCAGTTAGTTTCAGACAAGTGGAATCAAAGGTGCACGATTATTTTTCTACAAATGTCAGAGTGGCCCTTTCCTGCAAAGAGCCTCACCCCAATTAAAAAAAGTCTCAAACGCAAATGGGGGTTTCTGGAATAGGTTGGCAGAGGTTAATCTGTCATTTACAGAACAAAACAACCGGAATAGGTTATGACAAATAGGCTTTAAAAAAAAACTTGATTTTTACTCTTACCTCATGATCAGATGTGTAAAATGTGAGGTCTGAATCCAAGATATTATCAAATGGCTTTAAGATGCGTTAAATCTGATCTTTTAACAATAGGTACTTGAGGTCAATGGACAATAGAGGTCCATCCATCTGTGCCCTGTACAGTAGCATTTACCCAACAGACATCTGCTGAGCTCCTAGTGTGCCCTGGGTTCTACTAAAGAGCACGGAGCATACCCAGTATAAAATACAACTGTCCCACTGCCGTGCTTATAGTTTAAATGGAGGAGACAGAGTTAATATGAAACAAAAAGTAATTAGTAAATTGAAAGCTGACAAGGGTTATATTAAAAAAAATTTAAGTAGAAGACAGGGCAAAATGGTTATAAGGAGAAGATTGCCATTAAGCAAAGGTTTGGAGGTGAAGTTATTAGCCATGTCTGTGAGTGCAGGAAGAGAGAGGATTCCTAGAAGAGCCAAGGCAGAGACCCTGAGGTCACAGCACACCAGGGTCTTCCAGAAACAGAAAAGAAGTTATTTTGAGACGAGGAGAACAGGGCAACAATGAAATGAGAGGGTTGGTGCAGAGAATTGAGCTTGTGTGTAGACAGTGCTAGCAGCGGAACCTAGAGTACCACACAGGCTAGGCAAGGGCTCTGCTGCTACTACACCACTCAAGCTCTCGATTTAGAGTGAAAGCAAAACGAGAGGCTACAGAATAGGTTATAAGGAACAGGTGGTTCTGAGTGCTAAATCGGGAATAGGTTGCAGCCAGGGAACCTAGAATACAGACCATAATTTGGATAAAAGAGAGCAGAGAACCCCATGCAGACCAAAGTGATGGCAGGAGAAGGTGGGTGCATTTGAGAGCAAAATGAACAAAATTAACAACCGCATGCATGGTGTGAGGAAAAGGCAGGAGTTATGAACAATTCACAGAGCAACACTGGAGCATAAAATTTTGCTAAATTTCAATAAAATTACAAAACGTAACTTTTCTAGAACGTGTTACCAGCCAGCCAAACACTGGATTTCTCTTTGACACCTACTATTAAGAGGAAATACATCCCAGGAGATTTATCCACAAAGAGCTGAGGACCACAGCCTGCAAGTTGCATGTATGTGAGGTTCTGCGCCTGCGGCAAATGCGGAGTATTATGCAACAAGAGCAAGCATACACAAAGTAAGACAGGCAACCGCAAAAACACTTCACTTACTAATAGAGGCTGAACCTGTAGCGCTACACTCTGTATGCATCAGGAAATACATACAGTAACTGGCACACACAGATCAGCGGCAATACTTTATTTCTTTAAAAGTCAACTTGTGGTTCTCAACCAATACTTTTCTGCCTTTCTGGTTCTCAGCTGTGGACTTTTTTTTTCTGAAATAGAATGGCAGCTTACAACCCTCATCAGATAGTTTCTTTTGAAATGTCAAAACATAATATGAAATAAATGGTAATAGTAGTGTTGTTGCTCTAATCATTTATGGGACTAAAGAATCCATAGTGACCTCCCAAATATAGCATCTTCAAAGGCATCATGGAGTCTTTGTCCATCTTGCTGGTGGTGCTTCTCTTAGAACAATTAAGGGGGGGGGGAGCTTTATAAGATGAAGGAAACTGCCCTGCGATGGTGCAGCACACCTTTAATCCCAGCATTCAGGAGGCAGAGGCAGGCGAAACTTTCTGGTTTCCAGAACAGCCAGGACTACACAGTGAAACCCTGTCTCTAAAGACCAAAAACAAACAAACAAACAAACAAATGAAGTAAAACTGCCTTGAGTTAAACGGAGCTAAAGGAAACAACCAACTGTAATGAAATAGAAAGTTCCAATAAAACCATCCGAAAGGAACATATAAAGGCGAGTCCCTTCGCAATCTCTGCAGTCATGGCAATGACAGTGTGGCAGCCTGCAGCGTAGAACTGCTTTCAGCACGAGAGCACGTGGGACAGGATGTTTCTCACTTCAACTGCACTGCTCCTTTGAAACCTCCCAAATTCTGGTACACTCTGGTGGTTTTAGATATTTTTTAGGTAATGTTGCCTCTTTTAAAGAAAATTCAGAAATAGAAAATGTGAACTTGCAAAAATGATGGAAAAGGGAAGGTAGTTTATATGGAGGCAGATCGTTGGCTTTACAGTTATATACAACAGACTTGGTTTGGTCATTTTCTAAATAGATTTAACAGCTGTGTGTATGTGTACAATGTATGCACATCCACAGGTATGTGTGCATATGCTGCCCACTTTAATTTCTGAGTTCTCGGTGAACTGGGAACTTGCTGGTTCTTCTAGATTGGTGGGCCAGTAAATCCTGGAATCCTGCTGTCTCCACCTCCCCACCACTGGGATTAGGGACATGCACCAACATACCTGGCTTTCCACAGGGGAAACAGACATCAGAACTCAGGTCATTGGGCTTGGTTGGAAAGCATGTCACCAAATAAGGTATCTTGCCAGCCCTAATTTAATAGCTTTTATTAGAGGAACTCACTTACCTCCAGTGAGATTAAAGGTACATATATGTACACACATATGTGTGCATGCACACACACACACATGCATGCACACACAGGCACAGAAACATATGAATGATTAGCCACGAAGTTATTAACAATCAATCATTGCGACCAAGGAAAAACAACAATTTCATATGGTTTAAGATTTCCATAATCTATCAGAATGGACCAGTAACCTATCTATATAATCTTGAATGAAGATAATAGTCTTAAAAACACACATGGACAGAAAACAGAGATTCCATTTTTACTAATTTCTGTTTTCCCACAAAAATCTGAAACATCTATGTACAAAATTAACAAAAATTGTTTAACACGTACTCTTCACTGTCTAAATACAATGTGCACAGGAGGCCTGAAAAAGTAGCAGTCAAGTAAGCAGCTTTCCTTTCCAGATGTCACTAGCTTGACAGTCTTCTGCCATTTTGCTCCCAAGCTTAGCGTTTAACCATTTAACACCTTAACATCTAATACAATGAGGTCTTACTTAACCACAGAGCATGAAATAATTTCATTTGCAAGAAAGTGGATGGAATTGGAAATCATTGTGTTAAATAAAATAAATCATATTCAAGAAGACAAATCAGCCAGGCGGTGGTGGTGCATGCCTTTAATCCCAGCCCTCGGGAGGCAGAGGGAGGCGGATCTCTGTGAGTTCGAGGCCAGACTGGTCTACAGAGTGAGATCCAGGACAGGCTCTAAAGCTACAGAGAAACCCTGTCTCGAAAAAACAAACAAACAAACAAAAAAAACCCAAAAAAGTCAAATCTAAGGTTTTCTGACGTATGTGGGAATCTACACTTTTAAATACACATATAAGATATGATAGTAGAAGATGCACTGTTTGTGCAGAGGAAGCGACCAGTGGGAGGAAAAACAGGGCAAAGGAGAAGTGACCATGACAAAAACACATGACTTCTGTGTATGGAAATACAATGGAATCCATTGTGTTGTACAATGGGAATACACTAAAATATTCTGACGGATCTTTCTTATATTTTCCTTTACCTCTGTCACCAGGTTCTGATCAATTGAAAAGACACTAAATTGCCCTGCTCTGCATGGGATAAATACTTCAGGTTAGCTCTCTGTAATAATCCAGGCATGCCCAGGCGCTCGGGTGCATTAGGATGGTGGGTGATAAGGCAAATTCTTACCAGGCTCCACTTCCAGACTCAGTGAAGAATCCATCACCTTAGGCACTTCAGCCTGGCATAATGGGTAGTCTCCATCAAACCAACGTCAAAAGCTTATTTTAATTATAAGGGTGCTAGATGTAAGTGGCTGGTCTCCTGAGGATGGTAAAGAACTCTTAACGCCTTACACACTCTAGGTGGTTAAAGTGAGAGCTGTCAGCTAGCGAGAAGAATGGAGCCCCAAAACAAACCCCAACTTTTCTTTTTATTGTTATTTTCATTGTTTTTATTGAGCTATATATTTTTCTATGCTCCCCTCCCTTTCTCTGCCCTCCCCTTCTACCCTCTCCCATGGTCCCCATGCTCCCAATTCTCTCAGGAGATCTTGTCTTTTTATATGTCCCATGTAGATCCATGAATGCCTACCCTCAACTTTTCAAAATGATAATTTTACTTCTGTAAAACTTCCCCTGCTAATGATGGACTCATGTATAGAAAACTCAAATTTTGGACATTCCCATGGGGATGCCATGAATGGCACGCTGTGTGAAGAGAGGATACACACACACACACACACACACACACACACACACACACACACACGAAGACTAGCTCCGCTGCTTCTGCTGGCGCCATCCTTAAATCCTACCACTCGGTTCTGCCCTTCTGTATCCAAAATCATTTCAGGAAGTCATTTCAAGAGCTGAAATTCTCTAATCTACTGTCTTCTTCAACCTTTTCTAGCAAAGGGAATAAGATGAAGGGTATCTTTTACAATGGCATGTGACTATAATTCTAAGACACTACATAAAAATGATTTATCTTCACTGTCTTGGTGACAGCGAGATGACTGAATGTTTGTGTCATACCAAATTCTTGGCAGTAGGACTTTTGGGAGTCATGAGACCATAAGCATCAGTATGGAACTAATGCCCTTATTGAAAAAAAAGAAAAAAAAGGATGAGAATCCAAGCAGCCCACCCTTCCTTATAACTCCATCCCACATGATCTGTAGGATCCATGACCTACAGAACAATGAAGGCAAATGTGGGTCCTTTAAATATACACACAGAATGTTGCTAGAGTAGCCCTACACTTAGGGTTGACTGGGAAGAAGAGCAGAAGGCATGAGGGGCAGGGAATACAACCAATTAGTCTATGGGGGACATACTTTTAGTTATCATCATCTTTAATTGCTCTATGATACACATTGAATAGTGATCAAACTGGCAAAAGAAAAGGATGGTTGACAACTCAGTTTCTTTTGGCAGACAGGTGTGGCACAGTCTGATGGCAGAAGTTCTTCAGATCAGCACTGATGTTTTAAAAGGACTAGCACAGTATTATGGAATGCTATTTGTACCTAGTTCATTAGGCCACCGTCACATGGAGGCCCTCTACAAATGGTAACTGTTTAAACAACTCTGACAGCCCCACGTTGGTCAATTATCCAAATTATAGTCAAGGTCATAGTCTTCAAAGGAGTGCTCCAATACCATTAGATGCAACACATGGGCCATGCGCTTAAGGGTCTCACTCCAAGTAGACTTATCATCTCCACAGGTCTCGCCACAGCATTTGGCAAGTCCAGGGCTGCTTAACAAGTTCAAAGATATTTGTTCAATTATTGCCAAGGATTTGACAGCGTTGGAACAAGATTTTAGCAGCAGATGATCCGTATGGAACCACGTTCCAAACTCTCTTTTAATGGGATAATTCTTCGGACATCTGTAGAGAGTTTTTTGCAGCCAAATTTGCACCTTGGATCCTTGGGAGGCAGAATGAACACGAATGTGACCTCGCACCCACGGATGAGCTGACAGAACGGAACTAATCCTCACGCTCAATGTGGCAACACTAGAAAGAGTCTTTTCTTTAGGGGCTCTAGAATGTTCCACCTTGGTGCTAGAAAAAGCAACTTTCCCCACTCACGAGAGGAGTTTTGCTTGGTGCCCTGTTCACATAAAACTTAATGTGGGCAAGAACTGATTTCTGTGTGTGTTCCTCTGTACAGTGACACATGTAATTATTCCCTGGGAGATTCTTCATGTTCCAAATTCAGTATCATCAGCTTCATAATGGAAAACCTTTCTGACCAAGGTCTAATTCTGCTTGTGAGATTTAAACCTCGGAGCAATGAAAAAATGTTTTTGACAACAGTGAACATCATTCTAGATAATAAACCATTGAGAAAGTAAGACAGGGTTTTTTATGATGATGGATGCTTGGGCCACATAACTGTTATGCTAATACGTAGCTCTGTCCAGAAACTCCTATTTTACTTTTTTCAATGCAGATGGAACATTTCAGCAAGAAGATCCCAAGGCAGATGGCTAATTTCTGTCTAGCACTTAGGATGTGGAGTCCTAAACAAGGTAGTTGAAGCACAACATATGCCCGTGTTTCCCAATGAATCACACATGTCTTTGTTTACTCCTGAATATGGCCTGTCTTCATTTTGCCAGTCCTTGTGAGAGAAGGGTATGAACTGGCAAGTAGAATATTACATTCATTCTATTTTATCTGAGAATTTTCATGCTGGATGGAACCTGAGATCATTTATTCTAACTTCAAATTTTGTGGAAGAGAACATGGAAGTATGAATAATTGAGAACAAGAAAATTCAGATGAAATGTTCCTTCATAGCAGTTTTCTGTTATTCACTAAAACAAGCATTTACTCAAGGAGACTAAAGGGCCTCAACCAAACTGCTAACCATTGGTGCATCTAACAGAATCAAGTATCTCATCTAACTCATCCCTTTCCTCAATGAAAGAGCTAGGCAGATTTGTGGTGGGCACAGACTCATGTCTAGCAATACACAGACCCAAGTTTGACTCCTGGTACTTTAGAAAGAAATGGAATACTGTAAAAATAAGCTGAATTAATTTCTTGATGGTGCTCTAACAAAAACCATAAAGTAATGGCTTTAAACAACACACATCAACACACATTCATTAAGTCTCTTACGGTCTTATAGGTCAGAAACCCAACACATGTCTTACCAGGCTAAAAATCAGGGTGTCAAGAGAGCTTCTCTATAAGTTTGAGGCCAGCCTGGTCTACAGAGTAAGTTAGAGAACAGCCAGGGTTACAAAGAGAAGCCCTATCTCAATCCCCACTACCAAAAAAAAAGAAAGAGGGGGAGGGGGGAGAGCTTCCTTCCTTTCTCTAGGGTTCTCCTTGTCACTTGGCTTCTAGAGGTTGCTCATATCCCTTAGTTCGTGGCCCTGCTTTAATCTTCAAAGCAGCAGTGGTGAGTTCTTTTTTTTTTTCCTCTGAGAACCCAATTACTAGCTCTCTCAAATCCCTCTCTCTTGACACAATCAGCTAAGGATCTTTATTGTTCAAAATTCATAAGCAATACATTACCCAGATTATCTAGACTATCACCACCTCAACCTCAGATCTTTCCCTTAAGGTAGGGGTTCTCAACCTGTGGATTGCAATCCCTTAGCACGGGGATTGGGGCTGCCAGGGTGTGTGTAAAATGACCCTTTCACAGTGATCACAGAGGACCAAGGAACAACACAGATATTTACATTGCAATTCATAACGGTAGCAAAAATGTCAGTTACGAAGTAGCAATGAAACTAATTTTATGGTTGGAGGTCGCCACAGCAGGAATAATTGAATTAAAGGTGGAGGCCTTAGGAAAGTTAGGCATTCTTGTCACGTTAAGAGTGACATTTGCCGGCGGTGGCGCACGCCTTTAATCCCAGCACTTAGGAGGCAGAGGCAGGCAGATCTCTGTGAGTTCGAGACCAGCCTGGTCTACAAGAGCTGGTTCCAGCACAGGCTCCAAAACCACAGAGAAACCCTGTCTCAAAAAACCAAAAGAAAAAAAAAGAGTGACATTTGCAAATTCTAGGGATAAGGATTGAGTATGTTTAGAAGATTATTATTCTCCGCCTACCTCCCCACATTCCCGACACCTCACAAAAGATCCCACAATCTCTCTAGGGACCAAACCAGAATCCATGCTATTTACTCTCCGCTCTAGCTAGTGCTTAAAGATCATACAATAATATTCTCAGCTTCTTTGGGTTTTCTGCTCATAGATAGTAATCTCATATCAATTTGTATCTTCGGCTTTTTTTTTCAAAAGCACAATATCCTTCCGTTCAGGACTTAAGATGTTTTTTGACAAGGTAGGACAAGCCCAGTAACACTGTGTGACGACAAGAAGGTCACCCTTCAGCTCTAAGCGAGGAAAAGGGCAAGCGGATCCTCAGGCAGCTTAATTATATATACAGACGGGAACGAACAGGAGAGGAGAGCCATGAACACTCCTGGTCCTCCCGTGCACCCTATTACAATATATTTGACTGTGCCCTAGGGTATGCCTAAAGCCATTTTGAAAGCTTGTAAAAATAAATTCAAATTTTCTCCTCTTATCACTCAATGCCTTCCATGCTATAATGCAAGCTCATCGCCCATTTTCCTCTCATATCCACTGGCACCCCATTTTCCACACCAGCTTGAGACACTGAATCACACACACCCTGCTTCTAGGCTTGTTTTCAGGGGGAACGTGTGTCAAAAAGACTTCCTCCCTTGAAGACACTGCCCCTCAGCCTGCTGCTATTTTAGACCCAAGGGATGAGTCACTGAAATTTATACCAGCACCCTGCCCCTGGTTCAGGCTGGTCACAGCGTCTCTGCTTGCCGTGTGACACAAATTAGCAGCAGTGTTTTGAGCGGCCAACACACCTTTAAGAAAAAAGGCTGTAAAACAAATCGCCTAGCCATATGTTTTATTCCTAGGAACGCTTCAGCAGAGACAGCATTCCATATGAAGGGATGAAGGTTACATTACTTAGCTCTCCGATTCCCTGCTATTTTTTCCCCTAAACCTTTCCCCAGTTCTCCATTTCACACCCCGGAGACAGGATTAGTCACTCTCTCTACAGCAGGTTGCTTTTACATCTACCTGAAATGCTTCCTGTTCTGCTCAGTGTCACAAGGGTGCATAAGAAAGTCTGGCTTGAAGTCTCCGTGGGGGTTACACATCCATCATCTCCATCCTCATTGGGTTCCTTCTTTGGTCCCAAGGTCCTGACAGGTGCTCTTTGAACTTTGTCCCCTTAGAACTGCTTTTCCTTGGTATAACAATTTGAATATGAAATGTCACCCACACTCTCAAAGGTGTGAATACTTGTTCTCCAGCTGGGGATTGACCTTAGGTGGGATCTACCTGGAGGAAGAGGGTGGTGGTGGGGGGGAGGTAGTACCATAAGGTTTCTTTGCAGGGTTCTACTTGCTGTCCTTTCTCTACTTCTTTACTGTGGATGCAGGGTAAGCAGGCGCTACATGATCATGGCCTTACAGCTTCCCAGGCATGAAGAGCTGTGTTCTCTCCAACTGGGAGCCAAAGTAAACCCTTCCTGCTTAAAATGCCTCTTGCTGGTACTTGATAGTAGCAAGGAGAACAGTAACTACTGCACTCTGTGGCCCTAGTTGACAACCCTATTATCCTCTCTTCATCTCGGTGGTCCTTAAACTTTGCATAGTGTGGTACCAGGGCTCACCGGCCAAAAAACATAATGGTTCTAATTTCTTTATAAAAGAGAAAGGTATTTCATTAACAATTCCTTCATGTTACAGTTTCCATTATTTTCCTTAGATGTTTGCTACTTGATTCGTGATGGCCAGGAGGAGACTAAAGAAGATGACTATTAAGGGGAAACACAGGTGTCATCTACAATTAATTAAGGGACTTGAGTCTATGTCCATGTATTAGAATTTTATATACTATACAAAATAGCATTATTGATGCTACTTCATACAACATAATTAACAATGCCCACATCCACGTCCTTTTGATAAATCTTTACACAAACAGATAACATACATATATGCATTATAAACATAAATTTGTTGTATTTTGTCTAAACTTACAATATATAAAAATGTCCTAGTCAAAAAAACTCAGGGAACGAAGGAGGAAATGGAAAATGACTTCTTCAGGTTCCTTCAGTATTAGTGAGTTTATTTCAATTCTTAGGATACTATGCAACCTCTATATTTCTGACATTAGTTTTGTTGTTCTTTAAGAGCACAAATGAATCATACTGTGCTCTGATGATAAAAGACAGAGTCGTGGTTCAAACTGTATTTCATTTTCCATTGTCAAATGACAAAGGCAAACACAAGAGAATCCTGAGGGGAAAGCAGAAGGCAAAAAAAAAAGACGCGACTTCACTGAAAAACAAGAAAGAAATTCACAGTTGAGAAGAAAGGCAGGAAGTCCTCTGAGGAAGGGAGCGAGCATGCAGAGACATCAACTGAGAACCAAGAGGAGGAAGAGAAGCGTGTGGATAAAAGTTTGCCTCAGATTGAAGCAAAAGCCAATGTGCACACAGTCAAGTGAACCTGAAACATGAAATACTGTCAAGTAAATGGAAGAGTGGAGGGAAGAGGGGTTATCAAGCTAAAAAAAGACGGCCTATTTATTGTTTGTACTTTCTTAACAGAGGCTTTAACAAAAGATAGAGCAATATGTGATGATCTATGAAGGGGGAGAAATCTCATTTAATATAATTCTCACCTTGTCTGCTGGGTGAACAACCAATTCAAATGGAACTGAGATCACAACCTGAAGGGGTCAGATGTTTCTCCACAGGTGAGAATAAGAGGGAATGTGGGGGGTAGAGGGGTGAAATTATAACCCTCTGCCCCAACCTGCCTCCAACAACCACACCTGAATTCATGGAACGGATGAATATGTTATCTTACAGCCAAAGACGACTCTTCACACATGATTAAATGATGGCTTTTAAGATACGGGAACAAGCCTACATTTTCTAGGTGAGCCACTGTGACCATAGAGGTCCTGGAAAAGAAACAAATGAAAGGGAAGACAGGCGGTGTGAGGCTTCAGTGCAGTGAGCGATAGATGCGAAGGCAGGTGATGCAGGCATGAAGCCCCCAGAGAGCTGCTTGGCTCTTTGAACCTCCAGAGAAGACATAGTCACGCAGGCCTATTTTAGACATCCAAGCTCCGGAACTGTGACGGTAGTGCTGGAGTTTCTTTCTCAGTAACTATCATAAAATACCTGGACAAAAGCAACTGATAGGAGAAAGAGTTTGTTTTAGCTCTCAGTTTGAGGTACAGTTCGTTCATTGTGGTGAGGATGTCAAGGTGGCGGGAGCTTGAACCAACTGGTAACATCCCATCCATGACCAGGAGAGAGAGGGACCAGTGAAAGTATAGTTTCTAGTGCTCAGCTCATTTCCTCCATTTTATACAGCCAAAGCTCTCCTACCTGGAATGCTCCCACCACAATTAAGGTGAATCTTCTCACAGCAATGGATGGTGATCATGATAACCCCCACAGGCACATCTAGGCACCCGGCTCTCAGGAACTTATCTATCAGGCTAACACTAATTGCCTGCCTGTTTATGACAATCTCTCACAGCATCAACAGCCAACTGATACAAGAGTTTTACAGATGCTATGTTGAACTGAAGAGCATTGTAGCCCAGGAGAGCAGCTATCTGTGCTTTGCCAGTTCATCTAATTAACTAGACGAGGAGTTGCAGCTGTTTGTGCAGAACTGGAAACTTGTCACAAGGCAGATCCAAGAAAGCGTGTCCTAAACACGGACTGCTGTGACTTGTTTCCTTTATTGGGCTAGTCCCTAGTGTGATTCATACCAACCAAGGAACAGAAGACCGATAAATCAGTAAGAAGGCTTTCTTTCTGACTCAGTTTTCCTCTCCCGAAATACCTGGCTGAAGCCAAGGGCTCCGCTGTGGACAGAGTGCCTGCATCTCTGGACTGGATGTGCTGCAAGCAAATGTGTTCCATCACCTGTTCCCAAGTGGTGGCGACGCTGACTTGCGGCGTCAGATCTTTCTTACTCTCTAAATCACCAGCACAGCCAGTCAACTTTATAAACCATTCTGGAATTTATTTGAGAAAATCGCAGAGTTCTTGCAGCTGGAAGGGATTATTAAAGTGCTAAATGTTAAGACTATTACTGAAACATGGCCAGACACATGGAAATAAGTTTGGGGAAAAAAAATGAAGAGAAAAAGAAAACTGGAAAAATAAAAACGCTGATATAGTCCTTCTGTTAATTCTATTCTCCAGGCAAAAGGATAGAGGAAATTGGAGTTATCTCATTTATGAAGACAAGTGGCTTCTCTCCACATTGAGACAACTGGCCAACAGTTGTTACTAAAAGGTGGTTCTCCAACACATTACACAAGGAAAAGTCACGAAACAAAGAAAAAGAGGTAAGAGAGAGGTCTTGTCCACAGGATTTTAGGAAATCACTGAGAAGGTATGGAGGTCAAAGTTAGTATACGCAATAGAGAGCAATTAACAGTCCCGACCTGCACTGAAGCGTGATGCTAAAA
Organism: Microtus pennsylvanicus; assembly: GCF_037038515.1. NCBI lineage: Eukaryota > Metazoa > Chordata > Mammalia > Rodentia > Cricetidae > Microtus > Microtus pennsylvanicus. Next base: position 113,791,872 of record NC_134580.1, on the reverse strand, counting down.
GGGATATCCACTAGCAAACAATATGCTGAAGAGAGCAGAGGAATGGGCTCTATAGCAGTTAGGAAAGCTTCCCAAGGTTAGGGTCTAGGGTAAACCTTCAAAGGCAGGCTGAATTTACAAAGAAGAGGGGAAGTAGAGTCAGTCTCCATGAGTTCAGCAGAGAATCAGCTTAAGGACTTCTATCCTGTCTTAGAATCCTGAATTTTTAGTTGAGGCTGAAGACATAAAACTTGGATAAGTCATGAGTCTTTGTTCAATCAAATTTATAGCCCACTCAAATCCACAAAGATGTGAGAGAAGATTAATTAGTATTTCTTCCTATTCCGTTGGGGCTCAACATTAGAAAAGAAAGGAAATGGTCACCATTTCCCATAATTCTCTACTTCATGTGACTTAAGACATGAATATACAAATGAAGGCAGCTGCAGCCTCTGAGACTATCATTAAATATTTAAATAATGGTATTTATCAGATACTGACATAAGCACAGTAGGAAACACAGATTTATCACCTAAATTTATTTGTCAGGAAACAAGCATTTGCGAGTTATTTTGCCAGAACTAGCCTCAGTGAGCACTGATGGAAATTGCTCTCAGGGAAAAATAACAATAAATTAAGAACTCGGTAGATAGATAGACATATATGGGTTTTCCTGCCAAATTCATTGCTGTAAAAAGAAGTAAGTAAGAAAAAAAAAGTAATCTCTGGGCTTAAAAATTTAATGAGTAACTATTAAGTATCTGGTCATTTTGGATGAATAAAAAGAACCTATTTACTTTTAGAAACTGGAAGGGATTTCTTTGCATTCCAAAGTAAAATAATAAACTTTCTAGGAGATTAGATATCTTTGAAAAATCCTTATAAACATCTATATAGTAGCTTGAGGAAGAGAGTCAAAGGACTGAGCCTCAAATGCAGTGGACTTTGAAAGGAGCAGAATCAACCGGCTGTTCTTGGGCCATTAGTCACAAATAAAACAGATAGTGGCTGTTGGAGGATCTGTATGGCTTTATTAAAGATGGGACTCATTCTCCACCAAGAGTGCTAAAGACATTCATGAAAAGGAGCCACCCTGCATGCCCAGCCCCCAGCACACACAAAATAACAGATGCTTAGACTCTTACAGAACAGAATTTGAGCCCCTGAGTAATTTTATGGTACCAACATAGTCTTCCCTTTGGCCACTGCCTTTCTGTTACAGTAACTGTGGACACCTGCCATTTCTAACGAGTTATTTTGTGGCTAGCTGAGGATTTACACAGGCTCTGCTGACTTTCTCTTGGCAGATACACTGTAACATGCCGATGGACAAGACAGTCCCAGAAGCCTGGCATTCTGCTTGTGAAAAGACTACCTCTGATAGGGACTTAGGGCAGGCTATGCCAAGAGGTGACTGTACCTACTAGAAACTTTACAGGAAAAAGCTAGGGGAGTTTTTCTCCTCTCTTTCTAGAGATACCAACTGAGAGCAGGAAAGATGGCTCAAGAGAACAGGGTTACCACCAGGCCTTCCCATCAGTATCTATATTAACTCACCAATTATACTGCATAATTTAAGAACCAATAAAGTCACTGGCTTCCAAATTACTTCATGTTTGAAATTTTTATAAAGAAGGCTGACAGGGGTGGGGTGGGGAATATGAGGTGTGTTGCTTACTAAAGAGCCTGAGTGTCACACCAACCCCCCAACTGCCTGCTTCTTATCCTTCCTGAGTTCACAGCGATCTAGGGAGAGTATTTAAAGTTGAAAACTCAAAGCACAAGTAAAGCAAATTGAAACTTAGAGGGGGGGGGGTCTTATTTTGTTTAGAATAAAAATCAACCACCCCAAATTTGTTGATTACATTGGAAAATTGCGCGGTATGCAGGAGGGAAAAAAGCAGCTTGCTGCAGGCAAAGTCTCTCTATTTAAATTCACAGAGAGCAGAAGTGCAGCAGCTGCAAGCCAGGCTGCCCAGAGGAGGTTATGAAGAGTCAGGTGTTGAACACAAATCAAACAACACAAAAAGGGCTCCTGGTGAGTAGGACATAACACAAGGAGGGAACAGAGGTAGCGGATGAGCACTTGGTGGCCATGGTGACAGCACAAGAATAGCTGAGCTGAGCATCAGGTTAGGTCACCAAAACTGACAAGTGCTGAGAAAGACGGCTATGAGTTACGTCTTCCTGGTTACATCACTCACAAAGGGCCAGCGTTGACACTGGTGGCTTCACCTCCGTCATATTTACAGCCGCTTGTTCACAACTACCATAATTTCCTAGTGTGGAGGAGATGGTGCCCATGAACTTAAGAATAACACTCTATGTAATTATCTTATTTCCTGGTATAGTTTCTTGCTGAGAAAAGTGGGGTTCCTGAGCTGGCATGCGGCAGCACCACGCCCCGCCTCACCTGTACCTCTGGTAACTGTGAGAAGCCGTGGAGGAACCGGCAAGTCTGCAGAAAAAGCCTCTGGAACGGGTCCTCTCTCTAGCAGCTTTATCTGCAGACAGGATGGTAAAAACAGGTAAGCGTCATGAAGCCTTGCCTATGTGTCTCCTGCGTTGTCATCTCCAGCGACTGCTGCTGCCCTACAACGTGTCTGTCCTAGCCTCCAAGCCCCTGGGCAAGGCTGCACAACTAAACCCTCCCTGAAGGATGGTCTTGAAAATCATCATCTCCTACACTGCAGTGAGTCTGGCAACACTGTGTTCTCTGCAGAGCTCAAACCCTCCCATAGGATTGCTCTCTAATGCATAACTGTCTACAATGTTTCTCCACAGGAAAACTGTCACTAGCCCCCAGCCACTGTCCCTTTCCAGTTGTAATGGGCACTTGTAAACGTTCTTCCCACACCCTTAAAAACCCTCTCACAATGTTGGGCTTAATCCACATAAAAACTGGCAGGGGAGCTTATTTTGATCATAGTTCGGTACGCGAAGGAATACAATAGTCTTTTTTGCTCAAGCAACCTTATAAGGTTAGTCATGGTTCAGACAATACTAAAGGATTTACCTTTCAGAATTTACATGCTTTCCAAGACTCTAAGGTCTTCCTAACAACAACACAGAGGATGACGCATGAAATTCTTATCTAACACCAATCTGGTGCTAATTATTCTATATGATCTTTATCTTTCATGCCTCAGCATCACTCCTTCATTCATGAATATGGATGACTTCCATGAAAAACATCTTATACAATAACCAAGTCTCTAAGACAAGGAATAAATAAATTTTCAAGATGATACGAGGTCTATTTTCATTCTTTTTACTCAAGAAACTTTTAAAAGGCAAATGTCTTAATATAATTAAACCAAAAAATAGGGGCAACTGAAATAAAATACTGGATCCTGCCCCATTGTTCCATTAATTATGAACAGCAGACAAAAATAAACCTGTTTTGTGGTCATTTCTGAATGACGAAAGTCACTTCACGTCACCTGTGCTTTCATGTATGAAGAGAGGAATCAATTTTTAATAATAGACCTTACTTCTTAGAGTGATTTTATATTCACAACAAAATTCAGCACAAAGGACAGATATTTCCCATATGTCCCCAGCTCTGCCCATGCAAGGTTCAATAATAAATGGAAGAATCCCATCAGCCAAGCAAGGGGCATCCATGAGTGCCTTATGGAAAAAGCTACCGGAGTTACTGTCAAACTTAGGGAAATTTTACAACATAAAATAATAAAATAAATCTGTATCAGATTAATGCCACAAATACTACGAAATGGTAGTGCCTAATACACTTGGTTAAAATTTGACAAAATTTCTCTCATTAGAAATCAAAGAAAAACAAACCACAATCGCATATTCTCTGGAGTTTGGGTGGCTCGTGCAATTTAAAAACACGGCATCTACTTGCACCTGTTCACCAGAAGAGCACAGAATAACTTATATCAAAGCTGCTCCCGTGTGACATTCCCATAATACCACTTCTCTGTACACGTTCTTACCTGAGAAGGAGTAAGCTTCACCCAGTCACAAATGGGCTTCTGAGAGCATGCCTGAGACAGGTGCAGAACCCAGGGCAGGCAGAGCTCTGAACAAGCTCCCTTCCGAACAGGAGGAGGGGGCAGGAGCCTTGGATGAACAAGCCCACACAGGCAGTCACGGCAACAGGGAACAAAAAAGTCCCACCCCTCGGTCACAGAGTGAGACGCTGGGCAAACACTGCCCTTGGCCACAACGAGACAGAAAGACAGAGGCTGAGAGGGACTCTTTCAACTATTCTAAGCAGAACAGCAAATAGAGCAAAAGCTTTTCACAGGCTGACTGCCCAGGAACACCGCCGGGGAAGGAGTGAGCAGCCGGAACGGGACCAGAAGTGCCTCTTGGAGAGAAACTGCTGTCCGTTACAAGAAGAGATCTGAAAACTACATCTGCATTCTTAAAAAGAAAAACGACCTAGCCATTCTGTACTGAAGGTTACACAAAACTCTAGCCCTAAGGAAAAGAAGTCAGTCTGCAGTGCAAGAAACAGGGCAATGAGGTAACTCTCTCTCAACTGCCTGCCCTCTTCCATCCCTTTCCGACTTTTCCTTGCGGTATAAGAAAAGACGTGAGAGCTTTAAGCTCAAAGTTCGCAGTAGTGAAGCTAACAAGGAATAAATATGAGCTCAAGTCTAAAAGGAGATCTCGAATTAACTTTCCTGCATGAATGGTCAAGTGTTGAGACTTTTGCCCTATAAGTAAATCTCATCAGGAGCTCAATTCTGTGTCGGATTAACATGCTAATGTATGCACACATACAAGTCCCCGAATGTACCCATCTACAAGTGCTAACTTTACAATAAAAATTACAGTATTTCCCAGCTGTACCAAACAATACAAAATGTGTAACAGTATTCCAGGTAAAATTTAGGATAATCAATCTATACAAACATAAAGGGATTCCTACATCGCAATGTTTCTAGTGTGTGATAATTGCATATTACGGATGAATCCATTAGATGGGGGGCTGTATGCTTTAATTTAATCATGACTCATTTAATCATGGGCCTCTTTATTTGAGAATATCCAGCGAGAACTGTATTTTACAATACCAATTCAGGAAAATGCTTACAACTCTAGATTTCGTTTGCTAACTTTTAGTTCACCATGCTCACACCGTGATGAGTTCCCAATCACTGAGGAAAATCACTGAATTAGGTTCCTTATATGTCCCGACAGGCAATACTATCTGTGAAACAAGAGTATGATCAATTTCCACATCTTCACTACTTCCCAGACTGGGCGTTTTCCCTCCAGAATGCGGGCAGATGAAAAGGAAGCACACTGCACAGATGCTGGACAACCACTGTCTGAGCAACCCGACAAAGTACTTGACGAAATACCTGACAAAAGCAGCTTACAGGATTGTTCCACTCACAGTTTGAGAGTACAGTCAGTCATGGCAGGAAAGTCACGTGACAGTGCTCGAGCTAGCTGGTCACACTGTATCCACAGTCAGGAAGAACAGAGCAATGAATGAATGGCGATACCCAGTCAGCTTCATCCTTTTTATGCTTTCAAGACCCAAGCCCAGGGAATGGTGCCACTCACTAGGTGCCCTTGGGTGATTCTAGAACATGTCAAAGTGATACTAAATAGTAACCATCACAACTGCCAACAACTTTATAATGGCGAATTTGAAAGGTAACGCGGCATCCACCCACAAGAATCTTGAAATTGTGCAGCTGCCACAGTGGCATGAGGTTGAATTACGATAGCCTGCTATCCTCGAACCCTGACGGTGAAATGCCCATCCATACACGGTACTACTGACGTCCTGCTGCGCACCTTTCAACCACTCCCATTCTGGTGGACTCAGAGCCAAGACACTTGTCAAACCTGACTCCGGCCACAAGTACTTCATTTATCTCGGGTCCCATCGTCCTGCGGTCCTCTAACGACCCCACATCCCCACACAGCTACTGTGCTCATAGAAAGGGGACGTGAGTTTGGGTCCAACCTCCAGAACACGGGTGCTGATGCAGTCAACTCTGTATCCCTCCTTCCCCCACCTAAGAACACTGTGCTCCGCCCAGGGGATTCTCCCCAGTCACTCTCCCTTACCACAGAAATCTCCGGGGCTGTGAGTGGAGTTCCACAGCAGGGAATATGCTTGGCAGGCACAAGTCCTGGGTTCCAGCCCTAGCACTATTCCTTTTTTTTTCATTAAAGTAATAATAATAATAAATACAGGGGCTAGAGAAATGGCTCAGCAGTTAACACATTGCTTGTATAGAGGATCCAGGCTCGGTTCCTAGTACCTATATGGTGGTTCACAACCATCTCTAACTCCAGTTACAGGGAATCTGATGGCTTCTTCTGACCTCCTAGGGCACTAGGCATACATACGACAAACACATATACTCACACATCAAATTAAATAAATATAAAAAGTAAGTAAAAGATTGAAAACTTTCTAAACCCAGTTGTATTCATCTAATTTTCGAGTAGGAATACATGTAATAAGCTTAACTAGCGAAAAGCATTTTTATACACGAATCCACCACCAAAAATGAGAATTTCAACATGATGCAGCACAACATCTAAGAAGCTCAGTGATATGTACAGACTTTAGGTCTGGTTAATTTGGGTGTGATCTATTTTTTATTTGCAAATCTCTTAATAATAAATTTTATTTTAAAATTAACTTAAAACCCTGTCTTTTTGCTTTTCAGAGACAATTACATCATTAATTCACAAGTATCTTCTAATGAGTAGAATAATAAACTATCCTATTTGAAGACTACTACCAGATATTGAAAAAAGCATTTGATTTAAAAAATGATTAAGGAAGGAAAGAGAGGGAGAAATGCTAAGCATTAGGGGATGAGAAAGGACTGAAAGCAGCTGAGGCAAAGTCATGAAAGAGGATGTAGAGCTAATTGTTTTTCTACTTCTAAGTCTGTCATGGATTCTTGGTTTTGATGACAGAAACATGTATAAAATGCATTTGATATTAAAAGTATGAAATTTTAATGTAAAGCTCCAATCTTTCATTCTGAATGCCTAACTGTATAGAAATTGACTGAGCTGCATCTGGTCTAGTTAATATTGGTGTATGATGTATTCATTTCTTTCCAAGAGTTTGTAACAAAGTTTGTAAAAATTAAACCAAATTATATTTGGTATTCACTTTAATGTATAAAATTTAAATATAAAATTACAAAGAAATGATTAGGGAAGATATGGGACATTAAGCCAGCAGCCTACTTTTCCAGAATCTTACTCATAGTTTTTAATCTGTAAAATGGAACTAAAACCAGTTCCCTCACAAGGGCCCACGAGAACCGAGAGAGGAAAACAGAGAACCCGAAGCATGGGGTGTCCGTTCAGCATGTGCTGCAGTGCTCTGTAATACTGAGCCATGCTCCGGCCTGCTTTCTGGGGGCAGCCAGCTCCATAGAGAGGAATTCACATACGGTCTCTCTGTATTGCTAAGGTACAGCTGAGTGCCATTAGACTGGATACGGGCCCGCACAGTGCTCAAACTCCTTGTGGAAGTACTTGAGTTCACTTAGGATGTTTAGGCCACAGAAGGTGTCAGAGTAACGATTTCCCCCTCTCCCTGACTGTGTTTTGGGTTCCAGCTGCTCCTATCTCTCCCTGCTTAGGTGGTCAGGTCCCGGGTTCCCATATAATAAGTGAGTTGTCCCCTCCTAGTTTCCAGCAGTCATGGGGTTCTTCACCCTATTGCTGCATTTTCTTGCTCGCCTTGTTTGTATTTTCTTTTGTTCTGGTCTTTGCAACATAATGTATTTAAATATGAACCGGAAGCCTAAGATCTATGGTATTCTGAGCATAATAAAAGCACTGCTCATCTTGCCAATATGAAAAATGAGGAACACAATCAAGCGATTGGAAAAAAGGGAAGTGTGGGAGCACAGCGCTCTCTTCATCTCCTATCTTGGCATCAATAAATATTCTCTAAAGCTAATAAATTCTGTAAATGAAGGATTTCATATTGCTGTTCACATTTATAACAATTTCTACCACAAAAAAATCCTGAAAACTAAAAACACAATATAAAAAATATCACAGGAAAAACAGAACTAGAAAAGAGGCTGGTGAATAATTTGGAAATAGCATCAAGATGGGAGTCGCTTTGTTGACCCGGACCTCAACCTCTTTGTTACAACCAAGAACTCTCTCTGCCTTGCTGTTGACCTTGCAAAACCTCTACTGTTGGGATCCAAAGAGAGGGATTTCTATAGACAGGGTTTCAAATATTTAGGCCTGGCTGTTCTGAAACTCTCTCTGTAGATCTGGTTTCAAATTCACTGAGATCAGCCTCGCTTGCCTCCAGCCTCCTGGGTACTGGGGTATTGGGATTAAAGAGTGTGACACTATGCCCAGCTGAGAGAGTGATTCTGATTTCTCTGCGTATAACCAATTTGACAGCTATTTCTCAGAGGCTTAATCTCAGGATTTAAGCCACTTCCTTCACATAGTTAATTTTTTTTAAACCCTGCTTATCTTCAGAGTTTCGGGAAAAAACTAGATACCTTCACAGAGAATCTCTTCACAAAAACCAAAACCTCCCCCATGTTCATTTTCTTGTTTCCTATACAGGCTAGTGTCAAACTCACACTGTAGCTAAGGGTGACCTTAAACTCTCAGCCTCTTCTAGCCTCTGCCTCTGAAGTGCTGGAAGCGCCGGTCTGTGACCACGCCCACTCCTCCACTCCTAATTGGCTTCCTTAGGCCTCCTTTGGTAACAACTTACTTCTGCTTTCTGATGCTGAGCAGCTGGCACAGCCTAGAGACAATAACTTTCAGCAGCTCTCCCAGCTCCAAGCTTGGTGATATCAAACCAGTAACTAGTCACTTAAGCTGGCTGTGGCGGGGATGATTCTGCCAAAGAAATTGACAAATGGTTCAAATCAGGCTTCCTCAGCCCCTCTAGGGCTACCTGTAGCCTCCGGCGGTACACCACTCTAAAGGCTGGAGCATCAGGCATGACACAGAAACAACAGCTGTTTATAGAGTGGTGTGGAAAGTAACAGTACAATCATTTTTTTCATTTTCCCCCTAGGGACAATACATCCCTTAGGCTTTTAAACAGTGAATTGATTTGGAGGGCTTAAATTCCTTGATACTCCACTTCCATAAGATAAACCAGGGTTACTACAAACATGACAGGATCTGTGAGCACAAATGAGACTCTGTTTCTAGAGTGAATACCACGCTGCCCTGTTCTCTTGGTTATATGCACATAGCATGTTTGGCCCCAGTAGTTCTAAATAGTACATCTAATGTGGTGTCCATGGATCTCATGACTAGGAAACTCAAGAAAGCAAAAGGATATTTGTTTATTGTAACATAATAAATAAAATCTTTCAAAAAACAATCACATCTCTGCCTTCTCTACTTCTCTTTTCCTCTCATCTCAAATGCAAAAACATTGGAAACATATTAATAATCACATTACTTTTCCCTAGCTCCCAGCTGTTTATAGATTAAAAACGAAACAGGAATTTAATGGTGCCCTTGATCCCTTCGACTTTGCAAGGATCAATTGTAAAAATGACATCCAATATACTCAAAGTCAGCTCAGTGGGGCCGGAACAAAAGGATAAATTATCAGAGGACATTATTGTACAGCATGGCAAAGCCAGTCTAATAAGCACAGCCAACTGGTCTACCTGGGCCATCTACCTAATGACCATGAAACAGAACTGCTTTACATAAGGAAAAACAAGCATGCCAAGGAATAATCAAGCATATCAGTATCTGAGATGATATTACCACCCGTGTCACTCTAATTCTTCATGCTCAATGATCTAAACATCTCATTGCATCACTAGAGAGCAGTATTACTAAATTCTACCAATGATTACTAATTCTATTTTACTAATAATTATCAGTAAAGGGAGGAAAATCATTAGCATTAAAGAACAGAGACTATGAGACAATAAAAATTCTTCCTAAATTCTCTTACCTAGGGTGTTTTGGGGGAACAGGGGTTCAAGACAAGGTTTCACTGTATTCCCTCCACAGATCAGGCTGGCCTCAAGCCCAGAGAGAGTTTCACCTGCCTCTGCTGCCTGAGTGCTGGGATTAGAGATTACCTTGCTAATTTTAATACATTTATTTTCATCTTTATTTACGTGTTTATATGTGTGTGCAGGTGCCCTTGGAAGCCAGAAGAGGGTGTCAGATTCCCCTGGAACTAGAGTTATAGGAAGTTATGAGTCATGTGACAGGCAGGAGTGCTGGGAACTGAATTCGGGTCCTCTGTAAGAGCAGCCAGTGTCCTTAGTTTCCTAGCTTCCACCTAAACCCTTTACTGCACTTCAAGAAAAGCATGCAATGCTCAACAGAAGCAATGCTGGGTGCTATTCAGAAGGCTGGAGTTGATTTTTATTTCTTCAATGGAATCATAAAGATAAAGTTTGTCTACTAGAACGTGACTTTTAGATTGGCAATGCTTTGTGTTGGAAGTCAAATTTTCATATTGCCTGTCACATACTGGCAATCAACAGCTCACAGCTTAAAGATAAGCCCATAGCACCAATGTGTAAGTTATGAGCATTGAACTTGAATCATACCAACCTTGGTTGGAATCAAAGAGATTTAACTTTCAACAAGATAGGATCTTTCTGCGGTTCAATGTTCTCATTTCTACAACAGAGACAAAAGCTATCTATTTCAAATGATCACTAGAAAGACTACTAAGAAACTCTATAAAAAGTACACAGTAAACTAATGAGTATACAGTAAATGCTCTCTAAACTGGGACAATTCCCTGCCACTCAGGCCTATGCTGTGGCACACTATATCCACGAATCAGCTCAACTACATAGGCATCCATGGTGGTATCTTGTAATCTCAGCCATTTAAACAAGAGCATCTCCATCTGCAAGCTGCACACAAATCACTGGAGGACATTGTTAAGAGTGTGCATTATGACTGGCGGCCTCCTGGTTAAAGCTAAAGCCCTACATTTCTAATAATCCCTTAGAGGACACAGATAATGGACCAGGAACTGCAACCTGGGCATCAGATACCCAACAGTGTAGTCTTCCACCACTGCTTCTCCGGCAAGTCCAAACATGCTAGCCAATGTCTCAACCTTGAGTCTACCACTGAACACGACTTTCCTGCAAAACTAGAACTCTTGGTCAAACTATGGACCACTTAAGATAACTGCTAAACATAGAAAACAATCATAAGAAAATCCAGGAACCTATAAAAAGAACCTGAGCTATCAAATTAAATAGGTCCAGCTTCAAGCTCTAGCTGCTGGAGTGCTAGCTGTTTATATCACTTTGGAGTGACTGTAAAAGTTAACAACTTGCTTCCTTATTTGTAAGTTGCCGATAATAATCTGCCTAAAATTTTAAGACTTTTCAAATAAAAATATGAATTTTTTTAAGAAACAGATTCTCATTGTGTAGACCAAGTTTCCCTGGAATTTATTATGATTTTTCTGTCTCTGCCTCCTAAATGCTAAGGTTATAGGCTCCCTCATTATACCCAGCTAATAAGACATATCTCAGAAAAAAATTAATATTAAAGTTAATATGCATGTATTCCCATGAGCTGACACATAGCCACAGTATGCAATAGGAAGATAACAGTTGTCTTTCTGACTCAAGTGTTTAATCACATACCAACGTAGACCTGCACTGGTGCTGGGAGGAAGCTCAGAGGCCTCTCTCTCCAGCAAACCATCTGAAAAAAGGCCACTACTGAAAGCTGCCATATTAGTGAATTCCCGAGAGCAAGAATCTGAGTTCCTAGTATGCTCTAATCGTCAACACCTAAAGAGTGGAACCAAGCTGTCATTCACACAGCTCCTCTCTATACTGCAAACCTCGAAGACTTCTCCTCCCACACAGACAAAAGGGGGAAAAACCCAGAAGATATCTCCATCGTAGTCTTGAAAACAGACTACAATATTATTTTTTCAATAAACAAAATGTTATTATAAGAAATCAGCCTGGAATGATAAGATGGTTCAGTGGCTAAGGTATTTGCCACTAAGCCTGCAAGCAAATCATACATGACCTGAATTCAATTTCTAGAACCCATATGGTGGACAAAGGGAACCAGCTCCCTCAGGTTGTCTTGCATACATATGTGCAGATATGCACATATACGTATACACAAATAATAAAAGGTAAAAGAAATTTTTTACTAATTCCATGATAATACTTCTCTATGCTAATTCTTACTTCTAAGAGCTGAAATGGTTTCTATTTTTATTATTTTTGAAATTATGTATATGCACATGTATGCATGTGTAGGTATGTACATATGAGCTCACGTGTCTGAGGAGGCCAAAGGCAACCAACCCTCCTGGAGCTGTAGTTACAGTCTATCTGATACAGACGTTGGAAACTGAACTTGCTTCCTCTGCAAGAGTAGTATATCCTCTTAACTGCCGAGTTATCTCCCTAGTTCACCGATTCTGTTTTTCTCTTTTAAAAAAAAAATTCTCCAAAACATCAGTTGCATAATTTGTTCAATGTGAATTTTCCATGTCCACTGTGTGCTGGCACTGTACCACGCACCAGTGTACACTAAAGAATAAACAGACTATGCCTGTGCCCTCGATGATCTCACTGCTTAAAACAGCTGCTACCTCATGTCCAAAGCAGGACACATTGTCAACTAGCTCTGATCCAAAACGTAGCCCTTGCATAGCAGACACTATAAGCCACATCTAAATAAACCGCAGCAAAGTTGTTAAGAGAACTGACGTGGCCATAATCCCTTACTGGCACTCAAAAGGCAATAAATGAAAACTGCCAACAAAGTGGTGTGGAATGTATCACCAAATGATGATATAACCAGTATTCCTCACTTCCAGGATACAGTGGGGCAGCAGCCCCTTGGGATATGGAGCCTGTGATCACTTTAGTATGTATACACAGTCAACATATCTTCTTGGAATATGGCCACTTTCTCTTCCTAACCATGAGCTACTTGGCAGGTCTAAGTCATATCAAAAGCTTCCTGATGTCCATCAGCATACTAAAAAGATGGTGGAACTCATTTTACCTGACATGCAAGTCATATTTAACATCTCACACCTGCTTACAGCTATAACATAAAATAGTGATATTGAGCATCTATCTATAACCTTATCTTGGAAATAGGAGCACTGAGCAAGAATGAAGTCAGTTTTATTCACCGTCTTTCATGTGTTAATACTCTGTCAAGCTGAGAGCGCTCCATTTCTAGAATCTGCAGGGATAGATGACTTGCTCTCTATAGAATCATCTTAATATAAACTCATATTAATCATAGTAATTCGATGATTTGCATAATATAAAGAATTCCATAAAAACATAATCAGGGGTTGGGAATGTAGCTTAGTTGGTAGTGTTTGCTTAGCATATAAATATATCCATCAATGTATTAACCAGGTGAGGTAGCATTTGCCTATGATCTTAGCATTCAGGATCTGGAGACGAGAAGATCAAAAGTTCAAGATCATCCTTGGCTACTTAGGGTGTTTGAGGCAAGCATAGGACATATGAGACCCTGTTACAAAAAAACAACAAAATCACACACACACACACACACATACACACACACACACACACACACACACTCTTTCTATCTAGGGAAATTATATGATCAATCAGTAAAACCTTCAAATGAGGATCAATTCACTGTTCACAAGGATGAGTCTAATTGCATTCAAGTCTGTTCTTACTGAAACCTGGACACTAACAGGAAACTCCTTCCCATCATGTTTTCACAGGAAAACATGCTAAATCACAGCATTTATCTTAAACTGATACATGAAAAGGCACAGTTTACCTTTTCAGCATCGTCAGTTTAGGATAATCCTGTGTTAACCACAAACACCATATATGCAAACACTGTAAGGTAGTTGACAGATTCAGTGTGGAGAGCCCAGAAACCCCTTACAGGTGGACGAGTCACTCTGATTTGATGACATCAAATAGTTTCAAAACCCCCATCATGTTCCCTCCCTCCCCCACTCTCTCCATTCTAACTCCGGGTTTTGACACAGCAACATCTAATTCACATTAAACAACACAACTTTGCTTTCAATTTTTTTTTTTCAACACAAGCCACACGGCTTCTTATTTGAATGCATTTACTTGTGGTTAATAAGCAATGGGAAACATTGACTGAGAGCAGAATTAAAATTTACTCTGTTTTTCTGGACTCTCGGAACATGGCGAACAATGAGGGCTGATGAGATGCCAAGGACAATGGCACGCGGTTTTGATCCTACGCAATGTGCTGGCTTGGTGGGAGCCTAGCCAGTCTGGATGTTCACCTTCCTAGATATGGACGGAGGGGGGAGGACCTAGGACTTACCACAGGGCAGGGAACCCTGACTGCTCTTTGGACTGGAGAGGGAGGGGGAGAGGAGTGGGGGGAAGGGGAGAAGAGTGGGAGGAGGGGGAGAAGAGTGGGAGGAGGGGGAGGGAAATGGGAGGCTGGGAGGAGGTGGAAATTTTTTTTTCTTTTCTTTATTCTCCTTTTATCAATAAAAAAAAATTTAAAAAAAAAAAGAGTCTTACATAAGCCTGGGAAACTATGGTGTGCTGCGCCTTATACAAATAATTAAAAAGGAGATTTGAAAATAAAAAAAAAAATTTACTCTGAATGGCTGTCCCATGGAAAGTACGTTAAGGATTCCCATAGGGTGCAGCTGAAGTGCAGCGTTGTGACTTGCTTTGTCACATAGGATCCCTCTATCTCACTGGAGATAAAGACGTATGTCATGTAACAAGAATTCCATGGGAATGAATATCACCTACAAAATTGCTAACATTTTATAAATACACCGGAGAGTAGTTAATTACCTCCTAACACAGCCCTTGGTCTATGATTGGAACACAAGGATAATGGGCTTCTTCATAGGTTGGGTGCACATGCGAAGAAAACCCTTTCCTGTTTAATTTAATAAAATAATGATATAAAGGACGCATTGCAACCCTCCAACCAGGAAGAAGTCAAAGGCATTATCCTGAATCCCACACTATAGTTCATTACTTCCCTTACTAAGATTCAAAATTGCTACAGGCTAAGGATGAAGCTCAGTGGCAGGAGCTTCGCCATCATGGTTAAGGTCCTACTTTCTTTCTTTCATCCTTTCTTTCTTTCTTTCTTTCTTTCTTTCTTTCTTTCTTTCTTATTTATTTATTTAATTCTTCTCTCATATATTGCATCCCGACCATGGTTTTCCCTTCCTCCTCTCCTCCCAGCCCCACCCTCCTACATCCCCTCTTCCCTAGATCCACTCCTCTTCCATTCCCATCAGGGAAGGGCAGACCTCCCAGGGATATTGACCAAACTTGGCACATCAATTCACAATAAGACTAGACACATCCCCTTTTACTAAGGTTGGACAAGGCAATGTAGTAGGAGGGAAAGAGCCCCAGAAGCAGGCAAAAGAATCAGAGACAGCCTCTGCTCCCACTGTTGGAGTCCCATAGAAACACCAAGCTTCACAACCATAACATATATGCAGAGGACCTAAGACAAGCCAATACAGATGATGATTGCCAGCTGTGACTCTGGGAGCCCCTGTGGGTCCAGGGTAGTTGATTCTGTGGGCTATTTTATTGTAGGGTCATGATGCCTCTAGCTCCTACAGCCCTTCCTTGCCCTCTTCTGCAGGACTCCCTGAGCTATGTCTAATGTTTGTCTGTGGGTCTCTGCACCTGCTCCCATCAGCTGCTGGACGAAGCTTCTCTGGGAATGATTATGCTAGGCTCTGGTCTCCGAGTACAGCAGAGTATCATTAAGAATCATTTCACTGACTTTTTTGTCAATCATGTTTGGTAATATCTTTGGTCTCTGGGCTAGCCAGACTATGGTTTCAGCCCTCCTGGCAGTCTCTGACATGGGTTACCTCTCGTAGCATGGGCCTCAATTTAGAGCAGTCATTGGTTCAGTCCCACAAGTTCTGTGCCGCCTTTACCCCAGCACATCTTGCAAGCAGTACTTATTGTAGGTCAAAGTTTTGGGGGCTGGGTTGGTGTCCTAATCCCTTCACTGGAAGGCTTGCCGGGTAATAAAAGATGTTAAGCGGCTATTTTCAATCACCAGAAGCAATGAAGGGAAGGGGGCCCACCATTCCTTACCCACTTGACGTTTTTGTGAATTCCATACAAGATACTACCCTAAGGCTCTTGTGTTCAAGGTTTATTCTCCAACTACTGGTGCAATTAAGAGGTGACTAGATCCTAAAGTTGCTTACCCCATCAATGGATTGCCATCAATTAGTTCATATTTGCATAGGTTATTCATAGAAAGTGAGGCCTTGTTGGGAGAAGAAATCGTGGAGGTTTGTCCTGGAAGAACATATCTTGTCCCTGTCCTCACTAAGCTCTCCTCACATCTCTGTGTTCTCTCCTCTTGTGGAACAATCTTTCTGTACACTATGAAGATATGTTGCTCGCATTGGTTTAATAAAGAGTTAAATGGGCAAAAGCAAGGCAGGAAGAGGTTAGGCAGGACAGGGGGAGAGCTCGGGAATGAAGAAGGGCAGAGTCACCAGGAGACATGGGGAGAAGCAAGACGAGTATGCCATGTTAAGGAAAGGTACCGAGCCATATGGTAGAACTTAGATAAGAAATAAGAAACATGGGTTAATTTAAGTTGTATGAGCTAGTTAGTAACAAGCCTAGGTTATTGGTCAAACATTTACAATTAATAAATCTCTGTGTAGTTATTTGGGAGCTGGAAGGTGAGACAGAATATTATGCCTACACTCTCCCTCCATCCATCAGTTGCCTGGCCATTATTACATGAGTCTCCTCTTCACCACACACGATATTCTACCATTACTCATTTTCAAAACAAGATGCCAACTAACTCTGGACACAGTCAAACCATAAGCTGAAACAAGCCTTCCCTTATGTAAGTTTATTACTCTCAGGTATTTTGTCAAACCAATGGATGCTGTTTTCATGAATTTTACCACGGCAAATTTAAATTAAAACTATTATACATGAAGAATATTTAAAAACTGGCTTGAATATACGATACAAAACTGTATCTGTATCTTCTCTTTGTCATTTTCTTCATGTGATTTTTCTTCATAGTTAATTTCTAAAAAAATTCCTCTATTTGTGTATGAAACACATGACGAAAAAAATCACCTCAGATTAATGCTTTGTGCCTTGTTCACCCCACTACATTTAATGGTCATTTTGAATAAAATAATGAAGGACAGAGGGCAACATTGTGTGGTTACATGGACCAGGGACCTGAGCGGTTCAACCAAAGCCATGTCCACTCACTGTGGGCTAATCCTACTCAATAAGCAACTTGATCACCTAGTCCCATTACTTATCACTTCCCTAGAACTCATCTAGGAGCTCCTGAAAGCAGAAAAGACAAAGGACCCTGAAGTTAACATAGAGAACAATGGTCAATACTAAAATTAATGCTGATTGCGACTGTAACCTTCAAGATATCAGAGCCCAGTAATCCTGTTAAAAACAAGATAATATGGCCTAATTGCTTTTGGATATCCCATGTACCTGCAAGGAACAGCTCTGTAAATTGTCAGGGCAATTTATGTGAAAGGAATTCAAAGTAAATTTCTAAAGTCTAAACCATTGTTTCCTCCACTCTCAAGTCTGTCAAATTAGCCTTTTATTTCCTACATACGTTATATGACCTGTACCCACACCAAAAGGAGTTCTTCAGCATGAGTGTGAGACAGGATAGCAGAGCTTTGATGTGGGATTTCCCTCTGTATGCTGTGATTACCATTGATAAGTAAAGAAAGTGCTTTGGGCCTATAGCATAGCTATAAGGGAAAACTAAGCTGAATGCTGGGAGAAAGGAGGTGGAGTCAGAGAGAAGCTGTGAAGCCCCGCCTCCAGAGCCAAACGGAACGTTAGCAGGTAAGCCACAGCCACGTGGCGATACACAGATTAATAGAAATGGGTTAAATCAGCCAATAAGAAGCTAAACCTAAGGGCCAAGCAGTGATTTAAATAATAAGGTTTCTGTGTGCTTATTTCAGGGCTGAGCAGTTGGGAATAAGTGGCCCCTCCTTACTACAGAACTTGTTGTTTGAATGCAAACCTCTCAAACATCTGCATATCACAATTTTTTTGTGACTTAACTCCATCATCTAAGAATGGCATTATAAATACATCATCATCAGCCAGGTGGTGGTAGTGCATGCCTTTAACCCCAGCGATCAGGAGGTAGAGGCAGGCTGATCTCTGTGAGATCAAGTCCAGCCTGGTCTACAGAGAAAGTGGTCCAGTCTTCAAAGCTACAGAGAAACCCTGTCTCAAACCCCCCCCCCACCCACCCCGCCAAAATGCATCATCCTCTTGGGGCTGTTGAGAACTACATGCAGTATATAGCTAATGCCATTGCTGATGTTAGCTTTCTGAGTAATGGCGACAGGTACCCTTTACATGACTTCTTGAATCTATGGGAGATAACTGAAGACACAAGAAAAATCTACAAAAAATCTTTCTGGTTGGGTGGTGGTGGCGCACGCTTTTAAACCCAGCATTCAGGAGGCAGAGGCAGGTGGATCTCTGGGAGTTTGAGGCCAGCCTAGTCTACAAGAGCTAGTTCCAGGACAGATTCCAAAGCTACAGAGAAACCCTGTATCAAAAAAAAAAAAATCTGTCTGATGGCTATCATAACTGTAAAATTTTATAAGCATATCCTGACATTACAAGGTATGTATAAATGAAACAATTTAGCAGGGTAAGACAAAAGAAGTCATTCTATGAACAAACGTGTTGAGGGGCTTAAAATGTTCTTTCCTAGTTTAGGACTTACAACTGACATTGCCCTTCTTGGTCCTGTAGAATGTAGAACACTAACAAGAATCCCACTCAAAATTAAGCTATGTTCATTCTGAGCTTTGACCTTTTCCTCAAACTATGCAATCACCATGAAAACCTAGGCTGGCCTATTAGACAAGGAGACATTGCATGGAGAAAAATCACCCCATCCCAGACCAGCCGGCACACAGCTACAACCAGACAAGCTACATCCTGTGACTGACCCAAATCAGCAGAAACATCTATCAACCCACAGTTGACCTTAGATGTGGTCCGTGATCCAAACAAGGCCACAAGAACCATGGGGCACATCCAAAGATTTGATAAAAGGCTATGTTTTCCCCCACCGACGAATAATTCACAATACTTTCTCTTCCTACTGATGAGCCCTTCCAGATTAATACTCACCATGCTAGGAGCTTCAAACACGATTCCCTTAACCCGGCCACAGGAAAAACAGCCTAATAGCTGTTTTAAGGCAAAGTCGCCCAAGTGGTCAGTTTGCCAGGAAAGGAATGGAATCTGCATTCAAGAAGATAGGGCAGAGGAATGGGGACCTGGACTCTAGACAACACTACAAAATCATGGTGTGCTTTTACTCCAGATTTCCTTACCATGGACTTTCATCGTCAAGCAACCCTGACTTTGTATTTGGCTACTGAGAACAACCAGAGTCAACCCTAATTCATCACAGAAATTGGGTTCCTTAGAATAGGCTCTTAGAAGTTAACCCTTGACCTTATGCTCCCAGAGCCTTCCATCAGCATCTTTAGCTACCCTGAAAAAGCTTGTCCCCCACAGAAAAAGAGACATTGCCTTTTTCTAGACACGACATAGCGGCGGCCGGCTTTTCTCCAGTCTCCAAAACAAAGGAAGAGCACCTACTCAGACATCACTTTGCTAGAGGGGCTGTAGCTGATTTTCCTGCTCATTCCTGGTGAAGAACAGAGAGCTGGACGCAGGAGGACGGAGGAGTGCTGAGTGAATTCTACCCCATGCACACACCCATCCACCCCAGCGGCATTCGCGGAATGAAAAATGTACCTGGGCTCCCGTTTTCAACTCTTCCTCTTGGCTCTTCTTTAAACATCTAATTACGAAGAAACTTATGTGTTTAGATCCCTTTTCCCTCTCTGGGGAATCCAGAAATCAAATCACTTTGCCAACCCGGCCAGCAGAACAAATGGTTTGTGTTGTGGCTGAGCCATAAGGCTCCCTTCACAAACAGCAGCGGAGCCCGCACAGCTTTGCTCTCACAAAGCCATTTGGGGGAAGATTTTTATGGCAACAGAGGAAATGTTTCTACCAAAACAACACCTACAACTTTGCTGGAGATATTTTCAGGAGGTTTCCCCTACTGCCGTTTAAGCCGTTCGAATGTCTAGTTAGAAAGTCTGGCTCGCGGTGAGGCTGCTGGGCCCTACGGGAGGATTTCTCAGTCAGTTATTGAATGAGCAACCTGAAGCAGGTCACTTAACCTGGCAAGACCTCTGGCTGGTCATAAAACAGAAATCTCGGCCCTTCCGGAAGTCAGAAGTCTAAGAAATGAGGCAAGGATGCAGTTAGCACCCAGGTTACATAACAAGAGTTGAAAGAAATGAAGGGCACTGGAAGGATCTGTAGCAAATTCAATGCTAATATAACCTTAAGAATCTTAGGGAATAGCGATATAGTCACTGGGATCTGTCTAGTGAACGGACTCCATCTACCTCAGGACCAAACGGTGACTCCCAAGCTGCTTGAGAGAGGCAGACAGAAGAATCAAAGCCTCTTGAGACAAAGCCCTTGGTTGTTCCCCTTGGTGAATACCTTTAACAGTTAAGGTCAGTGAAGAACACCCTCACCTGCTTTGGAGCTGCCTTCTGCAAAGCCCAAATCTCAGCTCAGCTTCTCCCTGAGCTCCACCCTGAGTCTGCCCTTCCTCCCACAGGCCGGATATCTCAAGCACTCCAGAATAAACTTCTGTTCTGTAATTTCTAGCTTAGCGTCCATATCCCAGGAAACCCAAACTGAGACAGCACAGATGCATTCACTGTTCAGGTGAAAAAGTAATTCCCACAAAGATTAAGAAACATGTTGAATCACACAAGCCATGAGTGGTATCGCTAGAACAGGAGCCCAGAATCTTAAACTGTCATTCTCAATCATTTGATGACATTGCCATCATTTTGACCAATAAAATAAACTAAGTCGTTGGATAGCATCCTCACAGAAGGCTGCAAGAAGCAAATTAGCACAGGGAGAAAAATGTTGTTGAAATATAAACATAATAAAAAAATAAAAATACAACTTCCAGGCTACCAGTGCAGCTCAAAGGCCGAACACATTTGCTCTGGGTACAGTACCTAGCAATGAGGACAGAGGGAGAGAGGAGTGGGTTTGATAATGGGGTGTAATGTCAGAACCCAGGAACTGAAGCAGCCTGATGACAACAGCACAGGCTTCCAGGAGGTGAGGGTGGACCATGCAGTAACATAGCTATTCCTCATGCACGCAGAAGAGAGAAACAGATACCCTGGCTTTTCCTCCACTCCAGTTTCACCAGTGCTCACACCCACCAGACCTATCCAGGTGCCAGAGGACAAGGAAGCTTGGGAGCAGGAAAGAGACATGGAAGAGATCTAATGAGCAAAACTGTGCTAAAATAGCCCAAAAATACAGCAGAAAACTAATCAGCAAGAAGCATAAACATTCTGAGAACAAAACCGCACAAGGTAAGTCATGAGTCTGCAAGTGACCTCACACACTCAAGCTGCCCTAAGCAAAGGGTGGTTGGATGATATGGACTCTCTCACGCCCTGGCTTTTTACAAGCACGGGGCTTTGCTATTGCTCAGTTCAAACCCTGAGATGGGAAAAGGAAGATGTTGGCAGGGATAAAACTTGGTGCTGGAGCACTTGCTTAGCATAAAAAAGGGTCTTGGTTTTGTGCCTAAAAGTGTGTTTAGGGATTCTAAGTATATCACATTATTATCTATTACATAAAATTTTAAAAATATAATACTTGAAAAGCATTTCTATAGCAAACTAATTTATTTGATAGTGCTTAAGTAAATAGAAGTTCATTACCCAAATTTTACTTATTCAGCTCAAATTGTTCCTCTCAATTGTCATCTAACTTAGTCGCCTATGGCCCCGCTATTCAGAAGGCTATGTATACCTTTACAATTTCATATACTACTTGGCAAAGTAGGAGCTAGAACCCAGATGCTTCTCGGAAATCCTATGCTGACTTCTCATGAAGCAGATATTTGAGAAGGGCAGGGAAAGGAAGGGAAAGGAGAGAAAAAGAGACAACAAAATGGGCAGCCACCATTCATCAAGTTTGCTTTCCAGAGACAAACACAGCATGGCTACTCTCTAATCATCCCACGCTACAAGTCTATTGCATTACTGTCCCTACAGAGGGAATGAGATTTGCTCTTTCATGGAGACTGCAAACTCCTTCTAGTCCTTCCACCCTCCAACAAAACTTCTTTGAGGTCATTAGAGCCCAAACGGCTTGAGAGGGTGTGAGGGTGAGAGCCAACTTTACTGCCAGCTCACTGTTTGGCATTACAATGGCCAATTATCTTCTCTGTGCCTCTGTTTTCTTATTTCCTTCCGACATGATGCAACTATAAGAAGATGGTCTCCGCAGTCCTTCCAGTCCATCGCGCACCAAGACGACAGAACCCCTTTCCAGAACCAGATAAACTGTTTCTTCCTCGACCCAGCCCAGATGTCTGTTTGTGAGGCTGCTTACCAGAATTAAAAGTACAGTCTTTGGTCGAGGCAGAGAAAATAGTCTGATCTCATTCCTGCCTCGGTTGACTGTGCCCTCATCCAGTAGTTCCCACACTGGGTCTAGGGTTATCTGGCTGCAGAACAAACTCAATTCTTCTTCTTTCCTATCCGCACCCTCTGCTGTATAGCCTTCAAGGGCCTTATCTTCTGTCACAGGCCACATTTGCCTTCAAACAATAGGATGTTAGCAAACAGGACGCAAGCAAAGGCTTTGGAAGTCCTTACACAGCAAGCTTGGGCCCCTCCATTCTTGCTCCTGGGTCATATATAAGCAAATATGTTAGATCTAGAATGTTCAAAGATGAGGACACACACTGCAGAAATAAGTCACTCCAGTCTTACTAGCTAAAGCCATCCTACACCAGCAACAGATAGCCGAGTCACAGGGCACACAGGCCAACCCAGCCGAGGTCAGCAGACAGTTGTCAGATGATGTGAGCTAAGCCCAGCTGAAGCACAGGTCAACCCCTAAACATCTAAGATGGGGACACTTTAAAAAAAAATTCAAATATTTTCAGAGCTGGAAAGATGGTTCAGCAGTTAAGAGCATTTATTGCTCTTTCAGATGACCAAGTTTTGATTCTCAGCACCTACATGGTGGCACCTGTAATTCCAGTTCAAGGAGATTCGACCCCACCACCAGATAGGCAGGCACATGACATACATACAACATGCATACATGCAGACAAAACACTCATACTCAAAATAAAATCAATAAGTCCAAGTAGGCTTTTGGTTTTTTTTGAAACAGGATTTCTCTGTGTTGCTCTGGTTGTCCTGGAACTTGCTCTGTAGACCAGGCTGGCCTCAAACTCCTGCCTCTCTGCTTCATGAGAGCTAAAACACATGCACCATCATGCCCAGATATTTTTTTGTAGTGATTTTTTTTTTTAATTTTTGTTTTTAACTATGTGCGTGTCTATGTGGCATGTAAGTGCCTGTGGGAGTCACAGACATCAGATGCCCCGGGCTAGGGGTGAGGGCAGTTTTGAGCTGCCTAATGTGAGTGCCAGAAACTGAACTCTAGTCTTCTGCAGGAGCGGTATACCATGCACTCTTCACCGCTAAGTCAGCTCTCCAGCTGACTCCCCGCAGATGCTTGCTTCCCCTGAGGTCTGTGACTGCTCCTTATGCAGCTTACTATGGCAATACGTAATGGAGCGCGTTCCTGAGCCTGCACTCAGCCCACCTGGAAGGATTGTTTCCAGAATTGAAGTTTGGAGTAGCGTTACCCCGTGGACTTTAAATGCATCAGCACTTCCAGGGGCTCTCACGTACCAAGATAAAGAAATTGGTTGAACTTTGTCTAACCTGTATTTCACTACAATGTGTTTTTACCACAGACCTCCAAGTTCGATCCCAATCAAATTACCCCTCAGCCTCACAGCCCAAATCTAGGCCAACCTCCTTACTGGATATACTACGGATTTCATTATCTCTTACAAGATGTTTAATGGTCCTTTCCAAACAAAAACAACAAAAATTACCCCACAAGCACCGTGACATCACAAAACCTTACGCTCATAAACACATATGATAGAAATTAACGGTGAATGACCAAACAGCTAAAATCCTCAGGCAGTGCAATTGTCTGCTCAAATAAATAAATCCTAAAATTTCAATATTCTCATTTGTCTTGGCTGGCCTGGCACAGACTGACTCCTCAGTCCCTCTCTTCTGGACTCCCAGCCCGTTGTGTACTATGCATCTGCAACTACTGCCGACCGCAGCAAATGGGACAGGACCTTCTGCTCAGACACTCTCCAGACGCTGGTCACATGTGATGCGAACCTGGAATGATGATTCCACGTTCCTCTGAATCAGCAGGAGTCCCCTCCAACATGTCAAAGTTCTTCCAACCATTGTGGTTTTCCTGCTGGTTGGGGCTGAGAAACACTGAACTCCCTCATTCTCAGTGACCACAAGGTGGCACCATACAAGCTGGTAAATGGAAACACCCCACTATAGTTTGACAGTCATAACTCAATTTCAGAAGCTCAAAATTTGTAATAAGTTCAGAAATACAACTCCAACATAAAATTTGACCTCTACAATGTGGATTTTCTTGTGCAAAGTCCCCAGCTCTTAGTCACATACAAAACTGACCTCATTCATTCTTCATGTACTGGTTGATACGGTGTTTCTCCAAAGCCTTAACTGGAACCCTCTAGACCACTATGCAAGACCCACCCCTGCTAGAATTGACCCGGCATTAATGTCTTCCTACTACAAACACTACCATTTGGTGCTGACTCCATATTGAGAAAGGTCCTTGCTTGCTGCCTTGTAGGTGGTGCAGAGATGAACAATACTGAAGGGGGAAAGTATGTGGCCGAAGGGAGAAAAGAACAGTTGGGAGGGAAAAGGAACAAGTAAGATGGGTACTGAATATAAATATGACCAAGGTTTCTGAGTGTTCTATCTTTAGCCTCTTCTTTACCCACCCTCAGGAGGTAGCTACAAACCCGAGACAAGAAGGGGGAGATGAAGTGGGATAGACCCCTGATGGCTTTATCAGCCAGCCGCGGGGACCTCTATGAATTTAGAAACAATGTACAGCCAGACTGCTAAAAGATTTTATTTTGTTTCATTTTTAATTATGTATGTATATTGTCTCAAAGCAGGCCTACACATGTATTGCAGTATCTGCAGAGGCCAGAAAGGACACTGAGTCCCTTGGAAGGAGAATTACAGGCAGTTGTGACCCACCCAAGGTGGTTGCTGACTTGGAACAACACAGGGATCGTCATCGAGAGCATGGTATGCTCTTCTCCCTCCTAGCCACCGTTCAGCCCTACCGTTCTTAAGTTAGGGCACTTATCAAAAGCATAAAAGACATTTAAAAAACAAAAACAGGATATGACCATGTATTTTCCTAATCAAGGGGGGAAAAACCAAAACCTTTTTACTTTTTGGAGATAAATACTTTAAGGCATTTGTTGAGTTGAAGAGCTCATTTCCAGACTCCGGCTATGTCATGAGAGACACACAAAGAAAGACGTTATGAGTCCAGTGAATCCTATTTAGTGTATCACATCACTGAGGTCACCGGAGAAATGCTTCTACTTCCACCTCGGACACAAAGTTCCCTATTCCAGTTCTCCAGGGAGCTGTCATCGTTTAAAGGGACAGATGGAAATGAGTGCCAACACAAGGTGTGTAAGAACTGAAAAGCCTGGTGTGTCCTCTGATTCCAGAATACCACACTCGGTACTCTTCGGTGCTTTCAGGGCGGAATAGGTGCTGCCAACTTAAACAGCCTCTAACAGGCGTCATGCACTTGACTTAGGACCTCCTGGCTGTGTAAACATGCAGCCTTGCTCTCCAGGACTGAATTTCATTTGAACTAAACTTTGCAACCCCCTGATCCCTAGTCACAGCAAGGGCTGCACAGAATTTTCAGCACTAGGAAAATTCAAAACATCTTAAGAATTAGTTTAACCCTAAAATCTAAAATTAAGGAAAGGTATATCCAGAGACTGTTCTATCATTCTCCCTCCTCCCTCCCTCCTTCCCATCCCACACACCCGTGTGTGTGTGTGTGTGTGTGTGTGTGTGTGTGTGTTTGTGTTATTTCCCTTCCATCTGAAATCCTTTAAAAACTCCATGTAAAAGTATAAGCCATCACAACTGGCCACCAGCTGTCAGGAATGAGACAGCAGGCATATTGTGTGATTGACACTCCCCTTTGTGACAAGACTATAGTGCAGTAACTCGACTTCTCTGGGGAATTCTATACTTTGGAAACATTCCAAAATTCATTTCTGCCTCCTACGGCTTGATTTTCTGTAGCATTCTTTCAAAAGCCATCGCTGTCCCCTGGGAAGAAAGAAAACTGATACCAAATTAAACAAAAGCAGCCTTCTGAAGGCCTCTCAAGCAAGGCCTGGCAAATAAAAGTGATTTCTCCACTTTGTTCTCCCTTTCCTCTCCACACAACGTTAAATCCCTCAAGGTTGCTTATTATTTTCACTTGTAAAAGTGCCTTCAGGTAGGCAAATCAACGTCCTGCTGCAGAAGGCAGCCCGGCCGGCTAATCCCCGGCACATGAACCACAGCGACAAGAACTCCCACAATGCACAACTGCACCCGCCCCCATTTTCCTGCCAACGCTGCTCCCTAATTGGCCATGAATAGTTACAGTCGGCCCAGCAATTTCTGCACCCTGGACAGCATAATCTCCTAAGGCATCAGCTGCAAGCTTACAGTCCAAATTTTGAAAGAGCATCCAATTAACAATCATAATAATAATGATGAAAGAGATGCCAAACTGCTGTGTGGATTCTAGCGTTCACAGTGGAAGCTCGGCTAACTGAACTGAATTATTCTCCTACTCTCCTTCCCCGGTATCAGTTCTTTCTATTTCCATTTTTTCTTAATTTTTTTTCTTCTGAGACACTGTCATTATGTATCTCAGGTTGGCCCAGATCTATCACTTGCTTCATGTATTTATTTTTCTTAATCGTGGACTCTTATAACCCAGACTGGCCTCAGACTTGCTATGTACTACTCTAGGATGACCTTAAGCTTCTTATCCTCCTGCCTCCACTTCCTAAACGCTGGGATTACGGACACACAGCAACATACCATGTCTCCTCTAACATTTCTTGAACGGCCTTTTTAGTAAGAAAACTTTCTGGAACTACATAGATCCAAAGGCTGTGATTTCAAACTTCAGATTCCATTCACTAACCAACATAGACTGAGCAGAGATGCTATCTGAATATAGAGATAATTGCCGATGACTGCGCTCAGGGAATTCACAAGTCCAACCAAAGAGAAGCCGCTAAATGAATCTGCTGCATCCATGCAGCAAACATTTCCCGCATGCTTTGCCCACACTATATGCCACAGTGACAATGCTGACATGAACCTCCCTGGCTCTCACAGAACTTCCTCTTGGAGGGGGCACTGAGAGCAGACATAAGAAAATGGTCTGCATACCGGGAGGTCCTAAAGGCAGAATTACAAATCTCAAAGACTGTAATGTTAAAACAGGAAAGTGAAAGTTAGGTCATAAATCTAAAGACATTGTAAAGAAAGGGACCCAATGAAGGAAAGGATGTGCAGAGGCCCTGGGTGGGACGGGCACAGCAGGCAGTGAGCGACAGCACTTGGCAAGGGTAGCCAGCAGGGTGTCACCAAGGTGGGTAGTAACAGAGGCAGACGCAACAATGAAGGTATCATGCCAGACCACAGGACCCTTGTTAGCGCTTTGGCTTACATTCCGAACGAGGCAGGAAGCCACTGCGGGTTCAGAGGAGAACAATATCATCAGACAGATTTTAAAAGACTCACCCAGGCTGCTTGGTAGAGAATCCTCTGCAGGTGGTTGACAGCATGCACAGAGAGGCTGGCCGGAAGGTTCCTACAGAAACCAGGCAAAGGAAACCAGGGTTAGACCAGAAGGCAATGGTCAGGGTAATCTAAACTGGCTGCCTTTGGGACACATTCTCATTGTCAAATAGAATCATACACTGACGAACTGGGTGGCAGTATTTGAAGGCAGACATTGGCTGTTTGATTGGGTTCCTCTGTTTTGGTTTGGTTTGATTTGGTTTGGTGTTCTCTGCTAAACTGCTGCTTTCACTTACGTCTTGGACACTGCCCAACAGGTTTTGTGTTTAAGGCTTGGTCCTCAGCTTGGTACTAATGGAGCCAAGTCGCTAGGTGGCTGGGGGTGTGCCAGCAAAAGGAATATGTGACGCTGCCTCTGTCTCTATTTCCCAGATGCTGTAGGAGAACAGCTTCTCCAGCCAATGCTCCTGGACTTGCTTTCTGACTCACAGGAGCAAAGGCAACGGGACTGAGTGATCATGGGACCAAACTTCGGAAACTCTGATCCCACCCAGAAAAAAAAAAACAGGCATTTGTCTAGCAAAGAGCAGCTGCCTAAAGAAATGCTCAACAAAGCTTCAAATTTGTGTCCACTGGGGCTGTTGGTCACGTGGCTTGTGGTTATACACTAATTTATACCTCCAGGCTCTATACTCAACTAGCCCATACTCAAGACATTTCTCTGTTTTTCCTACTGAGAATCCAGGCATTTTCATATTCATTTTTTTCTCCCTCTCGTTCCCTCCCTTCCTCCCCTCCCCTCCTCACTCCCTCTTCTATTGCCCCCGCTCTGGGGCAGAGCACAGAGCATATCCCAGATGGTTTTGACAGCTCTGGCCTCTAACTCAGCAACACTACCTTATCAACCGCAGAGCAAATGATGACCCAAATCGCATATTTTATATGATGCCAACACTCAGTCCCCAGTACCCTGTCTCCAAGAGAACTTTCTATAGCGCTCTACCTGGGGCTCCCTTTCCACTCCCTATGCCTTCATTGCACTGGAGTACAGAAGGGCATTCTGCTACTCTCACGTTAGTACTCTCCTGTAATACTCTCCCAGCCTACAAAGGCCTCCCCTGCCTCACTTGCACAGCTTTTCCTACGTGCATTTATCTATGCACTCTGCCCACATTCTGGCCTCTACAAATCACTCCCTTCAGGTCCCACACCACATGCTCATTCTGCACTGCTGATTTGAAAACACATGCCAACTGGTAGTGACTTTACAGCCTCCACTTAGACAACAGAGCATTTCATACATGTTACGTCTCAGGAAGTGACAATGTCCAAAAAGGACAGTTTCGCCTCAGGTCAAGCTGGACTGAAGAAGGATTTTTTTGGTGGTTAAATAAAAGACAACATTCCTCAGGAACTTTTGAAATGGGTTCACATTTGCAAGAGAGTTGCTAACCTTGCCTCTGGCAGAAGGGACATATGGTTCTCCATTGGCATATGCCTTTGGTTGTATATCAAAGTCCAGGCAAGCCTCTGGCCTCCCGCAGTCCCTGTTCATGCCTCTGGGCTCCCCCAGTCCCTGTTCACGCAGGGCCTCCCGCAGTCCCTGTTCATGCCTCTGGGCTCCCCCAGTCCCTGCTCACAGGTACCTGTTAGATGTTTGAAAGCTCCAACATGATGGAGGAAGGTCATTGGTTAATTAAATAAAGAAACTGCTTGCCCTGATAGGTTAGAACATAGGTGGGTGGAGTAAACAGAACAGAATGCTGGGAGGAAGAGGAAGTGAGCTCAGAGACGCCATGCTCCCCTCTCCCGGGCAGACGCGATAGCTCTGCTCTCTGAGGCAGATGCAATCGATGAAACTCCGACCCAGGATGGACGTAGGCTAGAATCTTTCCCGGTAAGACTGATGCTACACAGATTATTAGAGATGGGTTGATCGGGATATGAGAATTAGCCTGTAAGGGCTAGAGTTAATGGGCCAAGCAGTGTTTAAATGAATACAATTTGTGTGTTGCTATTTCGGGGCATAAGCTAGCCGGGCGGCCAGGGTGCCGGGGATGCAGCCCCGCCACTCCTATTACAACACCAACACTAGCATCTCACCTCCTTCTCGGCCAGGAACCCCAGGCCTGCCACAGCTCAGGGCTTTCTTCCCTTCAGCTACGGCCCTCCTTATACTACTGGTCTCGCTATTCTCTTGCTACTCTCCCGGGTCTCTCTTCCCTTGCAGACAGCCCTTGGTCATGCCCAGCCTACTTTGTTTTTCTTTCTGCTCTAGATTCTTCCAGATGCATCTGGTTGTTCTCTTTCTTAATCCACACTACCTGATCACCACCACCACCCCCAATCAAGAAGGGGCCATTTCGGTAGTTTCTTTATCGAGTCCCTCACGTACAATACACAGTGACTAAATTACTTATTTTAATGACAATAAATAAGCTGGAACAACACTGCCCCCCCTTTATCTGGTTGCCTGAAACTGGGTACTGAAAAAACCCTAAGAATTCTGAGTATCGTCTTTGAGTAAGACAGAACCAAAGTTATTTCCTACTCCATCTTTCTGAGTTCCCCCTGCCATTTTGACTCATCCACTAATGTTCTTCTTAGACAAACAGCATGCCACAGAAAAACAAAACTTACATCTAGGCTCATCTCATAAGAGTGGGATGACAAGCACATGACATCTGAAATCATAATCAAGCCAGTATTAGGCTCACACTTAAACAAGTCACTGGCTTTATGGGACAATAATTGGAAATGAAACGAGCAGTTCTGGGCTGCTGGTCATAACAGCTCTGCCATGACTGAGATCTCAGGGTACAGACAAGGGGCCACAGGATGACAGAAGCAAAAAAAAAAAAAAAGGAAAAATGATGGCTTTTAGTCAACCACTTACGTTCCAAGCAGAAATCCCTGCTACATTTCAAAACATCACACTTCCTCAATCTTGATGTACTATGCGCACTGGGGCAAGACATCACCAACTCACCTCTACCAGGGGCAGAGCATGCCCCAAGAAACTATGCCCTTGTGTTCCTCAAAAGAGACATGGTCTCTAAACCTAAGTATTACCTTTATTAATTCTTTCTTTCGCAAGGCAACTACCTTCTATGTTTAATGGACATACATAACAAATTCTTGTGTGTGCCTAACCCAGAAGAGGACAGTCACAATCCTTTGTTTTCTAGATCCTGGAGCAGAGGACAGGTAGAACCTATGATTCCTTCAGGAAGTGATATTTGCACTTAGGGCTGAGAAATCAGTTCCAAGTTGCCGGACAGAACAAAGCAGGAAATGAAAAGAGTCTTCTTTCTCAAGGGCAGAGAAGGACTCTGGGCAAAAAGAAGAACAGGCTGACATTGTGGTGCAGGCCTGCCATTTCAGCCAGTGAGAGTCTGAAGCAGAACGATGGCAAATTCAAAATCAATAGGGGAATCAGCAGAAGACGACGTCTTGAAAAATAAAATAATGAAGGAAGGAAGGGAGGAAGGAAGGGAGGAAACAGTTATACTAGAGAAAATAATAATAATAATAACAATAATAGTGATGATGATGATGGCAACGACACTGGAAATCCAGGAAGAGAACGGCTCCAGAAAACTTAGAAATCAGAGGTAAGTCAGGTGGAGCTCACTTGTCCAGTATAGGAAATGCTCAGTTGGATAGGCAGGCAGTGAGCATTCCTTCAAATAATCCTCAGTATGCAAATAATTCTGTGTCTCCACTTCTCTAGCAACACTGATCATGGCTGCTTTAAAACCACATGCCTTCCAGAAGCCCCTCAAAATAAAAAAATCCTCAATAGCACACACTCACACCCCTCCGAACCACAGATGACTATGGGCCAGACAAAACAAAGGAGTATCTCTTGGGAGCATTTGAAGAAAGATATCGTGATCACAAACAGTTGTGATTAACACTTAAGTAGAAGTTTCCAGAATAATGGGTACTGAGGGACATGGTAAAGTAGGTGCCAACAAAGGGAGGGGCGAGTTGCAAATTATACTCTCCCTGCTCAGACAGCAACTCTTTTTACTCTTCTCAAACCTGGCCCTAGGGCTGGGTTGACCTACAGAATACAAAGGGACTTGTCCTCCAGGTCTCCCAAGTCCCATTGCTTCCTTCTTTCCTTCCTTCATTTATTTATTGAGTTTTTCAAGACAGGGTTTCTCTGTGTAACCTTCGCTGTTCCAGTCCTGGAACTAGCTCTTGTAGATCATGCTGGCCTTGAATTCACAGAGATCAGCCTCCCTCTGCCTCCTGAGTGCTGGAAATAAGGCATGTGCCAACACCACCGGGCCCAAGTTCCATTCTTTTAAAAAAAAATAATTTATTTAACTTTATTTTATGTGCATTGGTATCAGATGCCCTGGAACTGGAGTTACAGACAACTGTGAGCTGCCATGTGGGTGCTGGGTATTGAACCCAGGTCCTCTGGAAGGACTGCCAGTGCTCTGAGCCACTGAGCCATCTCTCCAGTTACCCCCAGTGCCATTCTTCAGGATGTTGGTGACTTCTGCTTTTACACATTGACAATAGCCCCCCTCAGCACCTAGCCCTCATATGTGAGAAGCACAATCCACATGGCAGGGGCAGCACAGCAAATCTGCACGCTCTCCAGCGGACATCCTCACTGAACTCAAACGCTCGTGCTCAGTGAGTCATCTCAAACATTCAGAATGCAAGCCAGTTAGTCTCACATGAGGCAGGCCGACCCAGCAGAGACCAGTCAACCCAGACTCCTGAAATGGTTGTTTCAAGTCAGTAAGTTTTGGTGTATTCTGTTTGGTGTATTCTGCAAAAGAGGGCCAAGGCAGTGAAAGACCAGAGCAGCAAACAAGAAAGGTAAGGACTAAAACAGACAGGGTTCCTGCAGGACAGAGAGCCTGGGAATATTTCTAGAATTTGGCACTGAATCTTCAAAAGATCTGATTGAGTTATTGGGCAAATCATGCTTCTTATTTTCATTAATAAAAGAAAAGTGGACTCAAAAAAAAAAGCTCAAAGACCTTCATACTAGAGTTGAAAAGAAAATCCCTAAGGCAGGGAAGCAATAAATCTCAGGAGGAGACTAGAAGAGAAAAATGGAGAAAAGAAAGAGAGAAGGAGGTCACACCGTTTGAGTTACACCAACATGGAGGTCATATACAGGCCAGACAAGCCACGTTCAGGGAGGGGGAGCTCAGAGGAAGAGGACTGTTGGAAGCCCAAGGTACCACTGGAGGTATATTCAGGCTCTGCCAAGCATCAGCAAGAAAAAGAGAGAGAGAGAGAGAGAGAGAGAGAGAGAGAGAGAGAGAGAGAGAGAGAGAAAAGAACTGCTGCTCTTCCCAAAGTCCCCAGTTTGATTTGAGCACCCAGGTCAGGTGGTTTACAAGAACTCCAACTCTAGGAGATCCAACACTATTTTCTGGCCTTCATGGATGGGTGCACACATAAACACACACACACATATACATTTAAAAAACAACACATACTGATCTATATTTAGAGCACTATACAAGAGGGCAATGTTTCCTATTAAATGTCCAAAGATTTTTTTTATTTTTTTATATTCCTTAAAGAGATTTATTTATTTATTTTTTAATTTATTTATTTATTAAAGATTTCTGTCTCTTCCGCGCCACCGCCTCCCATTTCCCTCCCCTCCCCCAATCAAGTCCCCCTCCCTCATCAGCCCAAAGAGCAATCAGGGTTCCCTGACCTATGGGAAGTCCAAGGACCACCCACCTCCATCCAGGTCTAGTAAGGTGAGCATCCAAACTGCCTAGGCTCCCACAAAGCCAGTACGTACAGTAGGATCAAAAACCCATTGCCATTGATCTTGAGTTCTCAGTAGTCCTCATTGTCCGCTATGTTCAGCAAGTCTGGTTTTATCTCAGGCTTTTTCAGACCCAGGCCAGGTGGCCTTGGTGAGTTCCCAATAGAACATCCCCATTGTCTCAGTGTGTGGGTGCACCCCTCGCAGTCCTGAGTTCCTTGCTTGTGCTCTCTCTCCTTCTGCTCCTGATTTGGACCTTGAGATTTCTGTCCGGTGCTCCAATGTGGGTCTCTGTCTCTGTCTCCTTTCATTGCCTGATGAAGGTTAATATTCAGGAGGATGCCTATATGTTTTTTTTTTAAACACTGTTTCAGTTTCCTGACATTCCTTAATAATTTTTAGAGTGTGCACAAGCCATATTATCTTAAGTGATAATGACTGTTAAGGATTTACCCTTGGCCTCAAGTCCAGGCATTCCTCCAAAGGCCACTGAGCTACAACTAAACTTGCTTCACTCCATCTCAAAACCATCAGGTAACCACATAGCCCCCAGCCTCTCCTTCATCTTCCTGCCAAGCTCACTGCTGTCCTTCAAAAGGCAACTCATGGAGCGTCCTGTCACTCACAACCTCCTTGCCTTTTCCTCACAGATTTAAATATACCCTCACTTAGATATACATATACCCCACTATATGCTATAATACTTAAAAACTCTTGTGATAATTACTTGTTTAGACCTCTGCTCTCCCACCATGTTGTGGCTTCTTTGAGAGC
Organism: Microtus pennsylvanicus; assembly: GCF_037038515.1. NCBI lineage: Eukaryota > Metazoa > Chordata > Mammalia > Rodentia > Cricetidae > Microtus > Microtus pennsylvanicus. The sequence continues at coordinate 113,757,514 of NC_134580.1, read as the reverse complement.
ACACATCAAGTACTATTCATTACTGAGTGCACAGTGCTCAGCAAAGCGCCTGAGTCATGAGGGGCCCTGCAGAGTGACCTGTTCTGTTGCTGTAGAGACTTCTTCTAGGTGCTTGGAATGCTTTTCAGAGCAGCTTTTAAAAACCCTCACAATGTGGATTATCATTTACTAGAAGGGTGGGAAATTTTAGGAACTAAAGAGGAAAATACATACTTATCTAGAATTAGAATACACGAGATAAATCTGAAATTTCCAGATGGAGACAGACCCAATATATCCGTCTGTTTCCCTGCATTGCATAGCTCCCATCTTATACAGCAAAGGACATTATAATTAGCTGTACACATGGCTATAATAAAGCAGTCTCGCATTTTCAATTTACTGCTCATACAGGGCTTCCCCGTAGAGTGTGGAAAAGAAAACATTCTAATTACAACTCAAGGCACCTGTTTCAAACACTTTTCTGAGGGTGTATTCTTTCTTACAAGAAGACGTCCTACATGCTGAGTCCTCTTGTGGCTCTTGGTCAGCTTACGCTTCGTTATCCTATGTCTTCACAATGTCTCTGGCTCTTGCATTTCACCCAAGTGTTTAGGAAAGGAAAGCCTCTGAGGGTCCCAGCAGGAAGTAGATGGGAACTTGAACACACAACTAAGGGGGGCGGGATTGTAATATGAAAGATTTTTTATCAGGTATGGCAGAGCGTAGGAAGTTAACCAGGGAGCATGGCATATCTTAGGTCTGAAAGAGAGCAGACGTGGAGGAACCCACAAAGCACAGCTGTAGCAGAAAGTCACATGACAGATATGCTAGCTTCCAGGAGGGAGTAGTATTTTCATCTGTCAGTGTGCTGGTAAGAAATCTGAGGGAGCAAGCGCCCCAACCTAACAACTCTCCCCTCATTAATCCCCTCTAGAACCTGCCAGAACGCCACAGATGTAGCGATTAACACCTAGCCTAAGGAACTGGAGGGTCAGAGGAGTAATATCCTATGTTGGCAGTTTCGCTTTTACTGGCTTCCTAGTCTCACTCTTCCTTTGGAAGAGCACTAGGCGAGTGTAAAACCCTGCCCAGGCGATTAGCATATGGACAGCAGGTACCGGGCAGGCTTGGCTCATATTCTTTTGCTGAGTGTGCATGCAGAAGCTGCTAGTGACCCACCCAGGTCTAACTTCCCAGTGACTCAGTTTCCCTGTGTGGAAGAGGTGTTATTCTATAGCCAACACCCTCCTGTCAGGGAACCTTTCAAGTACAAATACCAGTACTAATGCTTTCTAAACTCCTCAGGCCACAACCAGAGATTGGTAAACAAACAGCCCATCTCTTACTGCCCGGTCCAACAACTAGGAAGATTCTGCTGCTTCCTAAAAGCCCCCAGCACCAGAAAGTTGCTTACTCCCAGTAACTAGCTAACTAGCCCTATCTCTGGTGGCCCCTCCTGAGTACTATTTATACTCCCAAGTTTGGCTCAAACCAGTTTTAGAAGACATCAACCTAAGGGAATGTCTATAGTGTTTACTCTGAAGTGAAGAAAAGCATGTTCAATGTGGAACCAGAAAGTCGAACTTCTCAACAGCTGCCTGGCTTCGGCCTAGCTCCACCTGTCAGAAGAGATGCCAGGACTCAGCATTCTCAACTGTCATGTACCCTCTCAGCATAAACAATCTCAAAGTCCCTGTCTAGCTCCCAAGTTTACTAAAGTTGTACTAGAGAAACAGAAATGCTGCGGTTGACGTGCCAACTGTCACAAAACTCCACTCTTTGCAGTAATTCCTAAACCTTAAATTTGAACAGAAAAATGTGGGTGGGGCTGACTGACTGACTTTTGGATGTCAGTAAAATAAATATTAGAAATTAAAATTTGCCTGTCAAATGGCAATTAGATGTGATTCTTTAGCCAAATTTTCTCAATTTGGTGACATAAAAAATTTTCATTCATGAATCTCCCATAAATATCTCTTGACATTCTTTTTGTTGTCTTATCGCTGGAGATAAACTCAGGGTCCAGCCAGAACCAAACAAGTACTCTGCCACTGAAGTACAACACTAGTTTTATTGACACCTTTTAAACCCACTTTAATTTCGGTTTGGTTTGGGTAAAGTTTTCTGGTATTTGGAAGAATCCGGGCCAGGTCCTCCTACATAAGAAGAAGGCATTCTATCAGTGAACAAGAGAACATCCGTAGCCTTCATATTTGGTACTTGTTCACACGGTGAAGAAACGGGAGGTTTAGGCTTATCTGCATCATTCTGTCAACGTCTTCCTACTCTAATATTTCTCCTTAAAATGAAACGGAATATAGCAATCTCAAAGTCTATAAATTTCAATTATTTCAGTTCTGGTCTTGGACTTTATTACATTTTACCCAGTGCATTTTTCTATAGCAATGCCCACCTACTCCCTGGCAAAGTTGCTGCACCAATGCATCCCCAAACTAATTCTTAAAAAGGAAGCTTAGGTGCTAGACAGTGGCATATGATGACATATTCCATTTTCAGCTGTCGCATTCAGAATAATAGCAGAGATCATTCCAGTGACCACTCACAAGCATGACAGGTGGCCAAGACTTCTTAGTACTACTCGCAAACAAATTACAGGCAAACTGAAAGCAAGGGTGGATGCTGGGGAGGACACTGGGTATGGGACAGAAATGACTACAAGGGATTCCAAAGTTCCTACACTGCCATCTTAGCCAGCGCACTCATAACAAAAGTACCATGCATAACTACATGGGAAGTCAGAAAACAACAAGGGGCTTTCTGAAAGTTCTTCGGGGGCTCTGGGAACTCTTCCACCAGGTCCTGGGACGCAAGAGGCTGTGGGTGTTAGAAACAGGAGAAGCAGCCTGAGAACCAAGCAGAAGTTCTAAATTTGTAGTTTATAGGCACGATATCTGAAGAATGGTTTCCTTCCAACTTCCTCCACCATGAAGGATGGTCGGCTGTTTCTCTGTGATAGTTGGGGGGCGAGGGGAATGTGATGTCATACAATCTCATTTGCCAAAAAGTTATATAATAAAGTATCACAACTATAAGTTTGAACAAAGTACAAGCACTAATTTTATGTATATAAAAATCATAAAATTGCCCAAAGTATTAAATTACCAATACAGAAAATATTAAGTTACTTTAGAAGTGTTCACATGAATAACTTTGAATTAATGATATCAGTGGTTCTCAAAGGTGGTTACATAACAAGATTGCCTGGGAACCTAGAAAATTCCAAGAGCCAGGACATACACACCCAATACACACTAATCAAAACACCTCTTTAGATTGATAACTAGCAACAACATTATTTGAGGAGCTACTCTTGTGACACTGGCATGCAGACAAAATTGAGAACTAACCTGGATTGTGCTAAATTAATGCTAAGGAGACTTAGGCAAAAGACGCTCCTCTGCCCTTCCTTCGCATATGCTCATCTTTAGCCTGAAGCTGTCTCCTCCACCTGTGTCTATCTGAAGCTGCCACTCCAAGCCACCCTGGGGAACTGATACAGACGCCTACAAAGCAGATAAGAGTGAAGAAGAGAAACCATCAAGGACAGAACATTTAAACCACGTTCAACAGGGAGAAAGAGAATGGTATCCATGGTATGTTGACCGGAATGGCCCATCCAGTAAAAAGGGAGCTGCCTGACTGAGAGCAGGCTACACACAGCCATCAGCATGCTCAGCTTTGGCCCCTTTCCAGCTGTAGTATCATTCAAACATTAAGCCACTCACCTAAACTTTTACTAGCCATGTAACTTGGGCCTACATCACCTTGAACTTACAAGTGAGTAGAGACAACAGAATCTAAAGAGGAACTCCCACTCAGAAACATGGAAGCACACGCAAAGGGGTCTGAGAAATCCATCACATGGGCCCATGATCTGTGGGGAAAGGGTAGACACTCCAGACGGCAGCAGCAGCATAGGCAAAGGCCTGTGAGAGCAAAAGTGTGCAGTCAAGAAGCTAAAGTCAGGAAAAGAGAAGGGAGGCCAGAGGCCAGGGCTGTGAGACCCTACAGGGCAGCAGCAGGAAGGACCACACTCGGGTCCTCCCTCCAGTCCTGGGCTTCCCAATGCTACTGACAGGTTAGGTGACTTGTTGTACAGTCCAAAGTGTTTCCAGATACCACAAAACACTGGGAGAAAAACTGGCCCCCCTGGAGAAGAGCAGCCTGAGCGTCTTACTCGCAATCTCATTGAGGACGAACACCTACACCACAGTGAATTAAGCCTAGGATGATGAGCCCCTAAGTCAATGGGATGTGTTTAAGACAATGGTGAGGTAAGAAGTTTCATCTGGGTCAACCAATGTTCAGAAAGAAGCCAGAAGCCGCAGAACTCCCAAAAGCCCTCGTGGTGCAGTCAGGAAGCCATCTAGAACTGTGCAGACTCAATGAACCCAGGGTGGCCTAGTGAGAGAGGAATGCAACTTTGGAAATATGGCTCCAGGTTTTCCTCTGTGTTCTTGGTGAAAATGCCAAGGGCAGAAGGTACGGTGAGGTGGGCAGCTGAAAACTGCCGTATACCTCAGGATTTTGCACAAATACAAGTGAGTTTAGCTTTTCTTTAAAAATATGCTATGACTCATGCATCCTAACATGTTCGCTTTATGAATAAGAAAACAGGCACAGAGCTGGGTATAGGGGTATAGACATTTAATGCTGTAATCTCAACACTCTGGAGGCTGAGGCGAGCTCACCTTGTCAAATTCACTTCCAACTGGACGACGACATGGAACTCCTACATTTGCTACTGAACACGTGCTTCTCTCACGGTAGGCACAGGTCCTTTTGTCGGTCTGTTAGTGCCATTGCCTTCACATTTGGTACTTTTGTGTTTGTTCTGATATTTAAAATGACCGGTTAAGACTTGTGTTCAAGTTCTTTCCAGTGTCTGCATGTGCGAGAAGATGGCAACATGTAGGGCCCTGGTCTCCCTTATTCCTGTGGTGCATTTGTGGGGACAGTTTATGATCAACTTACTAAGCTTCCTGTGTGTTTCTGTGCTATGCCTGCCCCGCCTGGTGGTTAGCTGCAGGGCATTCACTCCATTGATAATATGGTCATTTCCCACCTGACTGGGTGGAGATCGTGGTTAGCTGCAGTCAGGTAGATAAAAACTCCCCCAACGCTGAATAAAGTGGCATTCGGCTGATCTCCTTCCGAATGACCCTGGTCTCTCTGTGTCTTCTTTTCAATCTCCAGGCCCTTGCCCGACTCGCGTTCGGTACAGTGGCGCGCGAACTGTACCGAGGGTGTAACACCAAATCGGGTGTTACAATTGGAGGCCCCGCTGGGATGATCATCGGCAACTAGACCCATCTGCGAGATCGGGAAGTAGGGATCCCTGAGAGGTCGCCCTCGGGAAGGCTGGCCAGCAGGTAAGAAATTGTGTGGCGAGGGTGTATTGGTTATGGGTGCAAGTTATTCTGTTCCTGTGTTAAAGGGCCGGTTAACAGGCCAGTTGTTAGGTCTTTTGGAAAATAAAGGCACCGGTATTAAAGTTGAGACAGCACAAGAGATCATTAAGACAGTTTTAGAGTTTAGTCCCTGGTTCCTACATGCAGGGGGTTTTAATATTACTGATTGGGAGCAGGTAAAGGCTGATCTTCAAAATGCACTAAAAGAGCGAGGGCCACAAGAATTCCCCATGGCGATATTTTCAACTATGGCGCTTGGTCAGAGATGCTCTTCTCAGTGATGATGTTAAGTGAAAGAGCAATTAGAGAATTTAAACAAAACCCTTGAGGAGATTCAGGAAGTAGAATCTATGAGTTCTATTAAGAGTTTTGAGGAACAGGAAGTTACAGGAACAGGAAGTATTAGAAAGGATATAGAAGAAGAAGAAATTTTAGAAAAGGAGATCGCACTGATAAAAAAGAAGTTAGAAAAAGACGAAAGGAAGGAAGCAAACAGAGATGTCTCCATGAGACCGCCTCCGCATAATCCTTGCACTACTGCTTCTGCCCCTATGGACTTAGAGGCAGAAATCCGAGAGATCCGGGACAGGTTAAATTATCTAAGTGGAGAGAAGCAGATTTATCCTGTTGTGGAAAAGATTGATCAACAGGGACAGAGGACCAGGCAACATAACCCTCTGGCTTTTAAGGATATTAAGCAGTTGAAAGAAGCAGTTGTAGACTATGGAGCTCATGCTCCTTTCACGGTAGCTTTATTGGAATCCTTTGCAGACCTCAACCTTATACCAAATGACTGGATGCAGCTTTGCAGGGCTTGTCTTTCAGGGGGAGATTATTTGTTATGGAGAGGTGAAATGCAGGAAAATTGCAAAAAGACTGCAGGCAAAAATGCTGAAGCAGGTTTCCCCCAGAATAACCTTGACATGTTAACTGGTGAAGGACAATATGCTAGCTTAGAAGCACAGATTGCTTATGATCCTGCAATTTATGCTCAGATAGCTGCAGCAGCCGTTAAAGCTTGGAAAACTTTACCTAACAAAGGATCACGAGAACAGCTTTCAAAGATCCTTCAAGGATCTTCAGAACCTTATTCTGAATTCATTGACCACCTTCTACAGGTGGGAAGCCGCATTTTTGGGGATGTGGATTCAGCTATGCCAGTCGTTAGACATTTGGCCTTCGAAAATGCAAACAAGTTCTGTCAGCAAGTCTTACGCCCCCATAGAGATGGAGATTTGAATGATTTTATCCAATTATGCAGAGACATTGATGGCACCCACGTGATGGGCCAGGTCATTGTTTCTGCCCTCAAGGAAGGCCAAGGTGGAGCTAGGCCTAGGAATTGTTTTCAATGGGGAAGATCAGGATACATTAAAAGGAACTGCCCTACAGGTAAAGGGATGGTTAATCAGCCCAAAAAATAAGCCAGGTGTGCTGGTACGAGCCTTTAATCCCAGCTCTTGGGAAACTCTTGAGTTCAAGGCCAGCTTGGTCTACTGAGTGAGTTCCTGGAACAGCTAGAAGCAGGACACATAGTGCCATCCACTTCTCCCTGGAATACCCCTATCCTTGTTATTAAGAAAAAGTCTGGTAAATGGAGGTTATTGCAAGATCTTAGAGCAGTTAATGATTGCATGGAAATTATGGGGGCAACTCAACCTGGGTTGCCTCAGCCTGTAGGTATTCCTGCAGGATATTATCTTTTAGTTATTGACCTGAAGGATTGTTTTTTCACCATTCCCTTGCATCCAAGAGACTCTGATAAATTTAACCATACAAGCGCTACCAATGGGTAACACTGCCCCAGGGTATGGCCAATAGTTCTGTAATTTGCCAAATGTTTGTGGCACGGGTTATTGCCCCTATTAGGTATAAATATTCTCAACTGTATATAAGTCATTATTTGGATGACATCCTATTAGCTGGACAGGACCCAAAAGTAGTCCTTGAGGCTTTTGCTGACTTGCGAGTATGCCTAGCACATGCGGGGTTAGTTATTGCTTCTGAAAAAGTACAACAACAGTTTCCATATCAATACTTGGGGCATCAGCTGTTGCAGACAGGAGTAAAACCGCAGAAGGTTACTCTTCGCCTGGATAGACTACAGACTTTGAATGATTTTCAAAAGTTGCTTGGAGACCTAAATTGGGTCCGGCCCAGTCTGGGAATTTCTACTGGAGACTTAAAACCACTTTTTGACATTCTGCAGGGGAATCCAGACCCAACCTCCTTTCGTGAGTTAACACCTCAAGCAAGGCAATGTATTACTCTATTTGAAGAAAAGCTTGCCTCTGCTCATATTAATTATATTGACTATAGTCAGCCACTGCTGTTGATAATTTTCCCCTCCAAGCATAGTCCTACTGGAGTTTTTTGGCAGCAAGGACCCATCCTGTGGGTACATGAACATGTGTCACCTGTAAAAATTGTTATCTCTTATCCATCAGCTGTGCTACGTGTTATTCAGAAAGGATATAAGCTTAGTTTGCAAACTTTTGGAATGTTACCTGATAAGGTTATTACACCTTATACCCAGGCAGAAATAACTTGGTTACAAAATTTTGCTGAAGATTGGACTTTATTTTTATGCACTAATCCCTGCAAGTTAGACAATCATTATCCTTCTGATAAATTAGTCACCTTCTTTAAAAATCATCCGGTATGTTTCCCTAAAATGATTTCTTTGCAGCCTCTGGCAGGGGCACGAAATGTGTTTACTGATGGATCTTCCACCGGGAGAGCTGTAGTAGCCTCCCCTCCTGATTTTGATATTCAGTCTGTTAATACTAACTCTGCTCAGGTGGCTGAATTAGTTGCTGTCCAGATGGCCCTAGAGAAATATGCTGATATTCCATTTAACCTTTTTACTGACAGTCAGTATATAAGCAAAATTCTTGCACCGTTGGAAACTGCAGCTTATATTGCCTCTGTATCTCGAGTCCAGATGCAGTTATTGGCTATTCAAACTTTGCTTTGGGCCCGATCTGTACCCATTTACGTAGGGCATTTGCGGGCTCATACTGACCTCCCTGGTCCTTTAAATGAGGGAAACGCTTTGGCTGATCAGCTTACTCGTCAGATTTATGTAGTTAGTCAGAAATCTTATGAAGCTGCAGAAAAAGCTCATAATCGTTATCATCTCAATGCTGGATCTTTAAGATTTCATTTTAAGATATCTCGAGAGCAAGCCACTAATATTGTTAAAAAGTGCTCTCTGTGTACAGAACTTTTAACTGTTCCCCATTTGGGAGTTAATCCTCGTGGGCTTGCCCCTAATCATTTATGGCAAATGGATATCACCCATGTTCCTTCTTTTGGGCACATGCAATATGTTCACGTAACCGTGGATACATATTCTCATCTCATTTTTGCCTCAGCTCACACAGGAGAAAGATTACGAGATGTAAAAAGTCATTGTCTCCAGGCTTTTGCCTACATGGGAGTTCCTAAAACTGTAAAAACTGATAATGGACCAGCCTATACTAGCACTGGCTTTGCTAAATTTTGTTCTGAGTTTTCAATTTCTCACAAAACGGGTATACCTTATAATCCTCAAGGACAAGCTATAGTGGAGCGAGCGCATCGTACGCTCAAAGCCTATTTGCATAAAACAAAAAAGGGGGAATATGGTTCCACCCCCAGAGATCATTTATCTTTTATTTTATACATTTTAAATTTTTTGACTGTTGATGCTCAATCTCATACTGCCGCTGACAGGCATTGGCGGCCAGATTCTTCCGGGATGCCTCATGTCAAATGGAAGAATCTATCAGATGGCACCTGGCATGGTCCAGATCCTGTACTGGTGTGGGGAAGAGGGGCTGTTTGTGTTTTCCCGCAGGATGCTGACAATCCAATATGGGTACCTGAGCGGCTGGTGCGTGCTGTGGATTTTCCTGTCCAGAAGCCTGAAGACAGGACAGAGCCGAGAGATCAAAGAGATTCTGGCTTGTCAACTGAAGAGTTGCGGGTTTCCTGAGGAGCTGGCTGCGGTGGTCCGAGTGCCAAGGATTGTTCCTCGCCCTTCTACCTATCTATATCGGCAGCCACAGCTGTTGCTGCCACAGCAGCTAAGCTGCTGGATTCTTCATTAGTCAGTCAGTTGCTTCCTGCTAGCACAAAGGATACCTTCTCAGGGCAGGTTGCAAATGCCGTAGCCATTCAAATTGAGCTAAATTTACAAATGAATATTGCAGTTAATTTTGCTCTTGGTTGTGGTTAAAGACCACTGCTAGATGTTACAGTAATAAGCTTATTGCTGTTGTTTACGGACCCTGAGGTGTACAATTTACAAATTGGCTCTTAAAATTATTCTAGTTAGCTATACCAGGGTTATTTTCACCAGCGCTGAGACCTTACTTAAAGGGCTCCAATTTGGGCAGAATTATTAAGAATTGAGCAAGCACAGTCTCCTTAAAGGATGCTTACATATGCTGGAGCATCATCTTCATGGTTATGATGCCAGAGCAAAAGGCAAGCTCAGGTCAATGTTGCCATGTGGCAAGTCCTCTTAGCTATTGCCCCAGAGAATCTTTCAGCACAAATCTGGCTGAACTCGGTGATGGATGACTAGTGAGCCAAAGACGGGAAAGGCTTTTGGGGGGCTGCCTCAACCTAAGACAGGAAATGTGTTTTGACCTGGATGCTTTCCCATGACGGGTAAGGGGTATTGCCTGACGTCCAATGCCACCCAAGACAGGCCTAGTCATAATTTATACAAAAGGGGGACCTGTAGGGCCCTGGTCTCCCTTATTCCTGTGGTGCATTTGTGGGGACAGTTTATGATCAACTTACTAAGCTTCCTGTGTGTTTCTGTGCTATGCCTGCCCCGCCTGGTGGTTAGCTGCAGGGCATTCACTCCATTGATAATATGGTCATTTCCCACCTGACTGGGTGGAGATCGTGGTTAGCTGCAGTCAGGTAGATAAAAACTCCCCCAACGCTGAATAAAGTGGCATTCGGCTGATCTCCTTCCGAATGACCCTGGTCTCTCTGTGTCTTCTTTTCAATCTCCAGGCCCTTGCCCGACTCGCGTTCGGTACAGTGGCGCGCGAACTGTACCGAGGGTGTAACACCAAATCGGGTGTTACAGCAACATGCCTCATGGAGAAAGACACATACGTGGGCAAAATACCTTAGAGAGAAGCAACGCCGTGGCTGCACCAAACCCATGCTTTTTGTCATGGTTAATGACACCAGCTGTAACAATTATAAAAAAATTTTTGCATCTTTTTCTTCACTTAGAAAGCTTTTAGAATCTGGTGAGTTTACATGATCCAGTAACCATATAATAAGCCAAGGAAAAAAGCCATAGCAGTCACTGAGTCCCAGGGCTACCTGCCTGAGGTTCACAGGTCACCAGAGGGTCAAGGTGGCACAACCTGGGTGGGAAACATGCCTGCATGGTTGTCTTCAATACGTGTTTGAAGGGGAGGTCATCATCCAGTTGCAAACAGAAACCAACAGCCAGGGCGGTATTTTGAAACTTTTTCATAAAAATTTCAGTTGGTGTCATTTCATGTTAGAACTGTTGCAGATAACTGAACGTTACAACAAAGGACATCATTTCACTTGTTGCCAAAATGTACACGCTATCATGGCACAATTTTATTTCAGATTTTTATAACCACACCTCAGCATAATAATCCTCTGAATCTCTGATTCGTCCTGTTATTTAAACCAGGCGTGAGAGAACACAACTACAGTTACAGTGTTAGAGAAGCTACAGCAGAAGGATTACAAATTCAAGACCAGCCCGGGCTACACAGCAAGAACCTTTGTCAAATTTTAAAAAAGAAAGAGAAAGGGTCAGTGAGGTGCTTCAGCAGGTAAAGATACTTGCTTCTAAGCCTGATCCCCAGGGCACAGGTAGCAGAAGGAGAGAAATGACTCCTGCAAGCTGTCCTCTGACCTGCACACACAGACCATGGCAGATCCAAGTGTGTGTGTGTGCACACACACACACACACACCTAAATGCAACTTAAAAATTTTAAGAAAGAAAATAAAAAGTGAAGGGAAATGTTCCTTAAACTCCAGCAGTCAAAGGCATCTATCCGATGCTTCTCATTCTACAGACAAATGACCAACAGAAGGAGAGGAAAAGAGCTGCTGAGACCCCACCACCAGTCAGAAATAGGCCCAGGGCTGAATCATCATAATACCTAACATGGGTTCTGCTTGCTTCCCACCCACTAAATCACAAGAATAAAGAGCACCTCCTGCCCGCAAGCATGGCCAACACATGCGGATATATGAACCCCAAATTTAAACACTAAAATGTGAGCTTTGTAAACATAAGCAGAGGAAAAAGATAAAGACAAAAAAAAAAGACATTGATTCATCTTTACTGATGGATAACAGCAAAGTTAATATTTATTGAGCTTTAGTATGTATCAGGTACTTTTCCAAGTAATTTGTACATATTACTTCATTTATCTTCCAGTTTTTAGGCATAATGATGGACCTAATTTCAAAGATGAGAAAACAGAGGCCTGGTGAGGCTGAATGGGTACCAAAGATCTGTCTTAGTTAGGTTTCCATTGCTGTGATAAAACACCATAACCACATGCAACCCAAAGGGGGAAGGGTTTATTTCACTTACACAATCCATCACTAAGAAAAGTTAGGGACAGAAGTCAGGGCAGGAACCTGAAACAGGAACCAACACAGAAGCCATGGAGGAACGCTGGTTACTAGCTTGCTAGATAAGCCCATTTTCTTATAGCATCCAGGACAGTTTACCCAAGGATGGCACTGCCCACTGTGAACTGGGCCCTCCCATATCAAGTATCAATCAAAAATTGCCCATAGTCAAGTCTGATGGGGACATTTTCATCAGTATTCCCAAGTGATTCTAGCTGGCATCAGGTTGGAACAAAACTAACTACCACAATTCCCATCAACAGGAGGTGGTAGCGGTGGAACCTGCACTGTGTGAACTTTACCCAGAGGTTATGCCCTAAGTGCTCAAGGCACTGGGAAGACTGTTCTCATTTTTCCATTTGACAGGTGAAGAAGCTACGGGTCACCAAGATCCTATATCTCATTATCAGGGACCCAAGAGAAGACTAGAACCCAAAGTTCCAGTAGGATGGCTGACTCGACCAGGTTTGGAATCTGGTCTGAAAAAGTAAGAGAAAGGAAGGGAAGAGGAGGAAAGTGAAAATGGGGTTATCAGCAAACCAGCCACAAGGTCAGGAGGTGGAGAGAAAAGCAACAGCTAGACAGAGAGCAATGCTTGTGTTCCGGTGTCTACAGTAACATCTCAGACCCGGAGTAGAAACCAGTCAGGGCTCCTTGAACCATGGAAAATCATCAAGACAAGCTATTAATGTCACCCCAAAGTGTCTTCTAATTTAATGTAATTTCATGCTGCTATGAACCAGCCAGAAGGCACACACTGAAGGGAAGAGGCTTAGAGATGGTGAGCTGCCTTCCTGAGAACTCCCTGGAGACTGCTTTCATGGAGAGTTCCCTTATTTCCTCATTCCACATCAGCCCGCCAACATTCTGATGGACATAAAGAATGTCCTTAGTTCAAAGATGCACTGTGCATGCTCTCCTTGCTTGGGCTTCCCATAATTTTCATATCTGACCTTATAATTTGGCCTTATAATTTCTATTTATCCTGAGGAAAATAATTGCCCCCTGTTCCCCAAATAGCTGCCTTTGTGCAAGATCAACAATATTTCCAACTTCTAATATACAAGATCAGATGAGTTTGATCCTAAGCCAGAGAACTAAAGCCGCCACATGTATGCATGATCCGTGAGTATTGTGGTGAAACAATCCCAACACAGTAAGCATCTGCTGTGACGTCTCTGACAGAGCACAGCACCCGCACGGGCTGACAATCCCGCTGTAGCTGAGACTCCTCCCTGCATCAACAGTTACTCATTTGCTTCATGCACTAATGAGAGTAACTTGCCTTCCAAACTCAGAAGAGGAAGGAACAAGCAGCACTCTAGAGTCTGCATTGCCTCTAAAGGCTACAAACGTCTTTCTGGCCTGGAAAGTGTGGATGCAATCCTCAGAGACATGAACGTTTTCCGTTTGAAATCACAAGCCTCGGACTTACTATCTGTGGTTTGCAGGACTGCCTTAAATAGAGTTGGCTCATAAGGCTCAACCCATGCAACGCATTAAAAACCCTCAAAGATCAATGAACGTTCACACCCGCTGGAAGCCACACCTCCTCAAAGACAATAAGAAGAGCGGTGATGGGCACAGGCTGCAAGGCATCTTCCAATTGAGTGGCAACACGGGTATAAGAAATTCATCTCTTTCTAAGCTCACCACCACCAAAAAACATAATTTTATGTTGAAAATACAACACACAGAATATTACAAAGAGAGATAAGAACAACAAACCAGAGACACCAAAAAGAGCCCCTGAGGTCATATATGGTAGTGAAAGTCAAAACCTCACATCTATGTATAAAAGGACAGCTGTCCTAATAAACAAGAAAATTACTTCTAGAAAATATAAGGAAAGAAGGAAGGAATGAAGAAAAGGAAGGAAGGAAGAAGGAAGGAAGGAAGGAAGGAAGGAAGGAAGGAAGGAAAGAAGGAAGGAAGGAAAGAAGGAAAGAAGGAAAGAAGGAAAGAAGGAAGAGGCAGGAAACCTGTTTGAAGAAATTTTCTTCTTTCTTTGGCATCTAGCTCATTGTATTGTATGGTCACTAAATCAGAAGGGTAAGTTTTTAGGAGCTTAAAAAAGAGTTAAAAAGAGAGCTTTAGAAAGATGTTTTATTGCCCAATGGTGGAGATGCATTTCTTTAATCACAGCCCTTGGGAGGCAGAGAGAGGTGGATCTCTGTGAGTATGAGGCCAGTCTGCTCTACGGAGTGAGTTCCAGGACAGGCTCAAAGTTCCAAAGCTCAGAGGGAAACTCTCTCTGGAAAAACAAAGAAGCAAACAAAAGATGTTTTATACAAAATGTCACATGATTTAAATGCTGAAATGAACAGATTTCACTATCTCGAACCTTCAGCCCGACATGATTAGAATGAAAGACAGACACAGTAAGGCCCCATCAGTCACCCAGATGTTCCCACAGCTCTCTCCAGCTCCAAAGTGTGGGTGTGTGTAAGCACAGGTAGGGATTTGGCAACCTCCTGCATCACTAAGTCTAGCTTCTCCTGAGGCAAATACTACTTGAAGATTTCAGAAGGGACAGCTCAGTTAGAAAGTGATTCCAGGAAATGCCAGGATGAGAATGGAGAGGTCAGACAGGGAAACAAGGCAATACAGACTAACATATCCAGCAAGTTGAGACTCTGGGAAATGCTGTCTGACACCCCTGGGGAACCTGGAAAATAGTGGCAAACTCCCCCATTCATCCATCCATCCAGAGGCAAGGGGGCTGGAGTTTGACATAACAACTCCTACCCATGGGAAGGAAGGGAGAGACTTCTCAGCCCTTTTGTGTATAAAGCGGGTAGCAAAGAAACAGATACAAATGAAGGGAGCTGAAAATGATCTTTAAAATCTTCAGCCCCAAGGCAGGGAGCAAAGGAATATATTTGCAAGTCTGGGTTCATATCAGCATCATTATACATCCATAGCCACAGAAATAGCCAACAAGTCAAAACATCTCAGCACTCTTCATGTGAACGGGTAAACAAAATGTGGTCCATCTGTACAATGAAATAACATCCACTCTTGAAAAGGAAGAAAATCCTAGAACATGCTAACAACATGGATAGACCTTAAAGACATAGCTAAGTGAACTATGTCAGCCACAAATAGACAATCCCAATGAGTCAATTCATGGAGAAAGAAAAAACTAAATGTTGCCAAGAGCAAGGAGGGGGATTTAATTACAGAAAGCTACTGTTCAATAGACACTGTTTCATTTTTTAAAATTAGAAAGTTCTAGAAACCAATGGTGATGACGGAAGTCCAATAATTTGAATTTACTCAGTGCTACCCAACAGTTTTCTTAAAAGTACGCAACACACATGCACACACACGCATACATGCATCATACACACACAAACAACAATAATAAAATAGCTAAGGTAGAAGAAATGATGTGTGCCTTAGCACAATAGAGGAGATGCCAAGAGTTTCACATCATCAGACGACCTACAATGTCTACAACACAATCAAAGGATCAAAAAAAAAAAGAAGAAGAAGATCAGGAGAAACAGGCGAGGCCCAGGGGAAAACCACTAATGGGAAGCAGGCTATGAAACAATAAAATACAGATATACTCAGATTTTTAGGGTTTTTTTTTGCTGTTTTTCCTGGTTATAAACATAATCTGCAGCAAAAGCTTGAGACACACAGAGAGGAAGCGCTTCTTACTAATGACCCCTGGTATGATGTTGCTCGTAGGATGTGTGGCAAAGAGCCCCAGGCACAGAGCCCCACGCGCATAAGGGACATCTGGAGAAAGGCTTCCCCGCCCCAGCTACCAGTCACTGGGTTATGTTGCCTCCAACCTAGAGCCCTGGTGCTCTGAATACACAGGGTAATAGCAAGCCCTATGTCCCTGTCTCAGAACACCTTGCAACACAAACAGTGGGCCACACATACATCCGGAGCATCAGCAGCACTAGGGAGCCTAGCACGCACAGTGTCTAGACATTCCGGATATGCCCGTGTATCCAGACCTGCATTTCATCAAGACTGTGGGGTGTATCTCATACACCTAAGAATTTGAGAAGCACCGTATTAATTCAGCCTCTTGACCTTTCCATCATTTCTATGAAGAGCGGCAGAGAGCTGTCACACCTTTCGGGACTTACTGCTAAACCGTGAAGCTTCACAAGTTGTTCCTACTGTGCCTCAGCCACCGGAGGCTTCTTACTGTCACTCATCCCTTCCTCCACACTTCCCCTCCCTCAACACTCCCCCAGTGTTCACTACTGTTCCAGGACAGGTAACACCCCCTCAGATGTTCTCATTTTTTTCTTGTTGCTGTGATAAACACTAGGATTGGAAAGAAAGGCTTAATTACGTCTTACACGTGGCAGTCCACTACGGAGGGAAGCCAGAGCAGGAACTCAAGTCAAGAACCTGAAGCCGAAGGCAGAGAGGAATACTGATCACCTGCTTGCCCACCTGTCTAGAGCTGGCACTGACCACGCTGTGCTGGATTCTTTTATATTAATTAGAAATCAAGGAGACGCCCCACAGATATGCACACAAGCAAGTCCCATCAAGGCAACCCCCAAGTTCACTCTTTCAGATATTCTAGACTGTGTCAACTAGACGGCCAAGACTGGCCATCTCATCAGGGAAGACCTTGGCTAGCTTTCAAATGAAGAAATGTATTTGGCATAGTAGAAATGCTATATAACTGTACACCAATATTAATATATTTTTTTCAGATAATGTCATCTGAAAGAATACCACACAAATATGACAGCAAGCAAAAATTTTCAAACAATAATGATTTCATTTGCTAGAGTTAAAAATTCTATCATAAGGCAAGCTTAAACGAGCAAACTAGTTTTCTTGCAAGAATGAATGCTTCTTTTGTTATTCAATTCAATATTCCTGGACCTTTTTTTTAGACCTCTAAAAGAAAAAAAAAACGAAATGGCATGTTGAGACTCGCTCTGAACGTCTTGTGTTCCCAACGATGCCAGTTTGCTAGGCTTTATATCTTTCTGTCCTCATCTCGTACCAACTTTGTGAGCCACAGCAAGCCCTCGTGAGCGTGATGCAATTCTAAGTGTGTCAGCCGTCTTGCCTTTAGAAACAGAAATGAAACCACAATGAAGCAGCACGCAGTCATGACGGAGGTCATTCAACCTGGAAACTATCACCTGCTTTTGCGCATGCGCGGGGGATGGGGGTAGGACTGGGGGAAGGGGTACAGTGAACTAGAGAAGGAAAATGAAGTGATTTAGGAAGTAGAAGGAGGCCAGATCTTTTCAACTCACAGGCATACATGAAAATCTGTGCCTAGGAATTCTGCTCCTAGGAACGTATCCTAACTATACACAAATATGTATATGGTCAGTGAGAGGCACCGCAGCCTTACCTGTAATTGGAACTAAAAACAAAAACTTATACTACTAGGCTACAAGTTAAACAAGCCTTTGTTGCTCGCATAAAATTGAGCGAGCCATTGGCAGGGAGGCTTGTCTAGAACTCTTAGCTAAGAATTCGGAAAGTGTGCCACAGTATTGTGCGGCTAGCCTGCGGTCCCGGCTACCTGGAGACCTAGGTAGCAGCATCACAGCCTGAAGGGAAGCCTGGCTCCAGAGTCAGTTCAAGGGCATGGTTCAAGAATAGACTATAAGCTCTGCTTACAGTTCCCAGAACTAGGAAAGAGAATTGACAATCTATATAAAAATTCCTGCTGCTGGTTGCTGTTGTTTCGTTGTAAACTAAGCTTTCTAAGTGTGGCCGCTGTAGTCCAGCTGTGATCTTTAACTTCGTATCAGGCTCTCACTGTCCTCTTCGCTTTTCTTCCGTTCTTCACAGAGCTCGTCACCACCACACACAAAGTGACACAGAGGTCACTGCTAATCTCCCGCCTGAACACAGCAGTCTTAGAGGGGCTGTCCGTTCTCTGCTATGTGCCCAGCTCCTCACACTGCGCCCAAGCACACAGAGCATTGCCACAAATGGGACCCGGGAAACAGAGACCTGGCTATAGCTCCTTGCATACATGACGGGAACAGACACAGGATATGGGAGGATACTCTGCAAACGCCAATAGTGGCCGTGCCTGGACAGTGAAAACATAAATGCTTTACTTCTTACACTGATCTATATTTTCCAAATTTTTTATCATGGTTTAAATAACTATATCCTCTTTTAGTTGAGTGTTTGCGTATATATAAATATGTGTCTATAAATGTAGATATAAAGTATATTTATATGTGTAAGTACCTATGTTGAATATACACTTATTTAAATAACTATAAGATTTCCCCTTGATTGTAATATATGTAAACACCTATATTTGACGATCTAATAAGAATAGTCTTCATTCCACAACTTCCAACTTGTACAAAATGAAAAATAAACTCAGAAAACACTATTTTATTCTTCATATCAAGTGGTTAAAAAAGCCCAAGAGAGCCTTTCTTGCTTCTCACCACACACACCCTCGCCACTCAGACACTGACTCACACAG
Organism: Microtus pennsylvanicus; assembly: GCF_037038515.1. NCBI lineage: Eukaryota > Metazoa > Chordata > Mammalia > Rodentia > Cricetidae > Microtus > Microtus pennsylvanicus. The sequence continues at coordinate 113,738,996 of NC_134580.1, read as the reverse complement.
GCTAGGAGCATGGTCCTTAACAAGATGCCCTGCCCCTCCCTCTCTGTCCTATGGGGCATTCTGTGGTTGCCTAGGAGGTGCCAGTCACAGGCGGCTCAGCCGGTGTCCTACAGTTCCACTGCCCTTGCGTTAGAAGCAGAGAACAATCCTGAAGGCAGCAGAATGGCACCCCTGTGTCCTCCCTGCTCTGAGTGCAGAAGTGCCATCAAGAGGCACACCTGACCAGGAGTTGGGGGAGCCAGGAGGGGGCAGGCTTTCAGATACCCTTTGAAGAAAACCAGCAGGCTGGACTTAACATTATTATTACATTAGAACTCCTATTCCTTATGAATCATTCATAAGATTTAAAATGTACCTTCTGAACAACGGTCAACGCTTCCATATTATGTTCTTTTAATATAAACATTCTATAATTAGTAGACTTAAAAAAAATCCGATGCTATTCAAAGTCATCAATTGCGAAGGTAATACTTGCCGACTAATAATGCAGAGTGAACTTCGCATAAGGAAATAATAAGCGCAGACAGAATCTCCGCACATAACCAGTGTCAAAAGGGATCAGGAATATCCCAGTCCTTTATATGGGGAGTGGCGGGTGAGGGCTCCCTCCAAGTCTCCTGCCTCAGCACCATAGCTGCTCCCTCTGTACCTTCTTCCTTCCTCTGCCTCTTTACCATTTCCCTTCACTCAAGGTCTGAAAAGAATCAGACAAGAATCCCATTAAAGAGGGGTCTTCTTTGTTGATTTGGCTGAAGTCACCTATCCCACTTTGAAAGCTGTGTTAGGATTCCTTAAGTATTTCTTTTAAGATTTAATTTTGCAAGTGACTTTATATATATATATATATATATATATATATATATATATGTTCATTTATTTATTTATTTATTTATTTTGAGGCAGGGTTTCTCTGTGTAACAATTCTAGCTGTCCTGGATCTGGCTCTATAGACCAGGCTGGCCTCGAACTCACAGAGATCCTCCTGCCTCTGCCTCCCGAGTGCTGGCATTAAAGGCACATGTACCACCACTGCCCAGCCTGATTTTAATTTTTAAAGGCAGGAAAACTATCACCCAAAAGGAAAATTATCAGGCATGCCACTAACATTGGTAGAGCATACAAGCGAAGAATGACTTTCACACAATTAAGTGGCTAAAAAAATATCCAAAGAAGAATAATACTTCGTGACACCTAATTATATGAACTCAAATTCTGTTACTCATAAATATACATGCTAGGATGCTGCCATTCCCATTCGTCTAATTATTGTTAATGGCTATTCTAGGGGCATAACAATGAACAGCTAAAATGAAAATAATATAGCCACAGCATCAAGTACACTCACTTTCTGGTTTTTTTAAGAAAAGGTTTGCCAACTCCAGCTCAGATTACATGTGGACAATATGACAACCATATTCGTCATTGAAATTTAAGCTTCCATGTCTCAAAGCTTCATATGCATCATTTAAATAAAACAGGGTAATTACATGAATGAAATTTATTCCCCAGCAATGCTGAAGCATGCATGGGCAGCCCGTATATGGCAGTTCTGTTGAACGTGTCCATATTGGGTTTCAGGGTCTAAGTTGATGAGGACAATTGATCAGGTCTCTTCTTCAAGAGGGCACCAGATCTCATTACAGATAGTTGTGAGTCACCATGTGGTTGCTGGGAATTGAACTCAGGACCTTTCTGCATATCGGCATTTCCTACCTGTATTTGTAAAAATGTGGATAAAAAAGCTAGAGAAATGCTTACAATGCTGGTAGTTGACTGCTCTTTAGAAAAAAAAACAATAAAAAAAAACAATGAAAAACGTCTGGAGGTAAATAAATCTTTAAACCTTTAATTTTGTTTTTCTATATTTTTTTCTGTCAAACAGTTAGGTATTACTTTTCTGCTTACTAATAACTGATGGTGTTGCCTGTATTAAAATAATAATAATCTCATTGGTTTCTTTTTGTTTTTTTCTTTTGTTTTTGTTATCATTGTTGTTTTTCTTTTTGAGATAGGGTCTCTATTTGTAGTCTTGGCGGTCCTGAAACTCACTCTGTGGACCAGGCTGGCCTCTAACTCAGAGATCCCCCTCCCTCTGCCTCCCGAGTGCTGGTAATAAAGGCTTATGCCACCATGCCTGGCATCTCACAGGTTTGTTTAAAATGATTATTCTGTAAAAGGCACCATCAAAGCAAGAATCCTCACTATAGAAACATGAACTATTATACATTTATACCATAGGGATAAGCAGTAGAAATCTACCTTAGTAGTTATACATTATGGGCTCTGTAGTAGGTGTGGGTGCCTGCTGCCAAGCCTGAGAAGTTGAGCTTAAGCTCCAGGACACACATAGTATAAGGAGAGAAATGAATTCTATAAATTATTCTCTGACCTCTAAGTGTGCCATGGTCTATGACCCACACAGACAGACAGAAGCATACATGCACACACATGCACACACACACACACATACATACACACACATGCACACTAATTTTTAAAACTAATACCCTGTTAATAATTGAGGGATAAACATGTAATAATAAATATACATTTTGTATGCTGCAGATTTCCTGGGTACTCTACAAAGATAAGGCACTTTTAACCAGCTCCACTCTTTATGCTTGTGATCACTCCAAGGCACCATGAATAATCCTTTCTATGTTTACTAAGGAAATACTTGTCATAATTCTTGCTTATAAAGGTTTTTCCAACTCATATTATAAGAACATAAAGCTATGTAGCCTTATGCTCAATTATACAAATATATATATATGTAATTTTACTCTTTTTTCATTTTTAAAATTAAATCTTGTGAACTTTATTTTTAAAAACTGGCATATAATAAAACCATCACACATGAAAATTAAATTGGTAAACTTTCCGTTAGTACCAATCAACAAAGTCCTATATAGTTAGAATGGGCATTCTAGATGGAAGCTGTGGAGGATCATACGACATTTTACACATACACTCAGGCACACACATCAACATTTTTAACTTCATAATTCCTTAGATCAGAGTAGTATTCCAATATAGCCATTTTTCATTATCTACTCATCTGTTGATAGACAACTAATTTGATTCCTATTCTTTGCTATAGTGACTAATGCAGCAGTAAATGATGGGCTGAAAATATCTCTATGGAATGCCATGGCATTCTCTTGTGTTTCTTATTTTTAAACAGGTAGCAAACTACTTCAAAACTGAGACACTGCACTGACAGGGGCAGGCCACGCTTCCTCACTGAACCACATTTATAATTCAATTCCTGCCAATTCATGTTGGCTTTTAAACTGCGAGTCAAATAGTCCTTTTAACTGTACTCAGACGCACAATAATTGACAGCTCATTACAACAAGTGGTCTCCAGAGTGAAGTACTGGGGGTAGTGGTGTGTAAATGCTGTAGTCTCTACACATGGGCCAACATTAAGACAAACAAAAACCACTCTTTCCTTAGATACGCTGGATTCTTAAATGTTTCTACTGAACAAAATCAATATCCTTATTTCTGTCTTAAATATTGCATGTTGAAATCAAAAGCATGAATTCAATTAATCTATGTTTTCTTGTGAAACATACTGGCATTATAATTTCTATGTGTTCACATCTTTAAAAAATAAATTAGTGGATTTTTGTTTTGTTTTGTTTTATGGGACAGGTTCTCCTGTGGCCCAGGCCGGCCCTAGACTAGGTATTTATCCAATCACAACCTTGAACTCACAATCCTCCGGTCTCTACCTCCTAAATGCTGAGATCCCCACACCTGGCTTCATCAGCTAACAGCGCTCAACTCCAGGGTTTGGAATGACAGGCGAGCACTTTATCAACTGAGCACCTTTCTGGCTCCCAGTAACAATGTTTAAAATAATGAAATGAAACATACCTAAATATGTAACAAAAGGACCTTTCTAAAGTAATCTCTAAAAGCCAGGTTTAACTAAATTACACAAGCCAGGTTTCAGAGGACCTCACCAAACAGACTGCGAACTGGGCAAACAGCTCTGTCAGCCTAATGAATGCAACATGAAGCTGCGGCTTCTGTGGCGGTGGAGAAACAATAGCAACGCCCATTTTTCTGAATTTTCAAAGGTATCTACAATAAGCAACTTTTTTACAATGAGAAAAAAAATACAACAATGTTTGTTTCTCTTCTGAAACTTATTCTCACTGGCAAATAAAAAATCATCAGAAAAATATCGAACTGTTAAAATGAGGGCCTAATCACAATCAGGAAGGACCAATAAGCATATTTTGCTTATTGTTTTTCTTCCAGGGCAAACACTGACAGAAAGAAAATATTTAAATGAATAACATTTCTTTTCAAACATAGAGGGGAAAACAGAGAGAAATACTATTGATAACAAAGTATAATATTTTCACCTAGTATTCTCAAGTTTGATACTAATGACATAAACCTGATTAAGGAATACGCATTAAATATGATCACCTTGACATCAATAGCTGGAAAAATATAGAGCAAAAGATAACCTTGAACTTCTGACCTCTGATGTCTATTTCAGATTGCAGGTTTGCATATCACCACGCCCAGTATAGGGCGCACAAGGGTTAGAAACCTATTCCGACATCAGATTTAGAAGACAAATAAATGCTCTACCCACACTTGTTAGAGCACCAATGTTGGACGTGTCCTTCAAACCTTCACTGAAGCACTATTTCTGCTGAGGATGCACTTCTGTCTTTCCAGGCAAAACAAAACTCTCCTTGGGGGGGTTTAGAATATCCCAGTCGCACACTTTGCAATGGTGTGTTCCTTGAGTGGCCTACCTGTGCTAGGAAATGTGATCACACACCACTTCCTACAGTTAGACCACAAAGAAGCTGGTCCTGACTCAGAGAATTAGTGGGTCTGATTGATGCTATTGAAGTTGAAGAAATGATGAGAAACTGGACAAAACAAAAGCAGGGCCATAGGGAGCAACACATAAGAGGAGCGAGGGAGGAGGGGCAGGGAGGGAGGGAAGAGAAGGCAGTACGCTGGAAGACCTCCAAAGGGAGCTCAGGGCCCAACCCCTAGAGGTCAAGTAAAAGGTCATGAATTTAGAGAAGGGAAGGTAGGGAAATAGAAGAAAAGAAGTTAGGGGACAGAGCAAGCTATACAGGCAAGAATCAACACCCCTGAAGGCAGAACAAGTGTATGGAGGGAAGAGCCACTCTAGAACCGCAATGGAGTGCACGTGGGAATTACTCCCTCTGAGGAGGGAAGCCAAGGGAATGCCAAGACACTGCTGAGGGAAAGTCTAGCAAAGAAGCACGGCAAAGGAGGTCTGAGGAAGTGGGAATCTAAAGTCAGTCTTCCCAGAGCCACAGCATCCACCCACACCCTCTTCTGCACGGACTTGCTGCAGCCTCATCCAGCAAAAGGCAAGCCACACAAGGTAGGCACTCAGAAAAGCGCCGGATACAGGATGAGGTTGTCTTTCTTGGGGCAGCGCCCAGAGCTCTGCCTCTGGGGCTGAATAATCACACCGCTGCCAGGTGACCAGCCAGTTAAGCAGACTGCTAAAAGAGCAGATTGACAGGTCCAAGTCTGACCAGCTCACTCCCAGCTGTGGCAGCATCTGCAAACACCTCTGGGTTCTCAGAGCTCCGTCGTCTGATCTCCCTAACCGGCTGCCATGAACTGAAAAATCAAGAGCAAGAATTCCCACAGCACCTAAAACAGCAGCGTGGCTTTGCTTTAAAAATGGAGGCTTCCTAATGAAGGAAGGAGTCTCCTTAGGAAGCACAAGACGAGATAGAAAACTTACTTCCCTGAGAAAACATGAGCAGATGGCTGCCAACGAAATCTTTAATTATCTTCAATTCATTATGCAGACATTAACCTTGACAAATTAATAAAGGTGAACTGATACATGAACTTCTGAGCTTAGGTAATTTGAATAGTTCCAAATCTCAGCAAGTGTACAGCAGTGGATGTTATCAGCCCATTCTGAAACGGATGTTTTTCTCATCCTTATTAAAACCAGAGGCTGAAATTACAGTGGAATGACTAGGTACTTTTCGGTTTCTACTTTCCTTTTCGACACAGTAAAGGACTTGGAATAGAGTTCCAAGCTATTAAACTATTTGTGACGTACACGTCATCATCATAATTGGGGGCACACTTTCTTCTGACCTTTGCAAAAGTTTTCATTTCCCAGATGTGACAGACAGGAGGCACATTTGCAGCACTGATAATGACGGTTCCTATGGGAACCTGCCAATTATAAGATGAACATGCAAGAAATCTCTTCTTGGTTATCATTTAGGACCCCCCCCCCCCCGCACGCGCACTTAAAATACTGCAAAACTCACGCTTGGATGAGAATCCAGGTGCACTGAAAGTCTAATCCACAGAAATGTTCATTGAAATAATACTAAGGATATAAACAATTGCCCACCAGAACCTGAAGCCATGTGTCCAGAAAGTGGTCCACAATCACGCCACAATCCTTTAGTTTACATCTAAACTTTTAGATACCAATGACATTAAACCATGAAACACACAGCTGTTTCAATGACTTATAACTCCTGTAAGTAAGGCACCAAGCCCTTGCCAGCTCACCAGACTTCAGCCATCTGGAGACTTCTGTTTAATCTTCTCACTGCCTAGCATAAATGCCTTTATAAACTGCAAAGGAATGCCTCCTAAGGGTGGCACTCAGCTCACACCATTCAAATGCCACCGGAGTACTTCAGTAAAGAATGCATGAAAGCATTGGGTTTTTTTTCCCTCTAATTATAAATCATTCCTAATGATATCCTGATTTTATTCTTAATTTAACTCACATTCTCTTTACTTATACAGATGGATCCCAACTTGCCACGGTTTGATTCTGTGATGGTAGAAATGCAATGCAGCAGAAACTGCAACCTGCATTTTTCATTTGCACCATTTCCCTGGGTTCCCTAATATCCTCTTCCCTGAATCAAGACAGCAGCAGTGGGCCCAGGCTCCCAGTTAGCCAGGCCACCTGCAGTAAATATAAGTGCCCCATGTTTACTAGTGGTACTGTGCTGCCAGGCCATAAGAGGAGAAAACTGGAGGAATTACAGGCATGGTCAGTCCACAGTATTCTCAACTTTAAGATGATTTCAAGAGGTAACACCATTGTAAATCAAATGGTATCTATCCATGCTAAAGCAAATTAATTCACTCATTCAGTTATCCATCCATTCAGCATCTCTATGGATTTCTCCCAATGTCGTCGCCTTCCACTATGCCCTGTGCAGCCACAAGTCACTTATACCTGACTACTGGTCATATGAAATATAGTTTATGGAAAATTGAGATGTGCCATTGTTGTGTAGCCGTTTACTCCATACTGCAGGAAAACACTCCATAGTGCAGAAAAGCTCCTGAGACAGAAAGTAAGCAACTCAAAATAGTTTCGGGAAGTTCCTGAAACTGACCAGATTCACTAGGTCCCTCCCTCCCTCCCCAGGAGTCAACAGGAAAGAATACTCTTGAGTCACTCTCAAACAAGCCAGGGTGCAAAGAAGTCATGGTTGGCAGCCTAAAAGAAGCAGAGATAAACTGCCTAAAAGAAACAAAGACCAGCAGAGCTGCCTGTGCAAGGTTCAGAACAACTGAGTCACCTGGAAAGATCACCCCCCAACCTGTTGATCTGCCTGCAGGATGTGCAGTGTGCTCCAGGTTCCCAGTTTCCCAGTTTCTGCCACTCATGCTGGGGTGGACATTGGTGACGCAGCTGTCTCTAAGTCATTTCTGCACTATAAGTAACTCCAATAACTCACTGACTTATCAAATTGAACTTTGGTTATATGTGTACTTTGGTCTGGCCTGGGTGCCCTATCTGGGGTGGGTAAACATGAGTGTAGTATCTTCCCAAGAAAAGTCTGTCACACAACAGCCATATGTTTGAATTACACAACAAATTTTGAAGATATTACCTTAGAAAAAGGAATATAAAATATATTAGCTATATAAGAAATCATAGTTTAATCAGATTAAAAGTATAATGAATAGTAATGTGGAACTCACATATAACCTTACATTTAGTATTTAACACTCCTCCCAATGCGGTGTGCTCAGTCTCCCACTACCCTCCCTGATGTACTCCAAATCCATGCTCACTTCCAAGCTTCCACTTGGACTGTTTATTTACTTTTGCAACTTCTTCCGATTGAGTTGGTGCCCTGTTCAAAACATCATTCTCTTCCTATCTCTCCTCAGAACCTAGCATCTGGTCACCCCGATCTGAACAGAATACTTATTTCGAAGGGTTCTCTATCAGTCCCAAATACTTCCTGGGGTAAGTGTGGTGGTACCAACTTTTAATCACATGACTCAGAAGGCAGACAGAGGCTCTCTGTGAGTCTGAAGCCAGCCAGCCTGGTGTAGAAGAAGGGGGTGGGGGAGGAAATGAGGAGGAAACATGTCAATGTAATTCCCTCCCATTCTTGCTGTCTATAAGCTACGTGAGGTAGACATGCCAGGCTAGTGCTTGACATTTTCTTAACAGGGACACCAACGACTAGCATCCACACTAATGCAATATTGGTAACAACCTGGAGGCACAGAAAACTGTCCAGAATCAAATGAGAGTTTAATTATGCCTGATATTGTTTTAGTAATTTGGAATATTAAATTACTTAGCAATTTAGATTATTAAGAAACAAATAAAATTAAGCATTTTAGCAATTTTGATTATGAGAAAGCCCAAAAAATGCACAAAGAAAATTAAAGCACCCTGCAAGATATGATTTCCCCGCAATGTCCAGCATTTCCTGCCATTTATCTAGACATCCGCACCTATAACTCGGCCGGAAAACTGATGCAGAGGACAGCAGGCAGCCTTCGAAGGCAAGACACTAGCGTGGCACAATTGCACAACGCGAATGCCAAGTTCCCTCTCCCCCCCCACCCCTTCCCAGGGAGGTCCTCAAAGAATGTTCCCTTGGGGAGCTGCCAGAGTTTTGTGTCGCTATCTGAGGAAGCTGGGAGGTGCCCATGAGCTAACACAGCAGAGTTCAACTCTAAAATATTTCAGGCATTTTAATTTTTATTACAATTTAAACCATATAAGCACGGCCCTCAGTATAGAAGAAAACTTGCTTCCCAGACTTCACTTTTGTTTTAATGAGTCCATTAATTTTCCCTCTGAGCTCTGGGAGGGCACCCAGCAAGCCAGCCAGCGGGTATTTGCAGGACCTCACTCCCTGCCCCCAGGCAGTTCTCATTGTTGCTGTTGCAGGGAGTTGGCAGGAGATTTTTGAGCCTTCAGTTCCTTCAGAAAGGCCTGCCTTTGTGGAAAAAGCAGAACCTTATACTTAACACTGAGAAGCTGAGTTTAAAAAAATAAATAAATAAAAATAAAGAGAGGAGGAGAAATAGTTCTAATTACAGTGAGAGCTTTTTCATGCAAATGCAGTTTCCCTTGGGGAAAATCTGTGCCTTCTTAACATGGAATCCCCAAGCCAAATGTACTCAGTAAGCTTTTCCTCTGGTTTCCAGCAGTACTCCTGCCCAGCAACTGAACAGGGAACTGGCTATGAATGTGCTCTCGGCCTGACCTGCTGTTTATAAAGGAAAGGTCTTTCTGAAGAGCTTTGTGATGCTCAGAAGGTACACTGCCATTCCTGAAGAGCAAGAGACACAGGAGCGGGTCTCAACAGGTCTCCAAAACTTATCTAAACTGCTGTTTATCAAGGTTAAATACATTTTATCTCTTACTCTGAAATACTGAACAGTCAAATCAGACAACAAGAACTGGTCATAACTAGTGGGAAGTATAGACACTCAAGGATAATTTTGTGATACCAGAATTAAGGAATAGCTAGTCGGGAACATCCAAACTGAGAGGCCTTTTTAATTTGGTCTAAGTACAGTCAAAGAGATGTCTGCAGTGGGGGCTGAGGCAGGAGGATCACAGATTAAGACTACATAGGGAGTTAAAGCCAGCCTGAGCAATAAGACTCTGTCTCAAAATAATTTTTTAAAAGATTTACTTTTTAAAATTATGTATGAGTCTGTATCTTCAGGTGCCCACAGAAGGCAGAAGTATTTGATCTCTCAGGAGCTGTCGTTTCAAGCAGTTGTATGCCATCCAGTGTGGGTAGGGTACTTGAACTCGGGGGCCTTCTGCAAGAGCAGTACTGACTCTTAACAACTGAACCATCGCTCTAGCCCAGTGAAAATGAACCATTTTTAAACAGCTGGTGACAGCGCTCAATGGTGAAGTGATAAGGCACAGAAAAGCCCTGGGCCCAATCCCGAGTGCTGAAGAAAACGTTTTCATTTTGAAATATGGCGACCTGTGATGGAGGAAGGTCATTGGTTAAAATAAAAGAAGCTGCTTGGCTCTCATTGGTTAGAAGATAGGTGGGAGGAGTAAACAGAACAGAACGCTGGGAGGAAGAGGAAGTGAGGGCAGACTCCACAGCTCTCCTCTCGGGAGCAGACGTCCGCCATGCTCCCGGCTCCTAGGCTGACACAGGCGATGAAGCTCTGAAGCTCCGAAGCTCCGACCCAGGATGGACTTAGGCTAGAATCTTCCCGGTAAGACCGGTGCTACACAGATGATAAGAAATGGGCTAGTCCAGGTGGGAGAGTTAGCCTAGAAGATGCTAGGTAGAAATGAGCCAAAGCAGTGTTTAAAAGAATACAGTGTCTGTGTAATTATTTCGGGGCATAAGCTAGCCGGGCAGGCGGCTGGGGTTTTGGGGATAGCCCCACAGCCGCTCCATATTACTACAGACCTGAGTGTGGTGACACAGCCTACAGACCCTGTTCTCAATGGGCTGAAGCAGGGGACCTGCAAAGTCCACGCAAAGCTGAGGGACCATGCGAGACACTAACTCTTCCATGCAAAGCTGAGGTACCATGCGAGACACTAGCTCAATGGGTTTTTGTTTTTTTTTTAAGATGATCAACTTTGGGAAAAGATAATAGTAACATTGCCAGGGATGATGGACAGTGAGGATATTAACTGAAAATTTCTCTCCATTTCAGTAAAGGCACTGCAGAAGCATAAATCAGTCTCCATTAATTATTTCCACAAGGAAGGAGATCCCAAGGCTCTAGTTTCATCGTGGCAGAGCGTTCCCTCCAGCAGGGTGTTCCTACATAACAATAAGTAAAATGCTCTTACTGAACTACAGAATGTAGAAAATTGTTTACATTATAAGAAACCTATTTTTTTGTTAAACCTTTTCAAAGCAAACAAATTAGCTGTGGCTTTGGGCACTGAACCCTACAAGCTAACACCAAAGTTGTCCAAAACTGAAGGAATGTGGGTGGAAGAACATACTGAGTGTAAGCATTTTATCCCTCAGCATTTTCAAGGTGATCCTAGAAGCTAAAATAACCAGCTGAGTTAGCTTGGGGCCTCCCTTGAAGGCAGGAGAACCCAAGCACTCTGAGGAGGGTGGGCCTGGTCTGTGGAGGGGGGGGTCTGAGGAAGGAGGGTCTAGGGAGGCCCTTAGAGCATGGTTTTCCTTTAAAGACATAGTAATAATAAATAGGATTTCTAGAAGCTTTCTTTAGGAGCAGTTTGTAAAACCAACTGATGATTGCTTAATGAATATAGGAAAATAGAGAGATTGAAAAGATTCCAGAAAATGATAGTGAAGTACAAAACGTTATGATGTATTAGCTGTGAGATTTCACTGGTCAGTCTTCCTCATTTTAAATCATTGGCTGATGGAAAGTACATTTGGTACTTCAAACACCAATATACTAATGTGGAGAGTAGAAAGATTTGGCACTCTCTAGATTGCCACATGCAGAGCAGATAGGAAAGAAATTAAACCAGCTTAAACACTGCTCTCAGAGTTCTGGTGCCCAGTGAAAATAAATGAAGCAAAGAGTCCAGGCCTAGCAAAGAGGAAGGCCAACCTCGGCACATGGACTTCCTGTTTATCCTCCCAGATGCCAGCATTGCGTAGCAACTTCAAGAGGGCTAAAATGTGTACAGATAATCTCAACACTGTTTAATCTCTTTATTTTGCCCCATGAGAGATAGTGTAGAGAATCAATCATATTTTCCAGGACATTCCTATGTATCATAGCAATAATATACATATCATCTGAAAGATATTTAAAACCTACATTCTCAAGTTTCATGGAGATAAACACTAATTACAGCAGAAGTTTTGTCAGTCAAAACTGTGCTTCACATATATTCAACTATCATTTTACTAGGTGTGCTCTTTTAAAATATAAAATTCCAAACAACAACACCATATTGCATGTCAATCTCGAACAACGCATTCATTTTATATGTGGTTTCAAATCTTTCCACAAAGTAACATACTGCAAAAAGCTGATCAATAAGATGCCCACCTACTAACCATAGAGAATCTCAGAACCATCTTTGCTGAACCTTGTCCGAGATCCCCAATCCTAGAGTCACAGAACCTTAAGATCTCCAACACTCCTGAATGCTGAGGCTGAAATTGCTAAGTAGCCCACACAAAGTCACAGAGCTACTCAGGGATATCATAAAGTCAGAGAACAATCGCCAGAAGCCCAAGATCTAGAACCCATAGCTGAAAACTCCCTGGCAAGAACAAAGAGACAATATTTAAGTGAGAGTGAATTCAGTCCATCTGTGTCTGGCACACAAATCTCTCTCTGTGCTGTATGAGGCTGATACAAAAATTATTTATTATTCTGAGTCCTGCCCCAATTTGATAAGCTCTAGAACATGTATGTATACTGTGGGCATATGGAAAGGAAAGGCAAAGATGTTAAGTCAAGAAACAATAATTAAACACCATAACACTCGCCCCAAAGCACCATTTTAGTTCCCAGTTTGGCTCATATTAAGACAAGGCATGAAATCTCTACCAGCAAATGGTTAGGCTGTTCTTTTCAAACAACAAAAAAATCTGTTAAAAGTGTATTTTGAAGTTTTGCTTTATTTTTTATTAATATTTTCTAGAAAGGGAGCTAGAAGTGTGATAAGTTCATTTTTAACAAATCAAGTGGCCAAGGGGGAAAATAATCCAGGCACAACTATGTTCTTACAGTACTAGCATGTTATAGACATTTATGGCTCGAGGCCCAGAGACATGAATAAACATTTTGTTCTGAAGGGGGATTATGATATTTTGGCTTAAGCAATAGGGAAACTACTTATCTACAAAGAATGTGTGTGTTTTCAAATTTGGTCAGGGCTAAGTCATTGTGAAAGGCAGTTAGATGCAGTTATTTTATTGTTACTGCTGCAGTTTTTTTTTTTTTTTTTTTGTTTGGGGCACCTTACGTTTCTGGGTTCAAACTTTAACAACTACTTCAATCTCCCTTTTACCCTCCTCCCTGCTCCCCTCTTTCCTCCCTCCATGTCCCTCTCCCCATTTCTCTTTCCTAGAACTGACTTTCCTTCCCCAGTGTACTTTTGCTTCACAAATGCCTACATTTGGGGTGGCTTCACGTGCATCGGTCCGCTGGACAATGGAGAGCTATTTAACCGGATATAGAAAGGTTGCCTTTTCATAATATTAATTGACTTTTCTTTATGATTTGTCTGCTGTCTAAGCGGAGCTATTTAAAGGGAGGACATTGGTCATTTCTGATGAAACAATAAGAAGACATTGTCACCTTAAATGTTTCAAGTAAAAGCATTCAGCGGCAGCAGCCGCCCATGCTTCATAACTCACACCAACAAGAGATGGCACCATGTCTGTTAGCCCAACCTTTGCACGTTGGCCTGTTGGCCGAGCTTCAGTTCTCATCTTTTTTGAAAGCCCTCTTATCATGCCTCCTTCTTGACACATATGTCAACTGCTATCTGAGGTGGTATACTCGCTTGGTTTTCTTCCTAGCCTGCAATTTTTCTCTTATCTCTCATCTTTAATATTCATTTTCCCTAATCACCCTGCTCTAGTTCCCTGAGAGTAAGAGCTCAGACCCCATGGCTTCCTGGACACATTCACCTTCCTTGCCTCACCCACGTATACCTCTCATATTGCCCATCTTCTGCCCAGACCTTGATTCCTGTATCTAGTCAATTACAGGTCCTACCTAGCATCACTTGAACATCTATCTAATGTAAATGTCAAATCTTACACCCCCCCCAGACCAACTTCCAAACTTATGCCATACAAACTTCTTGCTCAACACAGTCATGCAGAATTCCTTGCTCTTCTGCTTTGGGGTGCTTACTGCTACCATCACCACCCCTAACAGTCTTAGGGGGTGTGCCCCAGATAACACAGAGTTCTACCTTAGCACCTCAGGACCTCAACTGAAAGACTACGTTCTCAGGCACTCCCTTCCTGTCTGTGCTTCCTAAGACTGTAACATGCCCCTTTCCTCTCTGACATAACTGCACGCCGTAACTGTGTTGTTTTTAGTGTTCTAGAACATAATATCAAGCTTTTTAAACTCCTATATGAAACCCCAGCTCCTAGACCAATAAGGCAACAATCCATAATGGCTGAATGGATAACTAAATGCTCCTTTACAGTTTGTCCCTTTCCACTGACAAATATCTACAACCCACACAGTTGTAAGGATACAGGGACCAGATCAGTAGGACAGAGGCCTAATTGCAGTTGTGTTTGTCTGGTGTTTCCTGCTTTCTAACGGCTACACAACATTCTGCCATCTGACTCTACTCGGCATAACTATTAAATCATTGGCATACCATAGGCTATTCCATCTTTTTGGCTATCATCAAAAATTTTGGAATAATCACCTTCCTTACATGGCTGTCTGATTATAGCCTCATACTACATTTCCAGAAATAAAAAATACATACTTGAAATGTTCTGCACACACCATTCACCTTCCTTTCAGCAATTCTGAATCAATGAATGCTAGCCCAAACACACTAAAGCAGCATTATTCAAAGAGTGGTCCACATTCCTTGCCAAAGGGCAAAATCATTACTGGTCCACAAGGTGGTAGGTAAAGGAATTGAGAATAAACATTTAGAAACATCTGCAAAACATTTGGCAAGGCAATTATTTTTTGTTTGTTTGTTTTGGTTTTGGTTTTGCGAGACAGGGTTTCTCTGTGGTTTTGGATCCTGTCCTGGAACTAGCTCTGTAGACCAGGCTGGTCTCGAACTCACAGAGATCCACCTGCCTCTGCCTCCCGAGTGCTGGGATTAAAGGCGTGCGCCACCATCACCCGGCTATTTTTTTCTTCTTTTTAGGTAAGGTCTTCCTTTGTAGCCCTGGATGGCTCTTTGTAGACCAGGTTCACCTGTCTCCACATCCTGAGTGCTGGGATTAAAACTGTGTGCCACCATGTTCAGCCTTTCATATATGTATGTATGTACACACAAACATAACATAATACATGTATCAAAACATACATGTAAGATTCACTTTGTATGCTTTTCATTTTCTTTTGCTGGGTTATAGTTTATGGTTTTACAGAAGTTTAAGTCAAAAACAGACTGGGAAAAATGAACTATTCACCACAGCTTAAGGAAGAAATGATATTTTATAATCCTGAATTACAGAATCATCTTTTTAACTCTCATTTGAGTCACCAAGACTATACCATTATTGCTTTAATTTGCATTTTAATGCTTATGCCTGCCTGTGGTCTCATGGCGCTGACCAGATCCTCAATATTTTTTTAACTATCTGTTGCATGTTTTCCACATAACTCGAACTAGGTACTTACCTTGGAGAAGGTTTACTTAAAAATTCTTTGGACCTGAAGAGTATTAATTTTTTGCTTAACATAAAAATTGCAAATATTTCCCCAGTACATTGTATATCTTGCAACAGCCTGAGATGGCTTTCCACTGTCCCAATTTTATAAAAATGAAAATAAAATGCTTCATTGCCTTTGTAATCACAAAACTGACGCATTCTTCCACTGTTTCTATGGCAAGATAGCTTCCCACTACCACATCGAGACTATAAGATCTCTTTACATCTAAGCTATACAGTCTGCATCGTTACATGCAGTTTTGACTTCTTGGATGCTTTATACATAAACAGGGTGGCAGAGCTCCTGCCGCAGCATTCCAGATGACACCTTTCATTAAATAATTCATCCTTTTCCTACCAACCTAAAATAGCACCCTTATCAGGTACTAAATTAGTATAAGTTTATATCTAAAAATAGATTCTCCGGATTTTATTCATCGATTCAGCCTTGTGTGCATACCCCCTGCCCACCGGGGCTTCATATAAAAGCCTGCATGGTGAGTGGCTCTGATGTAGCGTTCCTCTAATCTGCAAGACAAGACAGGCTCATCCTTCTAGATGAATCATTGTGTCAGGAACTAAATATATCATGTATTTGAACAGAATTAATATTTTGATCTAACTGCATTGAATCTAGCTTCCCAAGAATAAGATATTTCTCTTTACTAAGTTAAAACGGATTTCATGTCCTAAAACTAAGTTTTGAATCTTCCTGTGCTTAACAGCTGACATTTCTAGGCAAATTCCTGGAAATTTTTGCACTGTTCTGTTTTGTACTGTTATTATTATTAAAAGTGAAAACTGTTTTATTTTATATTCATAGTTCAATCACCAATCTATTTTTACTTAATTTATTTACTTTTTTCTTTCTTATTTTGTAATTTGTAAATCATTGTAATCTACCATATGTGTTCTGGGAATTAAACTTAAATTTTTTAATTTGAAACAGGGCCTCTCTATATAGCCCCGAATGGCCAGGAACTCATTTTGTAGATCAGCCTGGCCTAGCCTCAGACTCATAGAAATCTGAGTGCTTAACCCTTGAGAGTTTTAATTAAAGGTGTGTGCCACCATGCCCAACTACTTATTTAATTTATAAAATAATCAAAAATAACAACAAACAAAAACCCCACAATCTTAATCAACAATGATAATATTTGCAATAACTTTTTAGGTGAGTTTAAACACTCTATTTCTTCAAATCTTTATTTTTCCAGATTTTTAAGAAAAAACAAACACATGTTAAAGGTATTTCAGGTATCAGCACAATTGAAAACTAATACACTAAGCATAAAGAGTAGTCTCCGATAATCTAGTAAAATATATAAACCATGTGGTCATGTATTATTTTGTAAGATGGGAATGAGAGGTCTCCAAAGGGGACATGAATACGGCAGAAGGACAAACAGCATAGCAACTGGAAAGCCTGAGGAAGTCCTCCACATGACAGGTACGGTTCATTTTGATTGCTGGATGTTAAGATGGGAAGATATCAAAGTGACAGTATTCTAGGAATAGAAATGTATAAATATCCAAAGGAGGCCAAAGTTGGGCTGAAGCAGAGAAGGCTAAAAAGGGAACAGAGCATAAGCAGGTCATTTGGAACACAAGACGCACCTCACTCGTGTCTGACAGAAAGCTGTGCTTTGAGGAAAAGAATCTGGAGACAGATGCAAACCCAAGGCAATTTTGGACGACTGAGGCACAAAGTGGAACAGATTAAAAATGAAATTCCCAAGATCCAGACATCCATTCCCTTCACTGAAGGTGGGGTCTGAAGGTTGGAGAGAGGCTCAAGGGTTAACAACACTGGCTGCTCTTCCAGAGGACTGAGGTTTGGTTCCCAGCACTCACATGATGGCTCACAAACTGTAACACAAATTCTAATTGCTCTTAATAAAAACCCACAGTCAGATATCGGGGTAAATGCTAAAAGATCAGAGAAGTAAAGGAGCCAACCAAGAGAGACCTTTTACCTATACCGAACCCTCAGACCAAAATGGGCAAAATACTGTCTGCACGAATCCTCAGACTGAACACCATGTTCTCCTGTCTCCTCCTGCCTTATATTCCTCGTTCTGCCCAGCCATATCCCTTCCAGTCTCTACCTCCGTAACGCTGGGATTAAAGGTGTGTGACTCCCGAATACTAAAACTAAAGGTGCAAGCCACCCCACCTGGCTCTTTCTCTTTTAGACTGGATAATTTTCATGTAGGCAAGGGTGGTCTTTAACTCAGAGATCCATCTGCCTCAGTTCTGGGATTAAAGGTGTGAGCCACCTCCACTGCCTGGCCTCTATGGCTAACTAATGTGGCTAGCTCCATATTCTGATCTTCGGGTAAGCTTTATTTGTTACAGCACAAACAAAATATCACCACATACAACTGTCTGTAACTCCAATTCCAGGGGATCAGATGTCCTGTTCTTGCACGTGGCACACAGCTATCCATGTAGGCAAAGCACTCATACAGGTAAAAATATTAATAGTAAAATGAAAGGAAGGGTAAATGTCTGCTCCCTTAACGCCAGACATTGTGACTTATTCAACAAACTAACGAAGCAGAAACAACACAGGCCCTGTCCTCAAGTCCTGACATTACAACAGTGCCTTTTTTTTTTTTTAAAGCCACCAATCTCTCAGGACACTTTGTCCTGCAGCTCAGCTAGTGTATGAGGAAATCCCAGGCAGCCCACAGCATACTTCACTCCAGGCTCTTTACAGCAAGGTGCAAGTATAGAAATGATCACCAGCACAGGAGTGTATCCTCTGGCATCCAATCAAAAGCCTCCAGGGCTTTCGTCTGTGCCAAACTCCACCTGACCTGCACATCTGAAGCCATAGCTGTCGTAAGCACTCAGTTCTGGCTTGACTTGAAGTACAGCAGTAGTAACTGCAGCGATCTAAAGGTCACTTCAGATCAATGAGGGAAGCAGCAGCGAGAATGGGAGCAACTGACGTCCTGCTAATCGACACTGCGAAGACGCAGTCAACAGGAAAATGGAGACTGAAATTAAAATGACCATTTCTGTGGGCTTTTTTCAGCTTTCATTTCTTACCATATTCACCTTCACTGGACGAAAATGGATTTTCTGAATAAGTCAAGTTTTCCACTCCTTAACAAAATACCTGAGAAAACTTAAAGGAAAAAAGGTTTCTGTTGCCTCGTAGTTCTCCATGTTTCCAGCCATCATGGTTGGTCCTCCCCTCCCCCCACCTTCCTTTGGGCCTAGAGCAAAGCAGCACACTGTGTTGGAAGCACACTGCAGTAGAAGCTCATTACCATATGATGAAAACACAAATGTTAAAGTATGCAACGGGGAGGCAGAAACAGGCGGATCTCTGAGTTGAGGCCAGCCTGGTCAAGAGAGTGAGTTCCAGGACAGCCAGGGCTACAAAGAGAAACCATATCTTGAAAAAAACAAAAACAAAACAAAACAAAAAAGCGTGATTTGGTGATCTAAAACTTCCTTCCAGGTTCCCCAGCTCTTGTAGTTTCTGCCACTTTCTAACCAAGCTGGGCACTAATTCCTAAATATACAGGCTTTGAGGAACCTCAAAGGTCCAGACCACAGCCGGTACAAGGCAGGTAACATAATAAAAACTGGAGCTCCTCTACAGACAACGTCTGGGCATTTAGAGAAGAACAGTGGTTATTAAAGTGGGCACAAAATCATTTTAAGGGTCCGTGATGTCAAGAAAAAAAATTATCACAACAGATTAAATCATATTTGCCACTTCTCACCTCTCACGGTCTCACAAGTCAGAGTCTGAAAGAGATTTCATCACGTTTGATATCTCAGGAGACTGATGGCAGCAGAAAATAAGAGAAGACAGATCGCTTCTGCTAGAAAAGACATAGAAAAGGCTTGCAGAAATAGAAGATGATGCCGCTCTTCTCATCCAGTTCCCACTGTTTTAAAAAGCACTGAGCAGAGTGTATGTCTTTAATCCTAGTACCTGGGAGGCAGAGGCAGGCTGATCTCTGCGAATTCAAGGAGAGCCTGATCTACACAGTCATTTGCAGACCAGCCAGAGACATAGAGTTGGAGACACTATCAAATCAATCAATCAATCAATCAATAAAAATCACTGTGAGAAACTGTTGAAGAAGGAACTCTATCGATGATCTAAGCCAGCTGTGGACCCTATTAGACCCCAGTACTGACCTGTCATCCAAGCAAGACAAACATACAGTTACTCATGTGAACATAATATGGGTTCATAAAAGTTAGTTGAATTAACAAACATTTAATGTTCTCATTTTGCTACCTAATACAACAAACATTTATGACATAAGCCATGTGACAAAAGCTTTTTAGATCCTTAGAGGTTTTCCTACGATAATAGAAGGGTTTGAGACTAAAATGTCTGATGCTCATCCCATGCTGACACACAAAGAATGCACATGCATGTTAAAAACACAAAGGAAGAAAGACGCGTTGGATAACATCCCAAGCACACAAAGCGAGCACACGTGCAAAGGAAGAGCAGACAGTGAGACTAGAGATGAGAGGGGAGCATGTGGGACTCCCTCGAGAACAACCCTCACACGTGTCATCATCGTTTCATAGTTTGGGTAGATGTGACATCCAGACGTCTCATTTATACAAATGTTTTATGCTCTTCATAATCATTTTGCTAAAAAGCAGCTCTAACTATAGAGCACATGATAGGGACAATCAAATCATCTGTCTCTGGTTACATATGCCAATAATAAAAATGTCTTACCTTTATTCCAGATGACACATAGCCCTAAAAATTCTCTGACATAATGAACAGGGGGGGAAAGAAGTGTACCAAGTCAATAAACACAAAACGTTAACCGAAGTTGTTATTTGTGTTGATTCAGAACTTTCCTCAATGTCACAAAGAAACACTCCATGAATAATCTCGTGGGTATTCAACTGCTATATTCATATTTTAGAAGCATAAAATGAAATCAATTAATAATCAGTAAACCACAAAGCCTAACACTAGCGCCTCATTTCTGTTAAGCCATCATTTATTTATACACATCATGCCAAGAGAAAGATGGACCAATACATTGGAGATTTTTGAATGAGCATCAAATATTTTCTCCCTCTGTTTTAATATGAGAAGATTTCCCATTGAAATGCTCTCACTTCCCCCCTTTCCATTTATACTGTATGAGTAAGTACCCTACGTAAAAGCCTTAGGTCTGAAGAGTATCTTCTAATGAGACTATCAAAGGTTTTTCTAAACATTTGTTAACTGAACTTGAATAATCAGGTTCCATAAACTTCATGGTGATCTAAGAAAAATTTTTTTAAAAGTCACTCAAGGGGCTGGAGAGATTAATTCAGCAGTAAAGAGCACCAGTGGCTCTTCCCGAGGACCTGACTTCAGTTCCCAGCAGCCACAGGACTCACGATGATGTAACTCCAGTTCTGGATTATCTGATGCCCTCTTCTGACCTCTGCAAGTACCAGGCACGTACATTCATGGTCAATAGACATATACAGGCAAGCAAAACACACATGCACACACACGTGCGCGCGGACACACAGATTTTTTTTAAATGTAAACATCACCCTAAATAATGCAATCCTGTGCAACCACTCTGGAAAGCAGTGTGGCGGTTTCTCAGGAAATTCGGGATCAACTTACCCCTGGACCCAGCAATACCACTCTTGGGAATATACCCAAGAGAGGCCTTATCATACAACAAAAGTATATGCTCAACTATGTTCATAGCAGCATTGTTTGTAATAGCCAGAACCTGGAAACAACCTACATGCCCTTCAATGGAAGAATGGATGAAGAAAGTATGGAATATATACATATTAGAGTACTACTCAGCAGTAAAAAACAAGGACTTCTTGAATTTTGCATACAAATTGGTGGAAATAGAAAACACTATCCTTAGTGAGGTGAGCCAGACCCAAAAAGAGGAATATGGGATGTACTCACTCATATTTGGTTTCTAGCCATAAATAAAGGACATTGAGCCTATAATTCGCGATCCTAGAGAAGCTAAATAAGAAGGTGAACCCAAAGAAAAACATATAGGCATCCTCCTGAATATTAACCTTCATCAGGCGATGAAAGGAGACAGAGACAGAGACCCACATTGGAGCACCGGACTGAAATCTCAAGGTCCAAATCAGGAGCAGAAGGAGAGAGAGCACAAGCAAGAACTCAGGACCGCGAGGGGTGCACCCACACACTGAGACAATGGGGATGTTCTATCGGGAACTCACCAAGGCCAGCTGGACTGGGTCTGAAAAAGCATGGGATAAAACCGGACTCACTGAACATAGTGGACAATGAGGACCACTGAGAACTCAAGATCAATGGCAATGGGTTTTGATCCTACTGCACGTACTGGCTTTGGGTGAGCCTAGGCAGTTTGGATGCTCACCTTAGTAGAGCTGGATGGAGGTGGGTGGTCCTTGGACTTCCCACAGGTCAGGGAACCCTGATTGCTCTTTGGGCTGATGAGGGAGGGGGACTTGATCGGGGGAGGGGGAGGGAAATGGGAGGCGGTGGCGGGGAGGAGGCAGAAATCTTTAATAAATAAATAAATTAAAAGAAAAACATCACCCTAAATGCTAAATGTTATGAAACCATTAAATTATTTTATTTCTAACAAAGCATCAAGTTTTTCCAAAACATAGGTCTATCTGTAGAAATGCTGAGAAGATTGAGGTAAGATTTCTTCAAGTCGTCTTGTAATCACGGTAAGTTGTTGTACTAACCAGTACAAAAACATTTCAGATAATGGACAACTGCAGAAAAGTAGATGTTAGCCTTAACTGGTAGGAGAACCATGTGAAGGCTTCAGTGTGCCTTGCTTTTTGAAACAGCCGCAAGGCATGGCCAGCGCACTGGTTAGTCCGTCTTATCCAGTCTACTCCGTCTTCCACTGCCTGGAGTTTCCACTGGGAAAGCCTGTAACCATGACCCTCAAAGATGTTCTACTCAAGATTGTAGGGTGAAGCTTAAAGGTGCGGCACTCATCTGAGAGACGCCACATGCAAAAGCACACGCCTCCACACATGTACATGCATACACACACACACTCACGGGCACATGTATGCATCTACACACACATGTGCACAGATGCACACACATGCACAAACACACAAAAGAAGATTTTTTTTTTTTTGCTCCTTTGTGAGTACCTAGTTTGGAGACCTCGGTCATACAGCAATTTGAACCAGATCCCATAGATTCCATTTCTCACCAAACACTGAGGCCTCAGAGTCATCATCTATATCCAGTTCAAGGAGGAAAGATGGAAGACAGGACACAGGGTTTCCTAAGCACTGCTTTAGATCTGACATACTCTGCTCGCAATCTGAGGGTGAGACCGAGTCATTACAAGGAAGGTTACTCCAGGAGTCCCCACAGCTGGACATCTGGACACCGTTCTAACTCACGTGTCCCCGAGGTACTGGTTTCACTGCAACGCACATCCCTGACACTTACGGAATGTGAACGTGCCCCAGAAGACTTCACTTCCAGAGCAAGCAGCCTAGCCCTGTCAAAACTGCGCTTGGGATAAGGAGTTTCCCAAAGGGGTATACACACAGCAGTGTACAGAAGCTGCAGCACTGCAGACAGGATGCAGACAGTCGCACAGCTGCTGTGTACACCAAAGCAGGGAGGAAGCATAAAGGGGGCACAGACAATACGCCTAAGGATTCACAACCTAACATAAAACAGAACGCAAACAAAACAGGGGCAGATCAACCTAGTCACGAGGATCAGGAACACAGTGGCTGTTCACAGACAGTGATTTTGATTACAGATTGTGAGTGTGAAAAACAAAATTATAAACATGACTCCCACAAAGGAAACAGGTTGTTCCACAAAATTCATGCCGTAAAGGATGTTCCTTTCCATAAGGAATGCCAGGAGATCCAATCTGAGTTATCATTGACTTAAGGAGTCACTGACGTACGGTCTGCCCTCGAATTACATACACCCAATGCAAGTCTTCCACCACAGAGCCACGCTCCCAGCTGAGGCCATGCTGAAATTTAAAGGACCGTATTTGGAACTGGCCTTCGTAGTGGAAGGCTCTTACCAGCTCAGCATGTAAGAAGTATACTGACTGCAGCATCATAAAGGGGCCTCCTCTACTGTCTGCAGTCACTCAGTTGTCTGTAAACCTGGGCGGTCTTGGCCTGCGAGATGTATTCACTCCACGCGACGACAGGACTAATGAGGTCTAGCGGAGTGGCTGTATCTTTTACACTGTGAATCTGCTTGCTGTAAGTGTGCAGATTCAAAACCTGGGTGTGGCCAAAATAACTGAACACATATTTTCATTTTTCATTCACAGTTCTGGTTTCATAAATCCTAGTCTACAGTCCACAAGAGAAACTAGAATTTCTCCTTACTAAGGTGCGTCACAGACTCTAACCTTTCGCTGCTTTTCTGTCTTTTAATTAGCTCCCCCCAAAAAACCAAAACAGAACAATACAAAAATCCTACTGACCTACACCATATCCACCAAGTTCATGTGATCCTCCTCATCATTTTACAACTACCCTGTCTCATAATCTAAAGAAAAGAATGCTATAGGGGTAGGCAAGAAGAATTTGGCCAAGATAGGCCTTGCTGGGAATTAAGTCATGCTTCTGTAATCAAGGCCGGGCGGTGGTGGCGCACGCCTTTAATCCCAGCACTTGGGAGGCAGAGGCAGGCGGATCTCTGTGAGTTCGAGACCAGCCTGGTCTACAAGAGCTAGTTCCAGGACAGGCTCCAAAACCACAGAGAAACCCTGTCTCGAAAAACCAAAAAAAAAAAAAGTCCAGAAAGTCTGCACTTAGCTGAATACTTCCAAGTTGCTGGAAGCAGGAGTAACCAGGGAAGACATGCAAGTTTCACGTCCCCTTCCTCATCTCTCATCCTAGGCATACCTTCATCAAGAGGCTGCAATGGTCTGGCCCTAGTACCAAAAGTTCAGTTCCCAGCCTGTTGTGTTACTTGGAAGGCATAGATTTTAGTGTGTGCGTGTGTGGGGGTGGGGGGGGGGGGTCCATCACTGGAATTGCCTTGCAAGGAGTTAAAGAACCCTTTCCCTCCCAGTGTCTGTTTCTTCAGGGCCATGAGATAAGTGGGTTCCCTATCATGTTATCTTGCATCCTCAGGGGCCCAAAGCACTAAGACAAATGGACCATGGACTGAAATTTCCAAAACTATCATAAACCTTTCATCCTTTTTAG
Source organism: Microtus pennsylvanicus (assembly GCF_037038515.1). Taxonomy (NCBI): domain Eukaryota; kingdom Metazoa; phylum Chordata; class Mammalia; order Rodentia; family Cricetidae; genus Microtus; species Microtus pennsylvanicus. Next base: position 113,714,158 of record NC_134580.1, on the reverse strand, counting down.
TTGATTTTCTCTGGAATTCTGTTATAGTAACGGAAGGCTAAGTAATAGAGTCCTCTAGTAAAGATTGTACCCCTAAGTGGCCAACTTTCACACAGATACGTGGCTCTTTATTTCTGAGTGGTGCTCAGGATTGGTGTCGGAAAATGAGAAGAAGCGGCTTTCCTAAGGACGCAGATACCAAACTGTCTCAAGTTAGATCTGGTGGCAGAGCAGACACATGAATTATTTATGGTAGCAAATATATAACAGATATGCCTAACTTTGCTGTTAAATGGGATTAGCATTTCAGCTTTAATGAAGATCAATGTCTAAAAATCCGGGTCCTGAAAACCACACTTGTGTAACTCGACAGTCTGTCTCTCACACCATCGGCTCTCTTCTAATAAGAGCTTATCACACATGAGCCTCACTCTGTAACTGATACACACTTTGTGTATATCATCCTTGATGTCCAAATCTACAGACTGAAACTGTAGGGAGAACGTAATCACCTTCCTAACTTCATCACAACAACTGCACAGTAAGTAGTCGGCATGTAGCAGACGCGTGAAGGCCAGCTTGGGAGCTCATCCCTGTGATCTGCAGTTCACAGGTGTAGCACACTCGTGCAGTGCTCACACGCCAATGCTGAGTTTACACTGCCGGTTCAGTTCATCATAAAGAAGGCAACTACTTCGACTCCTCCGTCTCCAATTCCAGGATTGGAAAGTGATTCTTCCCCGCACCCAATATTCAGTTATCTAGTACAAGTTCTGATTTTCCCTTTCACTACCCAGGGGAGGACGGATGGTTTATAAGATATGGGCAGCTGCTTCAGGAATTCTCAGGCAAGCAGAACTGAACTTGTCCCTGGTGGAGATGGCCTTGCACTGTACTGGGATGGACACTGGAGGGGAATAACCAAGCTCCCGTCAACATCACAAATACGTCATTATAAACAAACAGGGAAGGTCCCCACATCATCACTTCTCTGCCCAGAAGCTTTCAGAGAGCCACAACCTCACCATCCATGGCACACTAGGTAATGCAGGTCATGACACAAGGCCAGGATGACCACTGTTCTTCTGGAAAACCCTAAGATCTGAGGAATCCATGATTCAGTGCCAGCTTTATCCAACAACCATGCCATAAAATGCATGCCTGGATCTTTCTTGGTGTCCTCGGATGTCTTCCTGAACATACACTGTCTTCAGAATCAAAGCCCCCAAACATGACCAGGCAGGGTGGGAACATGACTGCCATCCCAGTAGAGACGAAAGCATTATGATTTAGAGGCTAGCCTGGGCAACATAGAAAAACTCTTTCTCAAAACAGTAAAAACTAAATAATTAAAAGGGGGTTTTGTTTGTTGGCTGGTTGTTTTTTTGTTTTGTTTTTTTTAATTAAGCCCTGAAATACTGTCTGGAGCCTGGGCAATAGCAGATGTCATTCATTCTGCAGAGCGAAAAGGTGTCAGATAAAAACTAAGGCAACTTCCAGGGTAACAGTAATTCTGTCTGTGAAATTCAGACATCTGTCAGAGACTATGAGATTAAGCCAGTTTGTGTTGCACATCCACAATCCCAGCACTACAAAGACTGGACCAGGAACATCATGGGTTCAAGGTCACTGTGAGCTATAGGAATGAAAAATGAAATTTATGTCCTGGCAATGCTGAAGCATGCATGGACAGCCCATACACAGCAGTTCTGTTGAACGTGTCCATATTGGGTTTCATGGTCTAAGTTGATGAGGACAACTGACCAGGTCTCTTCCTCAGGAGGGCACCAGATCTCATACAGGTAAATGTAAGCCACCATGTGGCTGCTGGGAATTGAACAGTAACCTTTGGGAGAGCAAGCAGTGCACTTAACTGCTGAGTCTTTCCCAAAGCCTGAAGAAGGGGAAGATTTGACAAACTGGATCGGCCAGCACTATCTTATCTTTCTAAATCTTGGTTTCCTAGAAACACTTCCCCCAGGGAAAAGGAGGGACCTATTTAATCAAGATGGGCTTGATCTTTTTTAATATAAAAATGTGTGTACTGAGGGGCTTCCTTTATAACAGCTCACACGCATGGGCACTGCAGCTATCAGCTATTCTTGTAAAATAGTTATTCTTCACAAAGCCTGGCAAACACGGATTGCAAATTGAGTAATTTGATGTTTTAATTCAGTTTCCAGAGGCATATATTAAGGGCATAAAAAAAACGACTTCGTATACCGTTCAGGTTGTAATTATTGAAAGCAAAAAAAGAATACTAACCAAAGGTTAATTGATTAATTTTTTTAAAGATGCACACACACACACACACACACACACACCATTTTAAAGAAACATTACAGTATAGGATTCTGTGTCACAGAGATGCCGCCTCTTCCTGGAGGGGAGGGGCTGGAGAAGACCTGCTCTCCACTAGTGACCAGGCTGGCTCACAGCCATGGTGGCCTCATGCTCATATACCCTTCCAATCACAAAAGAGAAGCCTGAAAACTATACTTCGAATAGCTCCTCACAGAAACCTAGAAGAAACAGCTAAAGACTTCTGTTCCCAATGTCTTGATTTCTAAGAAGCAAATGGATAAAGCCACGTGGAAAACTAATCAAAGGCAATGAGTTTTTTGCAAAACAGAAATTAAAGCACTGACTGCACGCCTATCCCAATAGCATAGTTTCAAAAATGATGCTGAATTCCGTTACATCAATGGATAGATGGAGACATAAATGTGTCAGATTCCACTTTCACCTCTACTTCCCAGTGAGAACACTGAGTAGGAGGCTGGGCGGGGCTGGGCGGGGTGGGGCGGAGCTGGGCAGCCGGGCGGGGCGGGGCGGGGCTAGGTTGCTAGAAGGTAACAGACCTTAAGCCGCTCCTACCATCTTTTCAATTTTCACTGTCAAGGCAATGATCTCCACTCATGGCCTTTATTTTTCTTAGCTAAGAATCTTGATCAAGACAAATACGTCAGGAAACTTAAAAGATCAAACTTATGATTTTATTTTATACTTAAAGTAAATGTTTGGTATAAAAACCTGAATTTCTGGGGGCTGAGGGATAGCTCAGCAGTTAAGAGCACTTATGGCTTTCCCAGGGGACCCGAGTTTAGTTCCCAGCATCTACTTCAGAAGACTCACAACCACCTGTAACTCCAGTTCCGGGTATTTAATGCTACACTCTGGCTATAACGGGCAATCATACTCATGTGCACATAACCCCAAGACACACATGCACACACATATACACAGCATTAAAATAAAAATAAACTTTTTAAAAATCCCAGTAACTAAGGAATACCAAGTAAAACTTTTTTCTTCAATTATGTTGATTAAAGTATTTTAATATTTTGAGTAAAGTAAGTAAATGGTTTAGTTTAACTCAAGCTAGTCATCTTCTGCTATGTTATTTCTAATCAAATCCAACTAAAATGGACAATAGAATAATGCCCATGGGCTTGTACTTCTGACTCTGACCCTGAACCTGGCCATTCAAATGATTTATAGGTTCTGAAACAGTGTCTGAGATTCTGACCCAAGAGAACCTAAGGACCGGAAATGATCCAGATGAGTCATTTCCAGGAGCCGGCACGCCAGAGGAGTGTGTAATTCAGGAGCCACCTTCACTGCAGACAAGATTCTTTTTAAAACTTTAAATTGACAAATCCCCACACCATCTTACCAAAAGGGCCAAGAACCCAATCCCGTGACCACTACAACATCTGAAAAAAGAGCCTCTGGTTTGAGTTCCACCTCTGGTCACACTTAGCTCCAAACTCACCCGCATTAAAGCAACACAATTTCCGAACAGGGTCCCTGGTCAGAGAGCTGCATATGGGGCCCTTCCTCTCCTACTTTTCATAGCATCAGATGTCGGCCAGCATTACTATGACCCACAGCGTGAGCAGAACACATGGGGAGAGCAATAGCTGCCTACGCTATTTTCTTTTTTTTTTTTTTTTTTTTTTTTTGGTTTTTTGAGACAGGGTTTCTCTGTAGCTTTGGTGCCCGTCCTGGAACTAGCTCTTGTAGACCAGGCTGGCCTCGAACTCCCAGAGATCCGCCTGCCTCTGCCTCCCGAGTGCTGGGATTAAAGGCGTGCACCACCACCGCCCGGCCCTACGCTATTTTCTAAAATGAAAGTTGCAGGCAACCTGTGTTAGCAAAGAAGCTGAGACAGCTTGATGAGTGACATGCGAACATGAGTCATGACATGCATGGGCTTTGGGCCAAAGTATGGCACAGGAGCCAGCTGAGATGGAGCTACTTGTCAACTTTAAGTAGAACTGGCCCAAATAGCAGTATGACATACAGGATTTACTTAGGGTTCACTAACAGGAAAGAGTGATGGGGCAATTTAATGGAAGATGATGGACTACATTTCTGAAAGCCTGCTGTAAAACTCGGACTGCAGTCTATATATATTTAAAGTTCTGCTTAATAAAATGGCTTTTAAATGCTCATCGCATAGAAGGTAAGTGAAAAGATGAAGAAATGCATAATCAAAACTATAACTAATTTCTGTTTTCAAAAGAAAACAGGGTGGAAATTAAGAAAGGAGTCCAATAAAATAATCAATATTGAACATCACATTTGGAGAACTTAATGTCCTGGCGACAGCTTTAAAGCTTCAATCCAGTGTCCAAAAGCAAATCAGAAAACACAATGGATGAGATGGTGTCTTCATCAGGGTCTCTTATTGCTGCTACAAAACACCATGACCGAAAAGCAGGTTGGAAAGAAAAGGGGTTTATTTGTCTTATATCTGCACATCACAGTTCCTCATTAAATGAAGCGAAGGCAGGAACTCAAACAGGGCATGACCCTGGAGGCAGGAGCTGACACAGTAGCCATGCAGGGGTGCGGCTTACTAGCTTGCTCAGCCTGTTTTCTTACAAACCCAGGACCAGCAGTCTAGGGATGATACCACCCACAAAGGGCTGGACCCTCCCCCATCGATCACTAACTGAGAAAATGCCTTACAGCTGGATCTCACGGAGGCATTTCCTCAACTGAGGCTCCTTCCTCTCTAAGACTCTAGCTTGTGTCAAGCTGATACAAAACCAGCCAGCACTTATGGCTCAATGGTTAAGAGCACTTGCTGCTCTTTCAGAGGACCAAGATTCGACTCCTAGAACCCACATGTCGGGTCCTACCATCTGTAATTCCAGTTTCAGGAGATCCAACACCATCTTCTGACCTCCTGGGTAAAGACACATAAAATACATATTTTTAAAAAAGAATAACAATCATATATTTACTTGCAGAAAAGCTTTTATTTTTTGACTATCTCATGATTATTAGAAATGGCTGGCAGTAAAATATACCTGTGATTAAACTAAGTGGGGAAAAATGGATAAATGACCATTACTAATACTAGCAATGTGGTATGACTTATGAACAAAATTCTTTGTAAATAAGAAATCTGAGAGGAAACAATTCTTTGAAAAGATGGTTTATTGGCTCAAGCTCTGGGGACGGCAGATATAAACTATTAGATGCAACCTGCTAATGGTGGCTAAGTGATCTATGGCCTGGATTATTCCATTGATTTTACCTAAAATTTCGAAGAGACAAAAAGAGGTCATATGAGGCCAAAGCCCAGCTGTTACAATAAGCAGGAAGAGTCACACTCCAAGTAAATGCATCCTCAAGGTCTCAGAATATGACTTATTGACACCCCACCCTCACTCCCCACCTCAGACTCCACTGCTGGAAACCTAACCCAGACAGAAAATAAAAAGCAGGATTTATGTCGTGATCTGAAGCGAGTCTGTGTACAGTTGTGTCAGGTCTATTTCAAAGCCAAACCCAGCACAAAAATCAAACTAAGGATCCCTCTAATGTGCAAGACCCAGCACTGAATCCTGACATTCAGGTAGGGAAAGGGAAAGGAGAAAACTTCCCAGCAAGGTAGTAGATGAGAGACCTTATCAATGCACTCTGTGAAAGGAAGCAATCAGCATAATGTACAATAACCCTTATTCTTGCAGGAGTCAGTAGCTGTAAAAGAAGTTAGCAAGCCAGGTGAGATTTCCAGGGGAAAGCAAGTGACAGCTGGAGGCTGGAGTCACTGCCAGCCACAAGCAGCTGGGCTAGGTGGAAAAGCCCTGGGGAAGTGCTTCCCCTCACACACAGCAGCGCTGATGCCACAGACAGATGCACAATCATGGAGTGGATACATAATGGGAAGGAAGGTCCAAATGCTGGAGAGGCCAAAGCTGATGCAGGGCTTGGTTGAGGTCAATGGGAGCCTTCAGAAGGCAGCCTCTACCTTCCCTTCCTCTACACACTGGCTCCTCAGAAAGGCTCAAGGGAAGAACTGCATCAGAGCCTCGTACACTTCTATACACACCCCTGGCAGGGAGCGAGGGACCTTAAGCACGACTAGAATGCATGGCAGGCTCACCCTCAAGGACGCCACTAAAATCAGTAGGACCCCACAGTGATAGCTCCTGTCCTGCCCTGCACAATGGTACTGATCCAGAGAGAGCACCAGGGAGGGAACTGAGAATCAGAGCTGAACTCAGGGAATCTAGGCCAGGAACTAAGTAATGGGACTATGCGGGATAGTGTTATGTCTACTTGACACAAACTGAAGTCATCTGAGAGGAGAGAAAATGCCTCCATAAGATCAGGCTGTGGGCGAGCCTGTAGCACATTTTTCTAATTGGTAATGGATGGAGGAAGACTCAGTCCATCGTGGGTGATGCTATTCCTGCACCAGTAGTCCTGAGTTCTATAAGAAAGCAGGCTGAGCAATCCATGTTGGGCATGAGTCAGCTTCTGCCTCCAGGTTTTTTCCCTGCTTGAGTTCCTGTCCTGACTTCTGTCAATGATGAACAGTGGTGTGGAAATGTAAGACAAATAAACCCTCTCCTCCCCTACTTACTTTTGGTCATGGTGTCTTATCATACCAATAGTCACCCAACTAGGACATGGACTAAGCCCCAAATCTGGATTAACATATTTGAACTAGAAGTAGTTTAAATTGTACCTCGCTTACAGCTTCAGAGATTCAGTCCATTATCATCATGACACAGGGCATGGCAGCACGCAGGCAGAATTGGTGCTGGAGCAGCTTAGAGTCCTACATCTTGCAGGCAACAGGAAGTCAACTGAGACACGGGCAGTATCCTGAGCATAACAAACCTCAAAGCACAGTGACATACTTCTTCCAACAAGGCCATACCCACTCCAACAAAGTCATACCTCCGAATAACAGCACTCCCTATTAGATTATGGGGGCCAATTACATTCAAACTACCACACTGCCAGTACAGAACTGTCCATGATATGAACAAGCTGAAGAAATTTATGACTGCTAACCCAATACTCAGCCCAATAGAAGATGTCTGGCAGAATCCTTGGAGAAAGACAAGCATATTCAAGAATGACTAATGCCCAGCAGAAAACAAGTACAAACAGGGAGACATCAAGCAATCAGTGACAAAAACCTGTCAATGGTAACTCTAAATATCAATAGACAAAATCCCCCAATCAAAGAAAGATGAGCAGACAGACATTAAAACAGGATCCATCTATTTGTTGCCTAAAAGACTGCCTTCTCATCATAGGCAGATACAACCTCAGGGTGAAACAACAGAAAGGGGTATTCCAAGCAAATGGAACTAGAAAGTCAGCCTGGGTCACTGTTTTAATAACTAAAAAACTATACCTCCAATCAAAATTAGAAGAGATGGAAAGGGTCACTTCATAATGAATGAGGGAAGAACTCATCAAAAGAAAATTACAGTTCTAATCAGATGTGCACTGAACACAGGTGTGAGAGTAATTTCCTAAAACTAAGGCACATTAACTGTAACACAGCAACAGCAGGTGATTTCAATACCCAGCTCACAAGCGACAGGAAATAGCCAGGGAAACATCAAGTAAAATGACAGCGTGCATCAAACAGACCTAACAAGCAGCTACAGAAAAGTCCACCAACCATTGCACAAACACACATCCTTTTTGGTAGCCTATGGAATGTTCTCTGAAACAGATCATCTAGTAGGACCTGAAGCAAGTCTTAATATAGGGAAACAGAAATAATTCTTTGTATCCTGTCTGATAACAAATAAAACACAATCAGTCAGAGAAAGTGCAGAGTAGGCACAAACATGAAGATGAGGGGACCACTGGAGAAATCACGAGGGAAAGCTTAGGATCCCTGAAAATAAGAATATAACATTCCAAACTGACAGAATTCAATGAAGGCAGTTCTAAGAGAGGAGTTTACAATTGTAAGTGCCTACACTAAAGAATCAGAGAGATTTTTACACCTATAAGTATCTACACTAAAGAATCAGAGATTTAAAATAAATAGTGTCATCTATACCTTAGGGCCTTGGAAAAACAAGAAAAAGCCAAACCGCAAACCGGAAAGGCAGTAACTAAGATCAGGCCCAAGAGTAGATGTCAAAAACAATACAAGGAAATCAATGTAAGGAGGAGTTGACTTGATAAGAGGTAAACAAACGGGCAAGCGCTTAGGCCATACTGACCAGAAGAAGACGCCATTAATAAAAGCATAGAATTTATATTTTTCATCTATATTATTGTAGCAGCAATTAAAAAAAAATGACTGAGTTCAAGCCCAGATGATTCAATAGTGTATTCTTTCAGACCTTCAAAGAAGAACCAATGCTTCCCGAACAATTTCATAAAATAGAAAAGGAATAGTACAAACTCAAAGGATACAACAACAACAACAACAACAAAAATCTTGCTTCCAGCCATGGTGGCACACCCCTTTAATTCCAGCAGTTGGGAAGCAGAGGCAGGTGGATCTCTGTGAGTTTGAGGCCAGCCTGGTTTACAGAGTAAGTCCCAGGACAGACTACAAAGCTACACAAAACAAAACAAAAACAAAAAACAAAGCAAAGCAAAACAAAAAAAAAACTTTGCAAACTAGTTCAGTCACTATGGAAATAAGTATGTAGGTTTCTAAAAAGCAAATCAATAAGCCTATCACGTGACCTATCTATACCATGCCGGAGTGTTTAACTGAAGGACTCCAAGTCATGGGAGAGACACTTGCACATCCATGCTCCTGCAACACTGCTCACAGTAGCTGTGTTCTGAACCTACTTAGGTGTCTGCCAAGAGAGGAGAAGAGGAAACTGTGATTCACAGACACACTGGAGTTTTTTTGGCTATAAAGAACGAAGTTAGGCCAATTTCAAGACAGAACAATTGGAAATAATCATTATGCAAATAAGGTCAGTCTCCATAAGACAAACATTGCCTGTTTTCTAGTCTTTACTGATACATAAAGTCAAATGTACAAATGGCATGAAAGTAGGAACAAAACTGTGAGAAACAAAGGGGACTAACGGGAGAGGAAGGGGTTGAAGAGAGAGGAGCAGGGCATAGCAGACTAGGAATACCCTCAAAGTACATTATAGACCAGCATGGAACCGGCCTTAGGTGGGTGAGGGTGGGGCTCCATTGGTGGAGAATTTGCTTAGCATGCAGAAGTGTCCTAAGTTTAGGTCCCAGAACAGCATAAATGGACCACGGTGGTACTCAGTGTCAACTCCATAGCAAAGTGATCTACGCAGAATAAAGGGCACCACCACTGGCAGCCCCTGACCTTGGGGGTAGACACAGGAGTGCTGCTGCGGTTGAATTCTGGATCAAGTGGACATGTAAGACTGTCAAAAGAGAGGAAGGGAGAGAGGGAGAAACGAGGAAGGAGGGAGGAAAGGGGAGAAAGGGAGAGCAAAAGGAAAATGATCTTATGAGTCTATGTATAATTTCTACAATAGTAGTAAGAGGAAGGAGGGAAGAAAAGAGGGAGGGGTGAGGAGGGAGAGGGGGAAAAAAAGAGAGAATATGTCATCATTTTCTGTATTCCTTCTCAGTTCTTCCTGTTCCACAACAAGCTGCTTCCCTTCCAACAAAGAAAGAACGCCAAACTTTACAAAAGAAATTTATCTGACTTAATGAGTAAGCATCCAAATGCTGGAAAGAAGACAGAGAGGAAAATCAGAGTCACTTGGATTTATGAGGCAGGCTTCTGAATTTATCTGTGAAAAGACGGAAGGTCAGAGAAGGGAGTGTATTGGTAATCACTGGAAAGGAGTTAGATGACGGAGGTCAGTTAAACAAACTTTAGTTGTTTGAACTTCAAAATCACACTTCCAACAATCTACTCCAAGAGCTAAGAGAAATCTCCATTATTTTACAACCATGTGTAGAAATTTTTCACTCCTACAGCCATAATTTAAAGTCCGATCTTACTAGATTGGGAGTCATCTTTTGTGGACTTTATATATTACATAAAGTAGCAACTCATACTCATACACAGCTCAATTGTCGCGTCACAAAATCGAGGACTAAATCTGTTTGAAGTAACAAAAAAAAAAGTCCCCAGGTGTTATGTCATGCCTATTTTTCTCACAGTGACAATCCTGACTTCTTTCTGGATTGGGATACGCCAAGGCAAAAAGATCTGTGGTCTAGGTTTCCTCTGAAACAAATGGCAGCAATGTGGCAGTTTTGACCAGCGCACTGCCGCAGAGAAAGCAACAGGAATGCATCCCCTTCTCTCTTCCCCAGGAGACTCAAAGCCATGTCCCACCTTGCAAACTGAAGGAGATGAAGAAAGGCAACAAATCTGGCTTTTGGGTGGCCTTGCTGAAAAGCTATTTACCTCCCAGTTTTTCGTGACAGGTGTGACCGATTTCTATGTGGTTAAGGTGGGATTTCACTGCCCAGTGGATTCTAAGAAGCCATACGTGACTTGTTTTTCCCTTTGCTGTGTTCTCAGAGGCTGCCCCACTTCTACTGTGATAATCACTGCTGACCTCATCAGCAGCTCGGAAGACTATATGTATCTTATACCCAAAGCCAACACGGCTGCTAACAAACCCTCAAAAGCAACAGGCCATGTCCACCAAGCTATGCTGTGCCCTCCTGGGGACCATGGGATGGAACAGAATGATGATCAAAGGAAAAGTATTCAAAACGCTGTTCCAATGACCAGAGAAATGAGACACTTCAGGTTTAAGGGAAGCTTTCGAGACCCTGTGTCTCAACAGAGAAACACAAGTATGTATGGGCATGACTAGATTATGGCAAAAAAACAAAAACATCACTAACAAATGCAAGAGCTCAAAGACACTGCTGAGGGCTTAAGGGATAACCTGACTCAAGGGCCACTTACTGCTTCCATGGGTCCCAAGGCACCAACCTTCTGTAGAAGGTAAAATTCTGTTTTTCACTATGTGTGTGTGTGTGTATGCACGCATGTACATATGTGTGTGTGCAGACGTGTGAACACTCCATACACACTCAGAAGCCAGAGAACATCGGCACTGAGGGTCCTCTCTTGTTCTCTGCCTTATTCCCTTGATTCAGGTTCTCTCACAGAAGCCCCAGTGATCTTCCCGTTTCCAGTTTCCAACTCCTTCCACCCCCCTCAAGGTCCCATACACCCCCATCCTTGCCTACTGCTGGGGTTATAGGAGAGTGTGGTCACACCTGGCTTTTTACATGGATACTTAAGATCTAAACCCAGACCCTCAATCATGTGCACCAAGCACTCCTACCCATCTCCCTGTCCCCAAGCCATCTCCTGCCATTGACTATCACATAAACTATGTAAAGCTGTGCTACAATGGTTTATGCTGCATTTGGTTAATGATGTAAAGACATGTTGCTCTGCCTGCCTAAGGCACCTGACTGAGCTAATAAAAAGTTGAATGGCCAATAGCTAGGCAGTAGAGGGATAGATGGGGGCTAGTGGACGGAGAATAAGTAGTAGGAGGAATTTAGGCTTGGGAGAAGAGAATGAGGAGAGGTAGCCACCAGACAGCAAGACACTGAGTAGGGCATAAAGAATGAAAGAAAAGTAAAAAGTCCCAAGGCAAAATGTAGCTGAAGAGAAAAAGGTTCATTTAAGTTATAAGGACTAAGCAGGACAAGCATAAGATAAGGCTGAGTGTTCATAACTAATAATGAGTTTGTAGTGATATTTTTTTGTGTGTTTTAACAGATAAAACTTGCCTGAAGATCAGAATGCAGAGCTTAGTCAATAGAGGCCAGGCAGTGGTGGCACACACCTTTAATCCCAGGACTCAGGAGAGAGAGGCAGACCCATCTCTGTTAGTCCAAGGCTACCCTGGGTTATACAAAATTGATCCAGTCTCTAAGGGAAACAGAGCTCACACAGTGATTCCAGCACTTGAGATCCCACCCCTTTAATCCGAGTACTACGAAGGTGGAGACAGGAGTGATATGGCTGGGAGGAGAGAGGAATATAAGGCAGGAGGAGACAGGAGCTCACTGCAGTCTGAGGACAGGATCACCTCTTTGGCCTGAGCATTGGTAGTGCTAAGAATTCTCCAACGGCTAGTTGCTCTGATCTTCATTATTCTCCCCTGATAGCAGACTCTGAATTTTTATTATTAATTCGTGTTACATAAGTCTCCGTGTCATGATTTGGGAGTTGGTTGGTGGCCCAAAGAATGCCTACTACAATCCCCGAAACATAAAATTCCATAGTGAGTTCTCACTCCTCACATTGGCACAGTGTAAACTTCTAGAGCCCAGGAAGCTGGCAGTAACTATCAATAGATGTTAAATAGCTAAATAAGTAAATCAATGTATAGATTACTTTTTAAGAGACTTTATAAAGAATATACAATCTTCCAAAAGAAAAAAAAATGAGTTGCAAAGACAGTTCAACTGAACCAGCACAGTATTTTCATTGCTGAATGTCTCCAGTAAGAAGGGCTCTGCACCCACCACGGCTATTCACCACCAGAACACTGTTTGGCGCTTTCTACTTAGCTTTTCACTTAGTCTTCACAGCTCCACAGTCTGCAGCATCGCCTGCAGATGGGCACATGTTTAGAGGGAGCTGAGGAGAATGGCTGAAGCCATTGACCTGGTAAAAGGCAGACCTAAGGAAGGTCAGTGTTCATGTTCTGTTCCTCCGCACCTCCCGCTTCGGTCTTTTATTAAAACATTATTTGCAAACCACACATCGACATTAGTTCAGGAAACATTTGAAAGAACCTTCATGTAATATATGGACCCAAAAGCAACCTCAAGCATAGTTAGCAGACATTGCTGCACGTGACCCTGACAGGGATTTACCAACGTATCTGAGCAACCATGGCATGCTTATGAAAAATCTACTTATCCAACCTAGACAAGCCTAAGATTTCAGTGTCCCTGAGAGTTAGAGGACCCATTAAAATCTGGATCTTAACTGTCTCCCCATCGAGTTCAAGGCTTGGTCCACCCCCCTCAACAACCTCTCACCCCATCCTCCAACACACCCCCCTCCCCAGGGCACTACGCTGAGAGTTTGGAATCCTCAAGAGGTGCATAGTAAGAGGTTTTCAGATCATTGGTCTGTGTTTAAAGGGAACAATGGGACCCTAACACCCTCCTTCCTCTCCAGGCTCCCCACTCCCACTCCCTTTCCTTCCCTCTCTGCTCCTGGCCAAGACAACAGACTTCTTTGATCAAGCATGTCTGCAGTGCAGCAAAATGAAGCGCCCTTTCCTAAGTTGCCAGGTATGTCAGGCATTCTGTCACAGTCGCATACAGCCTGCACAGATCCCTCCTCATAAACGGTGCCCAAACACTACGGCACCCCTGTCATGGTTGGAGACCTCTGACCCTGGATGGCCTTACAGATGAAATCCACCATTCCTTAGCTGGTTGGCCCAAAGCGGTGGGAGACAGTGAACTCCAGCAAGCCAAAATCAGGGTGGGGGAATTGACCAAAGAAAGACAAATTTCAAAGGCCTACTGAACCACATTTCCAACACCTTTCCTTGAATAAATAATACCTCGTTAAAGCTGATGGAAACCTCAGCGGAAATATTTATCCAGTCAACATGGTAGTGACATAAGCTGTTATGATAACACACACACAACACAGTTCAACAACTTCATCAGTGCTCATGGGGAAGAAACAGACTCTCCACCCCCGAAACACTTGCTAATTATTTCGACACAATATGTGCCGTCGACACGATCTGCTACTGAAGGAAAGAGTGAACAACAACACATTAGCCAGAGCCGGCTGCTCCGCCACCCAGGTGATGCAACTCTGCAGGTCTGCAGCAACGAGGAGTGTTTTTCCAGGTCATCATCTCCGTCAAAATAAATGCCAAATCCCCATGTGGATATGAAAACTGAATGTGTTAGAAGCCAAATTTATTTGAAATTATTAAGTGACAAGGCATATTTCCATTGTTTTCTCGCCCTTTCTGTTAGTTATCTCTGCTTTGAAAATTTTCCACGCAGGGAAGCTTTTTACTTAAAAAAAAAAAATCTCAATTTAGGGTGATGTGGGATTTTTGTTCGTTTGTTTGTTTTTTCTTGTTGTTGTTTACCTCAACAGAACCTTTCTTCTAAGAGATAAATATACTTTCTTTCTTTTCTTCCTTCCTTCCTTTCTTACATTTCAATACTTTCCCCACAATACAAAGCAGGGAGACATGCTCTCACATGGCACCCTGATGCTAAGGATCCTTCAATGGAGTTATTTCTCTGTGTCTTCAGCAAAGGAAGAGTGATTTTAAAAGGTTGGATCACAAAGAAAGAGGAGGAAGGAGGCTTTCAAAGGCAGTATCTGGTGCTTACTTCGGCAGCACTATACTAAAATTGGAACGATACCGAGAAGATTAGCATGGCCCCTGAGCAGAGATGACACTCAAAAGCACTATCTGGCAGCAGAGATGAACTCTGTTTTCAACTTCTTTCTCTATCTCAAACTATAGGCTTCCTAGCCAATTGGATCCTTTATAAAAAAGCTCACCTTGCAGCCAAAGGCACTGATGTTCCCCTTCACTTTTGAGCCTGCTGTGGGTCAATGGTCTTAGACCCTGCAACGTTTATTGTATTGTTTTAATAGAATGCTGATTGGCCAGTAGCCAGGCAGGAAATATAGGTGGGGTGACCAGGCAAGAAGTAGAAAAAGGACAACCAGAACAGGAGAATTCTGGGAAGAGGAAAGAATCAGTCTGCAGTTGTCACCAAGATGCAAAGGAAGCAAGATGAGAATGCCTCATTGATAAAGGTACAAAGCCACGTGGCTAACACAGACAAGAATTAGGGGCTAATTTAAGATGTAAGAAAGAGTTAATAAGAAGCTTGAGCTAACAGGCCAAGCAGTTTGTGATTAATGTAGACCTCTGTGTGTTTCTTTGGGACTGAACGGCTGTGAGACTGGGCAGGACAGAAACCTCTGTCAACATGAGCCCACACCAAAAAGAAACCATTCCATGTACACAATGAAATACTGAGGTCCATGTGAAATTAGCTGCCATACAGGATACCAAGACTGGAGCTAAAGACACGTGTGTTACTGTAACTCTTCTCAAGTTTCAGTTGTCTTTCCTTATTTCTTTCTCTGTATCTTAAAGTAATAAGCAATGACTGACTTATCTCAAAAAGATGATATAAGCAGATAATCTACAGATAAATATGAGGAGTTATACTTAGCAGACCTCTGATTACACTGGACATCTTTCTAGACATACAAAGTCTTAACATGAAAAGAATTCTTGGATGGCTTGAGGTTTTTTATGTGTTTGCTTGTTTTAACTTTTTATTTTGCTCTTATTTTATGTGCACAGGTATTTTGCCTGCACACTCCTCTGTGCACTACATGAGTACAGAGCCTGTGGAGGCTAAAAGAGGGCATCAGATCCCCTGCAACAGGAGTGAGAGACAATTGTAAGATGCCATATTGGTGCTCAGAACCAAACCCAGGTACTCTGGAAGAGCAGTCAGTGCTCTTAATCACTGAGCCATCTCTTCCACCCCTTTATTTGTTTTGCTATTTTATTTTATTAAATATAAATTAAAGACATTCCACCATGAAAAGACAATTTTTTGGAAACTCGTGGAAAAAATGTACCAACAAGAAGCAATGTGCTGTTTCTTCTTCTGGCCCTGGCCGGATCAGCTGTATTATGAACAGACTGGGGTACCACTATTCCTTCATGCTTTCCATTTCCAACAGCATTTTCAGAATGATCATGTGATATGTTTATGAGCTCAAAGTTAGCTTTAAGACCCTTAGGGAATGGAACTGGAGAGATGACGCAGTGGTTAAGAGCACTCACACTTCCTACCGAGGGTAGGGAATTCAGTTCCCAGCTCCCACATCAGACAGCTCACAACTACCTGTAACTCCAGCTTTGGGGCTCTCCAATACCATTGGCCTCCGTGAGCACCTTCACTCACTCGCAAAAACCCACAGACCACTCAAATGCACAAAATTAAAAATAAAACTTTTAATTAAGAAAACTCTTCGATACTACCAAGATGTAATCCTATTTTTATTCATATCGTAGGGTAAATTATACATGTTTATAAATTTTGAAGCATGGTGACAAGTAACATTGACCAAAATTAAATTTATAATTTTAAAACGATTTCTCAGCATGTGTCACCAGAATGTATCTGATTTGGGAACAAAATCACGTTAATTATTTTGAAGTTATTTTCTAAATCAATAAACTAATGCATGTATTTTATAGCCATCTATATCTGAATTATAAATAAAGGGAAAAAACTGAGCATGTTTTATACTTTATGCCATTTATTCTTGGCCATTTATTAAAGTGTATTTGTTATACTTCTGTACTGGCTAGTTTTATATGTCAACTTGAAACAAGCTAAAGTCATCCGAGAGGAAGAAGCCTCAATTGAGAAAATATTCGACTGTAGGCAAACCCGTAGGTTATTTACTGAATTAGTGATTTAAGGGGGAGGACCCAGCCCCTTATGGGTAGTTCCATCCCTGGGCAGGTGGTCCTGGATTTTATAAGAAAGCAGGCTGAGTAAGCCACAGGGAACAAGCCAGTAAGCAGAACCCCTCTATGGCCTCTGCAACTCCTCCTCTAGGTTCTTGTCCTGAGTGAGTTCCTGCCCTCACTGTTTTTGATGATGAACTGTTATATGGAACTCAACTCCCCATGGTGCTTTTGACCATGGGGTTTCATCACAGCAATAGTAACCTTAACTTAGACAATTTCATACACAGTATTACATTATATGTTATTATACTGGGACTATCAAGTACACATTTCTATTTACATGTATGAACACATATTTCTGTGTGTATGAACAGAAATGCGCGTTCATCATATAAACAAGCATATACAGAATACAAAAAATAATGTCTACAGCCTGCACTGGCTAAGATTTCTAGCAGAGACACCTGCCCATCCAGTTCCTGCCTTGATCAACCTGACCAACTAGTTTGAGCGAACAAGAGTTCTGAATTACTTTTTCTACTTCAGTGGCCTATTATTTAACCAAATAAGTAAAGAATAATTGCAGATTAGAAATCTCATTCCTCCAACTTTCCCTTACCCGGACACCAATACAACAGTCACCTTGACTGTATCAATTAGTCATTTATTTCCTCCTTAGGAATTTTGTTACAGAGCAGGGAGGTTATAGAATGTAGCAGCTCACAGACAATGAGTGTTTCTCAAGGTTTAAAACTCTCGAACATCTCCCTGCTGAAAACCTAATCTCTAAATTCCTTCCAAGAGAAGCAGAATGGGAACTGTCCAGGTGTTTCAGATTTTCACTGGAACTCTTGATATGCCTGACAATGAGAGCTGTTCTTTTGCAGATTCACAGGCTTTGTTGCCCGGGGCCAAGTGAAACTAGAAGGCATCCACACTCAGGAGCCCACAGAGCAGAAAAAGAATCTTTGAAGACAATCTAATTGTTCCCGTTCCTGACTTCTTTACCCGCCCCACCAAGTACCGGAAGCCATCCTCATAAACGTGGCTATCTGCAGCGAGGAAGGCTGCTAACCCATTGGATATCTGGGTGCTCGCTCGCTCACTCATGGCTACAGTCCCTGTGAGTGCTGCCTGCCATTACAAAACAGTCAACAGAGGCCCGGGGAAAATGCCTCAAAGTCTGATAGTAGAAGACTTTCCCTGCAGGCCAAGTGTGTTATCCTTCCTGAGATGGTCATTTTCGGTGATTCTGTTAAGAGCCCCACCCAAGTAAGCTTCCTGAACAAAGGTACAAGAACAATCCAGTGAAGTGCCACTAGAGGACAGGTGCTAAATTCTGAAGTGGTTATCTGGACAGGGAACACTTTGACCAAAGTCATATAATCCAATGACTTTGCAAGAAATTCCAAAGGATAGGTCGGGGAAAGTGTGAGAAAGAAGAGTCATGCAGCCAACAGCTCTGCTAAGTGCAGCAGCCTTGGCCCGATCCTGTAAGGACTAACTTTCTTCCTTATGGCTGATGACCAAGCCTTGATCAGCTGGAAGAACAGATATTAAGAGAAGACATAACAAACTGGATAAAACAATGGACACTCTGATTGACATCTGGGTACATTATTTTTTAGTATTCAAAATTAGGTTGCCCCAAATATATTATGATGACTCAAAATTATAGGGTATGCCAAACATACCATCCAATGGAGAGGATGGAGAAAAATAAAGATATTTTCTGCTTGTTTTGTAATGTGATCCAGTCAACAAACCAGTTACACTGAGGATCTACCCTGTAGATTTGTTTCCATGAACTTGAGTCACAGAGAAAACTGAGACAACACTGAAAAAGCAGAAGTTCAATGCATTTCAGAAGCCTTCACCCCACAGCCCAACTCTATCAAAGTAACCTTCCAAGGAGAGAGACTGAACATCTCACCCAGACAGTCAAGCTTGCCAGAAGAAGTCCAATTATTCAATCAATCAATCTCTGCAAAGAGACTCGTGCGCCCTCTGGGTATGAAATACACGAAAGGTTTGAAAAAAGATCAGGCAAAATGGACTTGAACAGAGAGCTCGCGGCACAGAGAGCAGCCCCTCCTGGTAATAAAAACAGAGACCTGAAAGCAAGCTCAGCAAGCCCAAGCCTTCACTTATCTCCCCTTCACAGGGAGAATGGTGTGGCTTGCTTCAGGAGAGTCAGTCAGGGCATGGCCAGCTACCAGGCAATTCTCCCAACTCCTTTCTTAGAGCCTTTTCTCATATCCTGAGAACCTCCAATGTGAGTATTTTCATCAGGGATACAATACTCAACTTGATCAAAATCGCTGGTTGGGTTGTTAGGTACCAACAGCCTAGATGACCTGGGGAATGAAACACAGAGGAAGAAACCTTGAGGGCATCTGCCTCCAGCTCAAACATGGCAACGTGCTTCCTTTGCAGTCTGGAACCAATGATTTCAACGAGACTGTTTCCTTATCCACAGAATGAGGATATCACCACAAACCTCACAGGACAGAAAAAAAAAAAATCAATGAGGAAGGAATCAGTATTGCCCACGGTCATTTGGCCTGTCAGGGACAACTCTGGGTGGCGATGACACACGCTCCTACCAAGTTTCCTAAGCTTCCTCCAGAAGACTGCCGGGAGTCCCAAGCTTTGACAAGACACTTAGAAAATGTCAGTTTCCTTCCCAGACATCGATGCTGTACCTGAGAGTGTCTTCAAAGAGCCCAGGACCATGGACTATGTATGACATCTATCCTCTTGTGTCTACACAAATGAGTTTCAGATGTTCACATTTTCATAAGTCTTTGCCTCCCTTCACAAGAGCAAAGTGAACTACGGAGAGGGATGAAGAATTCCAACGATGACTTAATCCCCACCACCTCCTCTATTCCAAACTGAGTCATGCAATGGGCACACTGGCATGATTCCCTCAAACAAAGAAGTTTAACTGTTAAGATCTTTTTTTCCTTTCAAAATTAAAAACAGCAATTCCACTGTTCTAAGCTACAATAACCAAAGAATCATGTTGTCCCTGGGACTGTAACACCAACCTACAGAATGGAGGAAGATTTTTCAGAAAATGAACTGTTTCCAGCAAGTAAATCTGTGATGCTTAAGGTAATCCCCCGCTGAAATGCTCAGGTCTTGGCGGCTTTCAGCATTATTGGACTGTGTAGTTGATGATGGCATAGGGATGGACGTCTACAATCCCAGTGGGATTTATCTCTTTAGATCATCAGCCATCCTAAATATCAAAGTCACAGTCAAGGTCAACATATTCCCACTGAGGAAAGGAGGTGTCAGCAAGGTGGACGATGCCCATTTATGCTGCCTCACATAACCACATGGAATTTAAGTCTAAGACAAAACTTGATAATTAATGTTAAAAAATGCATTGCTTAGATACCAATTATAGAAACAGCAGAATGCATAAAAATCCAAACTAGGATATAAAAAAAGAATGAACTAAGTAGAGATGTAGAAGAGCAGCATGTGGCCTCTCTCCTCATCTTATATATTAATTTTAGGGCATGTAGAAAAACCTACTGTGTGCTGGCCATGACATGACTCTGACTCAAAAGCGGGAGCCTCCCTGTGACTGAAGTCTTTTACCGCACAGTTTACACCTTATTCAAATGAATTCAAATGGCAGGAGCTGCTCAAGTGAATCACTGCCATTTTATACATATACTGAGAGAAACTACATGTCCTATCTAACCTCATTCCGTGACGCAACTAAATCGGGCTGTGGAATAAAGTACATCATCTCTACACAATCGAATTCTCTATTACTTAGCAGTACGATATTTTAAAGCTTACTCCACTAGTAAGGTTTCACAAAACATGCACATATTCCTTCGTAATTTAAAGCATAATAATACAATGCATTCTATTTATGATGCCTTTATAGTCAATATACTGAAGAGAAATCACTTAGCAGGTGTGTTCCCTGTTTTATAACCTCAATTCCACAAATATCTTATTCCTATATCTGTAACTTGTATAGAAGTAATTAAATAAAATACCACACTCATAACAACTCCACTCTGCTGAATGTGTTCCCCCAATGAGCACCAAATCACAGAAACTGGTATTCGCTACCTAGTGAAAGTCTCACGATAATTTATTTCCCGACAGAAATAGATATTCCCTAGTCGATCATGAAAATGCTAAGAAAAAAAAAACTTTTATAAAACTACCCTAGAACTTACACTAACAGCAGAGAAATTCCACAAGTACATGTCATTTATAAAATTATAAACGAGGCAATAATTTGAATTAATAATCATGGAAAATTATTTAAGACCATTTTTTTTAATATGGTACCTTTCGATTCCTGGATTTCTCAAAGATGTGAACTTAACACAGTAAAAACACGTAAGAAAGACAGGACCTACCTATGCTCTACCCTCCAAGCCTTAGGAAAGCTTCTAAAAGCGCTGTAAGGCAAGCTTCTGAGGAAAGGAGCTCATGCTCGAAGGCCAACATTAATATTCTGAGGCGAGAGACAATGTGTGTATTTAGTAGTTCATTTCACCATTCTGTTCTAAATTGCCAAGCACTTCCCTTCAATATACCTTCC